>NC_079197.1:142504880-142846348 GCF_029499605.1 Hyla sarda | reverse complement strand
TCTGAACCCCCCAACCCCCACCCCCCGACGTCCAGAGCCAAGCAGCCGGAAGCGTGTGACATCTGACATCAGCCCGACGTGGCCACTAAACAATAAACAACGCAGGCATGCGACAGGCAGGGTACCCGGCACCCGACAAACAGCAAAGACATGCCCCTGGAGTGCAGAGCTATGCAGCCGGAAGCGAGTGCACATAACAGCACGGGGGGTCACCACGGAGCCCAGCGAAACCTGAATACCAGCGGTGACCCTCCGCCGACACCCTCTAACCCAGCGCCTTTTACTAACCTGCGACAAAGCTTCGACAGGGGAACTTCCTCTGGCGTCTGACGTCACGGACCCAAACAACGCGAGAGCCGTGGCGTACTGACCGAGGGGAGCCGCGGCTTTTAAGAGTGAGTACCGCCCCTCCCACAAACACAGGTTAAATGAGTAAATCAATTAACCTTCGCACATATATATACAGTCATGGCCGTCAATGTTGGAACCCATGAAATATTTCAAGAAAATGAAGTATTTCTCACAGAAAAGGATTGCAGTAACACATGTTTTGCTATACACATGTTTATTCCCTTTGTGTGTATTGGAACTAAACAAAAAAAGGGAGGAAAAAAAGCTAATTGGACATAATGTCACCAAACTCCAAAAATGGGCTGGACAAAATGATTGGCACCCTTTCAAAATTGTGGATAAATAAGGTTGTTTCAAGCATGTGATGATCCTTTAAACTCCCTTGGGGCAAGTAACAGGTACGGGCAATCTAAAAATCACACCTGAAAGCAGATAACAAGGAGAGAAGTTAACTTAGTCTTTGCATTGTGTGTCTGTGTGTGGACAACAGAAAGGGGAGAAGAGAACTGTCTGAGGACTTGAGAACCAAAATTGTGGAAAACTACCAACATTCTCAAGGTTACAAGTCCATCTCCAGAGATCTAGATTTGCCTGTGTCCTCAGTGCGCAACAGTATCAAGAAGTTTGCAACCCATGGCACTGTAGCTAATCTCCCTGGGCGTGGATGGAAGAGAAAATTGATGAAAGGTGTCAACGCAGGATAGTCCGGATGGTGGATAAGCAGCCCCAAACAAGTTCCAAAGATATTCAAGCTGTCCTGCAGGCTCAGGGAGAAACGATGTCAGTGCAAACTATCCGTTGACATTTAAATGAATTGAAACAATATGGCAGGAGACCCAGGAGGACCCCTCTATGGAGGAGACCCAGGAGGACCCCACTATGGAGGAGACCCAGGAGGACCCCACTGCTGACACAGAGACAGAAAAAAGCGAGAATAAATTTTGCCAAAATGAACTTGAGTACCGTATATACTCGAGTATAAGCCGACCCGAGTATAAGCCGAGACCCCTAATTTCAACCCAAAATCCCAGGAAAAGTTATTGACTCGAGTATAAGCCTAGGGTGGGAAATACCTCATCCCCCCCTGTCATCATCCAGACCCGTCATTAACATCTTCATCATCCCCTTGTCATCATCCCACACATCCCCCCTTCATCATCCCCTTGTCATCATCCCACACATCCCCTTATCATCCCACACATCCCCCCTTCATCATCCCCTTGTCATCATCCCACACATCCCCTTATCATCCCACACATCCCCCCTTCATCATCCCCTTGTCATCATCCCACACATCCCCCCTTAATCATCCCCTTGTCATCATCCCACACATCCCCTTATCCCACACATCCCCCCTTCATCATCCCCTTGTAATCATCCCACACCCCCCCCCTTCATCATCCCCACCCCCCTTCATCATCCCCACCCCCCTTCATCATCCCCACACCCCCCCCCCCCCTTCATCATCCTCTTCTCATCATTCGCCCTCAGTGGTCTTCAACCTGCGGACCTCCAGAGGTTTCAAAACTACAACTCCCAGCAAGCCCGGGCAGCCATCGGCTGTCCGGGCTTGCTGGGAGTTGTAGTTTTGAAACCTCCGGAGGTCCGCAGGTTGAAGACCACTGCGGCCTTCAACATGCGGACCTCCAGAGGTTTCAAAACTACAACTCCCAGCAAGCCCGGGCAGCCATCGGCTGTCCGGGCTTGCTGGGAGTTGTAGTTTTGAAACCTCCGGAGGTCCGCAGGTTGAAGACCACTGCGGCCTTCAACATCATCCAGCCCCCTCTCACCCCCTTTAGTTCTGAGTACTCACCTCCGCTCGGCGCTGGTCCGGTCCTGCAGGGCTGTCCGGTAAGGAGGTGGTCCGGTGAGGAGGTGGTCCGGGCTGCTATCTTCACCGGGGGCGCCTCTTCTCCGCGCTTCCGGCCCGGAATAGAGCCGTTGCCTTGACAATGACGTATCTGCGTCGTTGTCAAGGCAACGTGACTATTCTGAGGCCGGGCCGGAAGCGCGGAGAAGAGGCGCCCCCGGTGAAGATAGCAGCCCGGACCACCTCCTCACCGGACCACCTCCTTACCGGACAGCCCTGCAGGACCGGACCAGCGCCGAGCGGAGGTGAGTACTCAGAACTAAAGGGGGTGAGAGGGGGCTGGATGATGTTGAAGGCCGCAGTGGTCTTCAACCTGCGGACCTCCGGAGGTTTCAAAACTACAACTCCCAGCAAGCCCGGACAGCCGATGGCTGCCCGGGCTTGCTGGGAGTTGTAGTTTTGAAACCTCTGGAGGTCCGCAGGTTGAAGACCACTGCGGGTGGGGGAGTTCACTCGAGTATAAGCCGAGGGGGGTGTTTTCAGCACGAAAAATCGTGCTGAAAAACTCGGCCTATACTCGAGTATATACGGTAACCAAAATCCTTCTGGGAAGACGTCTTGTGGACAGATGAGACCAAGATAGAGCTTTTTGGTAAAGCACATCATTCTACTGTTTACCGAAAACGGAATGAGGCCTACAAAGAAAAGAACACAGTACCTACAGTGACATATGATGGAGGTCAGTGATGTTTTGAGGTTGTTTTGCTGCCTCTGGCACTGGGGGCCTTGAATGTGTACAAAGCATCATGAAATCTGAGGATTACCAACGGATTTTGGGTCGCACTGTACAGCCCAGTGTCAGAAAGCTGGGCTTGCGTCCGAGATCTTAGGTCTTCCACCAGGACAATGACCCCAAACATATGTCAAAAAGCCCCCAGAAATGGATGGCAACAAAGCGCTGGAGAGTTCTGAAGTGGCAGCAATGAGTCCAGATCTAAATCCCATTGAACACCTGTGGAGAGATCTTAAAATTGCTGTTGGGAAAAGGCGCCTTCCAATAAGAGAGACCTGGAGCAGTTTGTAAAGGAAGAATGGTCCAACATTCCCGCTGAGAGGTGTAAGAAGGGTTATATGAGGGCTAATTTTTATTTTTATGTCATTTATATTAGTACCATTTTTGTTTTAATAGGACTTTTTAATCACTTTTTGTTCATAAACATTATATTTTAATAGTGGGTACATTTCCGCACGTGACAATACCACATTTTTATTAGGGGAGGGGCTTTTATGTGTTTTTTTTTTTTTACATTATTTAGTTTTGGAATTTTAAAAGGGAATGTGGTATAAAAAATACCCATTGTTTAAATGGGCGCTGTCAGATTCCAAAACTCTTTATACTTGGCAAAACATTAACCTTTCTAATATACTTTATAAGAACATTTTATTTCCTTTTTATAGAAATCATGGCTTATAAAATCATGGCTTTCAAGCTAAAGCACAGGCATGGACAAAGTCCAGTAAGTGATGGTGGGCTAGCTGCAGGCTATTAGCTGCGGCCCCTGGCTGTGGAATCCAGCCAGGGGCAGCACGATACGAGGCGGGATGACGTTACAATTCTGCTCTGTAGCTGCTCCCCCCTTTCCAGGACGTACCCATGTGCCTTGGGGAGGGAAAGGGTTAAAGAATTTTTGGTGATGGTTTTTCTGTTTTTACATTTTACTATATTTATCTATGTATAAAAATTATCATTAAATCTTGCAACTTTAATTCTGGCCATTAGGGCTAAAACTAATCCTAACTAATCATTCTGTATCATAACACCGGATCCCCCACCATTCACAGCAGAGGTCAACATTCGACCTCCCTGTAGGATGAAAAGTTCACCTGAATGGGACAGGTCCAGTCTTTTTGTATGAATATTAGTATGCTTAAATTTGTCCTTTTCTGACCACTATAACTTTTTTATTTTCTATATATGGGGATGTTTGAGGGTAAATTTTTTGGGCCATGATCTGTAGTTTTTATTAGTACCTTTTTTGTTTTGATGTAATGACCAAAAATACTCAATTCTGGACTTTGGTATTTGTTTGCGTTTACACCATTGACCATGCACTTTAATTAACCCTATATTTTAATAGTTCGGACATTTACACATGCGGCAATTCCACATGGTGATTCCAAATTTTATTAGGGCAGGGGCTCTTCACATTTATTAACCTTTTTCAACCTTTATTTCACTATTATTTAGTCCCCATAGCATAGAGGACTATTATATGGAGACAGAGAAGAATAAGAGCGTAAAAAATATAGGAGATGGAGAAAGAGAGTGTCTGGAAAGGAGATAAAAGGGAGAAAGACACAAAGTGTAAAAAGAGAGAAAAGAGCAAAAGAAAAAAAGATAAATAATAGAGCTATAAAGAATCAAAGATAGATGAAGAAGAGAGAAGAGAAAAAGATAGAAAAGAAAAAAAGGAGAGAGAGAGAGAGAGAGAGAGAGAGAGAGGAGAGAGAGAGAGAGAGAGAGAGAGAGAGAAAGGAGAGAGAGAAAGAGAGAGAGAAAGAGAGAGAGAGAAAGAAGGAGAGAGAGAGAGAGAGAGAGAGAGAGAGAGAAAGGAGAGGGAGAGAGAGGAGAGAGAGAGAGAGAGAGAGAGAGAGAGAGAGAGAGAGGGGGGGGAGAGAGAGGAGAGAGAGAGAGAGAGAGAGGAGAGAGAGAGAGGAGAGAGAGGAGAGAGAGAGAGAGAGAGAGAGAAGGAAAGAGAGAGAGGAGAGAGAGAAGGAAAGAGAGAGAGAGAGAAAGGAGAGAGAGAGAGAGAGAGAGAGAGAGAGAGAGAGAGAGAGAGAGAGAGAGAGAAAGGAGAGAGAGAGAGAGAGAGAGAAAGGAGAGAGAGAGAGAGAGAGAAAGGAGAGAGAGAGAGAGAGAGAGAGAGAAAGGAGAGAGAGAGAGAGAGAAAGAGAAAGGAGAGAGAGAGAGAGAGAGAGAGAGAGAGAGAGAGAAGGTAAGATAAAGAATAAAATATAAGAAAAGCAGATAAATGGAGAAAACAATTTAATAAATCCATCATGCCGGAGATCTAGAAAGCTGTACAATATAATAAGCTAATAACAATAATTCTAATAATAATACTAGTAATAATACAGACAGCCACCATGTTTTGATGCCTTTGCAGTCTCCGTCTCTGTACACATGGTTCAGTCAGTGCTTTGTGCTAACAACACAAGAAGCAGCAGGACTGTTATGTGACAGGACAGCAGGGACTCACATGACTCACAACACCCCAAACCTGTGTTTCCCAACCAGCATGCTGGGAGTTGTAGTTTTGCCACAGCTGGAGGCACCCTGGTGGGGAAACACTGGCCTAAATGATGTGCCGCAAAGATCTTTTTCTAACCTTTTGCAGGACAAGATGTACATGAAATAAACTTGATAAACTCTGAATAAAACCCTAATAACCCCCATCAGTGTGCTCATCTCTGATCCATCATCCTTATTCACAATCACACATAAAATATGAATGAAGTGAAGCATAATACAGATCAATGGGGACATTTATCATAACATAGATGCCCAAAGCAACCAATTAGATCGCTTCTTTCAGTTTTAACCCCTTAAGGACCGGGATTTTTTCAGTTTTTGCACTTTCGTTTTTTTGCTCCTTGCCTTTAAAAAATCATAACTCTTTAAATTTTGCACCTAAAAATCCATATGATGGCTTATTTTTTGCACCACCAATTCTACTTTGTAATTACGTCAGTCATTTTGCCCAAAAATCTACGGTGAAATGAAAAAAAAAATCATTGTGAGACAAAATTGAAAAAAACCCAAAAACGCCGTTTTGTAATTTTGGGGGCTTCCGTTTCTACGTAGTAAATTTTTCGGTAAAAATGACACATTCTCTTTATTCTGTAGGTCCATACGATTAAAATGATCCCCTACTTATATAGGTTTGATTTTGTCGGACTTCTGGAAAAAATCATAACTACATGCAGGAAAATTAATATGTTTAAAATTGTCATCTTCTGACCCCTATAACTTTTTTATTTTTCCGTGTATGGGGCGGTATGAGGGCTCATTTTTTGCGCCATGATCTGTAGTTTTTAACGGTACCATTTTTGCATTGATAGGACTTCATGATATAAAAAGTGACCAAAAATGCACTATTTTGTACTTTGGAATTTTTTTGCGCGTACGCCATTGACCGTGAGGTTTAATTAACAATATATTTTTATAATTCGGACATTTCCGCACTCGGCGATACCACATATGTTTATTTTTATTTACACTGTGTTTTTTTTTTATGGGAAAAGGGGGGTGATTCAAACTTTTAATAGGGGAGGGGTTAAATGATGTTTGTTCACTTTTTTTTCCCACTTTTTTTTTGCAGTGTTATAGCTCCCATAGGGACCTATAACACTGCACACACTGATCTCTTATACTGATCATTGTTATCCCATAGGGACCTATAACACTGCACACACTGATCTCTTATGCTCCCATAGGGACCTATAACACTGCACACACTGATCTCTTATGCTCCCATAGGGACCTATAACACTGCACACACTGATCTCTTATACTAATCATTGTTATCCCATAGGGACCTATAACACTGCACACACTGATCATTGTTATCCCATAGGGACCTATAACACTGCACACACTGATCTCTTATACTGATCATTGTTATCCCATAGGGACCTATAACACTGCACACACTGATCTTTATCATTGATCACTGGTTTCTCATAGGAAACCAGTGATCGATGATTCTGCCACATGACTGCTCAGTGCCTGAATCTCAGGCACTGAGCAGTCATTCGGCGATCGGACAGTGAGGAGGCAGGTAGGGGCCCTCCGGCTGTCCTGTAAGCTGTTCGGGATGCTGCGATTTCGCCGCGGCTATCCCGAACAGCCCACTGAGTTAACCGGCACTTTTTACTTTCACTTTTAGCCGCGTGGCTCAGCTTTGAGTGCTCGGCTAAAGGGTTAATAGCGCGCGGCACCGTGATCAGTGCTGCGCGATATTAGCGGCGGGTACCAACTTCACTATGACGCCGGGCCCGCCGTGATATGATGCGGGGTCACTGTGGGACCCCGCGTTATATCACGGGAGCGGGACCAAGGACGTACTCATAAGTCCTTGGTCCTTAAGGGGTTAAAAAGGCCTCTGAAAAATGTAATCTGATTGGTTGCTATAGGTAACTGCACCACTCTTCTTCTATACAGGTTTTCTCCCCCATTATTTCTTACTATTTGTTTTTGGTTCCACATTGAATCAAATTTTTTTTGTCCCATATGTTTGTTGTCAGTTTTTTGTCTATAGTTGTTCCATTTTTGTGTTATATGTTTAATGGTTTACTTTCATTTGAATAAACTTGTAGATACACAGATATGTAAAAAGTTTAGATGGGTCAGTATCTCAGTCCTGAGACCCCCTCTGATTGTTAGCTATAGCAGAGTGAAGCGTGTGGCAGCGCATTTTACTCTCTGGCGCACCGCTCAGTAACTGCTAGAGATGGGTTCCATAGACTTAGAATGGAGCCTGTATTACAATCAGTTGGACTGAGTGGCGAGCCAGCACTGAGATCACTACCAATCTTTTAATAAAAAAATAAAATAATAATATTTAGTTGGGGTCATGTAAAAATAAAAAAGAAGCTATACTCACCTCCCCCCTGCAGCTGCTGTGCCAGTGATCCTGGTCCCTGCTCATCACCGCTGCTTTCTGCAAATGCAAATATGTGTAAAAACAGATGTACAAACATAGTAGCCTTAGGCATTTCTAGGTTTCTACATCTACAGCATTTTTGCCTACAATTCCGCTTTGAAATTGCAGGCAGAAATTTTTAGTGAATGGGTTTTCCATTCACTAAATTCACACTTTGGAATTTTTGAAGCAGAATTTGTGAATGGAAAATCCGTTCTAAAATATCCGCCTAAAGAATGGCGTTGCTCTTTCCTCAGGCAGATATCCTCACGGAACACATTGCAGTCTATTGGGGACTGCAATGTCCGCGCGGTCCTAGAGCCGACTGAATCAGTCGGCACTGGCCGCACTCGGAATCTCTAGACGGAAATTTTCTGTCTGGAGATTCCGCAGTGTGAACCTAGCCTGAGGGTCTATTCACATGGCGGAATTTCTGCTTGCACAATTCCTCCTCAAATTAAAAGCCCATAGACTTCTATGGGATTCCGCACTCCCATTCAACTTTCTGAAATTCCGCTTGCGGAATTGATGCGGAATCTGTGCGGAAATTCCGCAAGCAGAATTTCAGAAGGTTGAATGAAAGTGCGGAATCCCATACAAGTCTATGGCTAAGTTCACACTGCGGATTCCGACTGAATCAGTCAGCGCTAGGACCGCACGGACATTGCAGTCCCCTATAGACTGCAATGAGTCCCACGAGTATTTCCGCCTGAAGAATGAGCAGCGCCATTCTTCAGGCGGAAATTTTTAAGCGGATTTTTCATTCACAAATTCCGCTTCAAAAATTCCGAAGTGTGAATTTGTGAACGGAAAACCCATTCATTAGCTTGTGCATTTCTGCCTGCAATTTCAAAGCGGAATGGCAGGCAGAAATGCCATAGTCTGAACCTAGCCTTAGTCAGATCTTCCTATTTGTGTACAAATAATAAAAAAGAAGTCTGTGACAAAGAGGGAAAAAACATTATGTATGTACAGTAAAAAGGAGTGAACAGTACAGTCACATTTATAAAACAAACAACAGTACTGCTCATAGTAAAAAAAATTATAATAATATTAATACAGTGATCCCTCAACTTATAATGGCCTCAACATACAATAGTATCAACCGCTATATTACTGAAGTGTATGCACTCCCTGGTGTCTGGTAGCGCCCCCTACAGTACAGGGAGGTATTACCTGTTCTGTACTATTCTTTACCTGTATTACTGAAGTGTATGCACTGACTGATGTCTGGTAACGCCCCCTACAGTACAGGGAGGTATTACATGTTCTGAACTATTCTTTACCTGTATTACTGTAGTGCATGCCCTGACTGGTGTCTGGTAGCGCCCCCTACAGTACAGGGAGGTACTACATGTTCTGTACTACTCATTACCTGTATTACTGAAGTGCATGCACTGACTGGTGTCTGGTAGCGCCCCTCTACAGTACAGGGAGGTATTACATGTTCTGTACTCTTTACCTGTATTACTGAAGTGTATGCACTGACTGGTGTCTGGTAGCGCCCCCTACAGTACAGGGTGGTATTACATGTTCTGTACTCTTTACCTGTATTACTGAAGTGTATGCACTGACTGGTGTCTGGTAGCGCCCCCTACAGTACAGGGTGGTATTACATGTTCTGTACTCTTTACCTGTATTACTGAAGTGTATGCACTGACTGATGCCTGGTAGCGTCCCCTACAGTACAGGGAGGTATTACATGTTCTGTACACTTTACCTGTATTACTGAAGTGTATGCACTGACTGGTGTCTGGTAGCGCCCCCTACAGTACAGGGTGGTATTACATGTTCTGTACTCTTTACCTGTATTACTGAAGTGTATGCACTGACTGATGTCTGGTAGCATCCCCTACAGTACAGGGAGGTATTACATGTTCTGTACACTTTACCTGTATTACTGAAGTGTATGCACTGACTGGTGTCTGGTAGCATCCCCTACAGTACAGGGAGGTATTACATGTTCTGTACACTTTATCTGTATTACTGAAGTGTATGCACTGACTGGTGTCTGGTAGCATCCCCTACAGTACAGGGAGGTATTATATGTTCTGTACACTTTATCTGTATTACTGAAGTGTATGCACTGACTGGTGTCTGGTAGCGCCCCCCTACAGTACAGGGAGGTATTACATGTTCTGTATTCTTTACCTGTATTACTGAAGTGCATGCACTGACGGGTGTCTGGTAGTGCCCCCTACAGTACAGGGAGGTATTACATGTTCTGTACACTTTACCTGTATTACTGAAGTGTATGCACTGACTGGTGTCTGGTAGCATCCCCTACAGTACAGGGAGGTATTACATGTTCTGTACTCTTTACCTGTACCAGGATTAGCTGCTCCTTTGGACACCAGGTGAGGGCGACTCCATGTTACTTTTTTAGGACACTGCGTGTTCTGTACAGGACCCTGAAGAAGATTCTGTCCTCTACATAGACCAGTGTTTCCCAAGCAGGGTGGCCCCAGCTGTTGCAAAACTACAACTCCCAGCATGCCCGGACAGCTACTGGAAGTTGTAGTTTTGCAGCAGCTGGAGGCTCCCTGCTTGGGAAACACTAACACAGACAGTGATTACAGCTCCCAGCAGATCTTTATTACTTTTATATGTAAGGATTTGCTTTATCTGTATTAGTTATCTACTTATTTTTCTTTAATCCTCACTTTTTCCTATTTTTGGATGACATTTTGGTGGCTTCAGAACCAATTACCAGGTTTCCATAGAGTTATGGTCTCAACATACAATGGTTTCAACATACAATGGTCGTCCCAGAACCAATTAATATTGTAACAGAGGGAGGGACCACTGTATACATATATATACATATATATATATATATATATATATATATATATATATACACACACACATACACATATTATAAATATATATATTCACAGTAGAGAAATCACAGACAACTACTAATAAGCTGTACTGTAATAATACTAGCAAACCACAAGCAACAAATGTTCCAATAATAATAAGCAGAAGAAACAAACATTGTACGGCTGCCTCTAGCGGCCACTATACGCCACTGCAGCTGTCCCCCCTGTCACATGATCGTGGTGCACGTGTATATGACACAAAGCCTTATGGAGGGGGAGACATGGTCCAGGAGGAGGGGGCAGCTGACTAGTATTAGACGAGGAGCAGCAGTTACCTGTGTGCCGGCCGCTCAGGCAGGGGAGGACCTCTCCTCCCAATATTCCCGGGACAGGAGGAGACACACGATCATCCCTGAGGACATTGTATCACTGGAGGCTCTTCTAGGGAGCCTTGGGGGGGCACAGGAGCAGGGGCACCTCTCAGTAATCCGGATCCCTGCTCTGGTGGGTGTCTCAGACTGGCACAGAAGCCCCTAGATCTGTCTACTTGGGAACCTTCTCTGTCTGGTGGTCTCCTGGGGCTGAGACACAAGCCTCCAGACTGCACTGCAGGGTCCTAGCTGCCTGCGTTCAGCCCATCTGGGTGAGTGTCTTGTTTTTGTGGCTTTTCTTACTGGTTATTGGTGTTTTATTATTCTGTATGTCTGGTTATGGCTGATGCAGCATCTTTGGTCTCCTATCTTGTGCAGTCTGTAGTGGGGGTGGGGGTGTCAGTGCTTACTCATAACTCTTCTCTCTTCTTCAGGACTAAGTTGTGTGGTGCACCCAGCCTGCACTGTCCCTGCTGTCAGCTGGAGAAGCCCTGTGCTGTAGAATGAGTGCCCTACCTCTGCTGACTGCTGAATGATGATGGAGCGAGGACGTGTGCTACGTGCAGGGGACATGCTGACACTGACATGGATAGAGTGCATCAGCTGGGGAAGTCCATAAAGAGTGAAGCGAAGCTACCAAGCCAGGACCAGGGTCAGCCCAGAGTGGGATCTGCATTACTGGGCGTCAGAATGGGGGTACAAGGACTTCCACAACTCCCGGTGACGGCCTCCCACCCCCCACCAGATATCCACTCTACACTGAACGCAGGTAATAGGTGCCATTATCGGTCACAGCAGGAGAATTCCAATGCGGAGGCTTTGTCTGTTGAAGCAGATCCAGACTCCCTGTTGACCTGCTCTGTTGCGCCGGTCAGACCACGTGTTTTAACTAATGGGGAGATACCGATGGTAAGAGCGGGAGCAATAGTGAACCGGGAGATGGTTGGTTCATTTTCCAGGGAAGTTGAAGGTGGCAGCACTTGCCAAGATGGGTTGTTGACCATGAACAGTCGAAGAGATGGATTGCTTGTTAAAAGGAAATGGACTGGAAATGGGTTAACGGAGAATGGGGTTATGGCACTGGAGAGTGGACCGTCTGTATTCTCTCCTATGGAGGGCAAGAGATGGAAATCTGAGGTACATCCTGATACCCAGGCCCAGCAGGATCCTAGCTGCAGAAGAGAGGCACACCATACCACAAATCCTCAGTGGAACAGCACTTCGATAGTATCTGACGAAAAATTGGCCTTAGACTACATCGTTCCTTGTATGATGTATTATGGCATTTGTGTCAAGGACCACTTTTTAGGAGAAACTTTGGGTTCTCGTGTCCTGGATGAGGTGGAGTTACTCAACCGCAGTGGGAAGTTTAGGGATGGACAACTTGTCAGCCAGAGAACCATACCTTCCAAAAATATTCGGGGAGATCAGATTGCCTGGGTTGAAGGGAAGGAGCCCGGCTGTGAGAACATTGGAACCCTTATGTCCAGGATCGACAAGGTTATCATGCACTGCAGCGGGAAACTGGGCAGCCATATCATCAATGGCAGAACCAAGGTGAGTTGGGAGATCTAGATCTATGTGCAAAATGATATCCAAATCGAAAAAAAATGTCCTACCAGATACTATAAAAACAAAATATTCAAGTTTTGATAAAGACCTCATGTTACCTTCTGTAGCCCTTACAACTTGTGTGGTGGGTCTCATAATAGAGGGTTAACTAAGCTTTCTTTCATCTGGGGCAATGGTTTATTTGGCTGCCCCAGCCCACTATCTGAATACCAATATGGCTTGTTGCGCCCCCCCCCCCCCCCCAGTCTTCGTACCCCAGTTGACCCCATCCCCAGCTACACGCTTGCCCCATAGTTCCCTAGTTCACGCAGGGTAGGGATGGTCGGACACATCAAAGAGGTTGTTTGTTCTTCTGTAAATTCGGTGCCCGCTGGGGTATATGGCCCTTCGGTCACTGGCATTGTAGAGCAAAGCTTACTGGCTGAAGAGTCACGTATCTGTGTACGCAGCACTGCAGTAAAGATCATTGTTTGTCAGGAGGAGGACAGCAGAAATCGGACAGGACCTCAGATTTTAGCCGTCGCCCCTTTGTGTCTCGCACACATTCTATGTACGATGCCAGTGTCTAGCCATGGTGGTGTTAGGAAATGTTTGTCACATACACGTAGCGTCTGTTCACTTGCCCAGCCCCCCTCGTGCTATAGTACTTCCCAAACACAGGCTGAGATCTTTATGAAATCCCTGCCAAAAAGAGAGTTGGGTAACGGTCTCTCCTGAGGGTAATGTTTTCCTACAAGAGCCCTGCCATACGCCAAAGTGTCAGTAATCCTTGAAGAACCAAAATATTGTCTTATGATGTTCATAGAGCGGAACCGTCTATGGTGAGATTATCCGTCCCAGCAGTCCCTGTTTTTAGCCAGTCTTGTGTCATGTGATCCCATGTTACATGTAGAGTATTGTGGGACATCATAGTCTTGGGAACCTGAAGCCAGAAAACATAAAATGCTTGTACTCTCTAATTCCTTTAGTCCTCCAGCTAATAATCCAGTAATATTCATACTCTGACTTGTGAATAATTTACATAAAAAAATAAAAAATATAATTATAATATATATTAAAAATAAATAAAACGTATCTCAAAATTAGGAAACCACAAGGTATGTCACAATATAGTAACCAAAATGTGGTAACCAATAAGAATGATGTTATAACAGGGCTTGTTCCAAAGAAAATTCTTTTTTTTCTGGCGTATTTTTGCCGCAAACTAACCTGACGTATTGTAAAATAACGGTCATTGTTTTCCCTTGTTTAGCGGAAGCCTTTTTTTTAAATTTCCGTCAGTATAATTTTTTTTTTGCTTATGTTACGTTCTTAAAATTTTAACTTTTTTTTTTTTTCCGTACAACTGCCCCCCCCCAGGCTAATTAGTCACACCCCATCATTATAAAGGCAAAGCTCTTAGGTTATGTTCACATGGGCAGTGTCTGCACAGAACATTTCCGTGTGGACATTGCCCCGACAGCAGAGCCTGGACAGAACATGCCGGCACTAGGACCACGTGGAAATGCGCCATCTTATAGACATCAATGCATTTCCAAGCAAAATCTGACATGTCTATTCTTTCTGTGGACGGCAGAATCGGGATTTTCTGCTGTGGAATTTCCACCTTGTACGCAGTGCAGCAGAATCCTATTCAAATCAATGGGACTCTGCTGCAGCGGACTGTTTGTGCGGAATCTTCTGGTGGAATTCCACATGGACATTCCTTCATGTGAACATAGCCTTAAAGGGGTACTGCGGTGGAAAACATTTTCAAATCAACTGGTGCCAGAAAGTTAAACAGATTTGTAAATTACTTCTATTAAAAAATCTTAACCCTTCCAGTACCTATCAGCTGCTGTATGCTCCACAGGTACTCTGTTGAAAAACTTTTTTTTTGTTGTTTTTTTTAAATCAACTGGTGCCTGAAAGTTAAACAGATTTGTAAATTCCTTCCATTTAAAAATCTTAACCCTCCCAGTACTTATCGGCTGCTTTTTACATTTCTTTTCTGTCTGACCACAGTGCTCTCTCCTGACACCTCTGTCTGTCTCAGGAACTGTCAAGAACAGAGCAAGTCCCCATAGCAAACCTCTCCTGCTCTGGACAGTTCCTGACATGGACAGACATGTCGGAAAGAGAGCACTGTGGTCAGACAGAAAAGAAATGTAAGAAGCAGCTGATAAGTACTGGAAGGATTAAGATTTTTAAATGGAAAGAATTTACAAATCTGTTGAATGTTCTGGCACCAGTTGATTAAATAAAAAATCGTTTTTCAGTGGAGTACCTCTTTAATAGAGAAAGGTACCCATTTATGACACACTTTTGGCTAAGTTGCAATATAGTTTCTCAGTAAAGCGTGGCTCTAGGAAAGCTGGGTGACAGCTACTAAGAACGCTATTACAGCTGAGGTTGTCACTCAACAGGAATGGAGCATTGTAGTCTAATAGAGTGATTTCCAACCACAGTTCCTCTGGCTTTTGCAAAACTACAACTCCCAGCATGCCCAGACAGCCTCCGGCTGTCTGGGCATGCTGGGAGTTGTAGTTTTGCAACAGCTAAAGGCACCCTGGTTAGGAAACACTGATCTAATAGTTGCCAATTAGTTTGATATATTCATTTATCTTTTTTTTAAATCTTTATCTTATGTAGAATAGTTTTTTATTATAGTGCACAGAGTAAAAGTATTTCTCCTGTTGGTGTTTACATAACTGTTAGTTGCAGCGTCACTTTTGTTTGGAACTGTCTTTTTCACCTTACGGGTATACAAATCCATAACAGTTAAAAGGACATGTATGTCTCTCATCTGGGGGAACTGGATTTACGAGATTGTTAATATCTACATTGACCCATCCGACTGGATCCCTGTCCTTAGGGATGATCTACTAATGTGTTAATTGAGCACTCCAGGCTGTCCTGGCATGCTGGGAGTTGTAGTTTTGTAACAGCTGGAGGCCTCCTGGTTGCGAAACACTGGCCTATTCTAAGAATAGTCCGGCAATATTTACAGCAGGGCTTGACAATTGTGTTATGAATCAAGGAGCCAGCAAAAAAAAAAAAAAAGTTAGGAGCCAGGATGCCGAACGTCGCTTAACGTTATGTCACGCAACGCGATGCTATAGTGTCCCCTCATCTCTCCCTGTGTCACAGTTATTAGTGTCCCCTCATTTCTATTTGTGTCAGTTATTAGTGTCCCCCTCATCTCTCCCTGTGTCACAGTTATTAGTGTCCCCTCATTTCTATTTGTGTCAGTTATTAGTGTCCCCCTCATCTCTTCCTGTGTCACAGTTATTAGTGTTCCCCTCATCTCTCCCTGTGTCACAGTTATTAGTGTCCCCTCATTTCTATTTGTGTCAGTTATTAGTGTCCCCCTCATCTCTTCCTGTGTCACAGTTATTAGTGTTCCCCTCATCTCTCCCTGTGGGACAGTTATTAGTGTCCCCTCATTTCTATTTGTGTCAGTCATTAGTGTCCCCCTCATCTCTTCCTGTGTCACAGTTATTAGTGTCCCCCTTATCTCTTCCTATGTCACAGTTATTAGTGTCCCCCTCATCTCTTCCTGTGTCACAGTTATTAGTGTCCCCTCATCTCTCCCTGTGTCACAGTTATTAGTGTCCCCTCATCTCTCCCTGTGTCACAGTTATGTGTCCCCTCATTTCTATTTGTGTCAGTCATTAGTGTCCCCCTCATCTCTCCCTGTGGGACAATAATTAGTGCCCCCTCATCTCTCCCTGTGTCATAGTTATGAGCACCCCCTTCATCTTAATGTGTCACAGTCATTAGTGTCCCCCTCGTCTTTCCCTGTGTCAGTCATTAGTGTCCCCCTAATTTCCCTGTGTGACAATATTTAGCATCCCCTCATCTCTCCCTGTGTTATAGTTATTAGCACCCCCCTTTATCTTACTGTGTCAGTCATTAGTGTCCCCCTCATCTCTCCCTGTGTGACAGTCATTATTGTCCCCCTAATTTCTCTGTCACAATAATTAGTGTCCCCTCATCTCTCCCAGTGTCATCTATCTGAGCGGATTCTGCGAAAAAGAATGATCACGAAATTCCGCCGTGTACGCGGTGCGGCAGAATCCCATTGATAACCAGAATTTCCAAGCTAATTTCCCCACCGGATTGATAAATTCCTCCGTCCATGGGTCCTGAGCGGTAAATCTGCCTAGTTATGTGATGATGCCTCTTAGGCCCCAGTATCACTGCAAGAATAGACCGAATTTCCGCCCCGGACTCTGGATAAGATGGAAATGTATTAGCGGATAGTGGTCGCCATCCAGCAACACATATAAACATTTGAGACAACCTGACAGCGGAATAGAACTGGAGGACCGGCATTTATTGCCAATTCTATCTTATGGGGGAAATGGATTGTGAACATTTTAGGATTTAAGTGATGTCCTTAGAGAAGCCTTCTGGGAAAGAGACATTAAATAGTAAAATGGATTTCCCAGGGATGCACTGACATTGTTGGAGAAGAATAATGCTCGCTCAGCCTGTGTTATTCAGCCTAATGCCTGAGATAAGGTGTGGGCGGGTAAATGATTACTAGTGAGTGCCAGATACTGAGTCACCGTGACACTTCGGAGTACGGCATTAACCCGTACTGACCCGCAGTCTGGCCTGCGCCAATGTCATCCTGGGATACCCGGTGCTGTATCTGCTTTTAATTGAAGTGGCAGGGGCAGCATCACCGGTACTGTACAAATACCTTCATATGGAAGGTAAATAATACCGTCCTACTGCCGATCAGTAACATAATGAAGGACCTGACTAAGAGGGTTTAAAGCCTTTGAAACCTGTCGGTCTTTAAATCTGAAATTTCTGAAACATTTATTATTTTTAATACTTGTCCAGAATTTTGGTAAATCTCCCCCATTGTATATGAAAATATTGTAACCTGAGGCCATTGTTAAGTTGAGGGATCACTGTACTTATCTGGAATCTGTTCTGTACATCGCTATTGCGAGGGAAGTGCCACAAAGCATCATTTTTCTATACGATCATTCTTGGAACTGATCCTTGGAGATCCATAACTGACATACTGTACTCTGGCTAAATAATACCACTGTACAGTACTCCGATTTATGCCATAGTGTCATTCTGTAAATAACACTGCCATATAATGCTCACATAATTATTCACTGCGTAAGTACTTCCATAGAGTGCATATAGAAAGGTATAAATACAAAGCAAAAGATGCAATAAGGTGCAGTAAACATAAACTAAATGAGGGATAGACTGGCACAGAGGTAGAGGGCACCCTGTCCGGGAGGGCTTACAGTCCACTAGGGAGGGGAACGTGGGTAAGGGGAAGAGACTGCTCCTATGTGTAGTGCTAGCAGGGCTCTCTTAGGTTGCAAGGTTGTCTGAAGAAATGGGTTTATAGGTTACTATTGAAGGTTTACTCAATATGTGGGATGCCCGGGAGAAATACTGGAGATGGTTGCAGACGAGAGAAGCTCAGAAGGAGGTCGTGTGAGGATCATTCCGAATATTTATGCTCCTTTATCTGGGTAGCTGCAGGTCAAAGGTAGTTGGGAATGTGTATACCTGTCATTGCTTATTAGTAGTTGTATGTGATTTATCTACTGTGGAAAATATATATATATATATTTATACAGTGGTCCCTCCCTCTGTTACAATATTAATTGGTTCCAGGACGGTCATTGTATGTTGAAATCATTGTATCAATACAATACAGGAATATGGGTGACACTACTGTGGTAGATGTATACAGTGACATTGGCTAATCCCTCAACACTGATGATAAAATTGAGACATTCGCCAGTATATCCTTATATGAAGGACGTACCAGAGACCGCACACCAACGCCAAGGTTTCTCAAATGGTGCGGGACCTAACGCTAATCCTACCTGTGTGTGATAAGCAAAACCATTGTATGTTGAGACCAGAACTCTATGGAAACCTGGTAATTGGTTTTGAAGCCCCAAAATGTCATCCAAAAATAGGAAAAGTGAGGATTAAAGAAAAATAAGTAGATAACTAATAGAGATAAATCAAATTCTTACATATAAAAGTAATAAAAATCTTCTGGAAGCTGTAATCACTGTCTATGTAGAGGACAGGAGCTTCTTCAGGGTCCTGTACAGGTAAAGTGTACAGAACATGTAATACCTCCCTGTACTGTAGGGGGCACTACCAGACACCAGGCAGTGCATACACTTCAGTAATACAGGTAAAGAGTACAGAACATGTAATACCTCCCTGTACTGTAGGAGGCACTACCAGACAGGAATTCAGTGCATGCACTTCAGTAATACAGGGGTTTTACCAGTGAATGCCCATTCTGATTGGTCGGTTCTTTCATCCATTGGTCCAGAAAAGATCATTGTATTTTGAAACTATTGTATGTTGAGGCCATTGTAAGTTGGGGGACCAGTGTGTGTTTTTGTTTTGAATTTGATCAGTATGTGGCCAGGTATATACATGTCTTGGCTAGGTGTATACCTATGTGGGCTGAAGTAGTAACATATTGCTGAGCTACTGGGTTCAAATCTGATCAGGACATTATCTACATGACATGGAGTTTGTATTCTGGACAGTTTCTGGACTGTTGTGTGTGTGCAGGGATGTGGTGTTTGTATCGCCTGAAGCCCGGGACATGCGGTTCTGGACGCCGGGCAGGTGAATTTTTCAAGTCCTTAGCCCTGCTTCGGGCAAGCAGGGCCAGACCTGAAAGCCCAAGACATGCACGGTGGTGCTCACAGGGGAGTATGGAGCGGGCTCCCGACTCCTGCCCACTCCGTACTCTGCAGCCCTCGACTGTTTTTTTAGTAGCTGGGCGGCCGCCACTAATAGCCAGCATGCGGCTATCCCAATCGCCTCAGCTGGCTATTTAAATAGAAACTAGTCAGAGTGCCAGTTAGCCCGGCCATTGCCAGTTAGCACCTCATTAGCATCTACCGAAAATAGAAGCTTACAGCGGAACGGCAAAGCGGATCCTGGCACGGTAAGGATCAAACTGATCAGCGTCCCCCGCACTAAGAGCCAGTACCGCTGGTTAGTGCGGGGGGAGAAAGCTGACAGTTTTCCTTTAACACAGTTCATATAGTGCGTTTCTCGACTGCAGTAATGCGCTAGTAATCCGTACACTATTCCAGATGCTCCCAGAAAACCAATATTGCTGCCATGTATCGCATTAGTCCAACAATGAGACTCTAAGTTGGCATAGTATGGCACTCCAGATACAAGTCACGCTATTGTTATCTCATAGTTCATCATTAATACATAATGCACCTGCATCTTTCAATAATCCATTTTCTATTCACATCACATTGCTGCAGTGTGATTATAATACATATGAAGAGCATTCACATTGAGTGCGTATCAGTTGTGCTGACATTATAGATGCGTTTATTGCTTCAGTGACCGTAGCAGCACAGAGATGCATAGTGATATAAATGCAACAGTCCATGCGAGGGTTCCGCAGTGAATACTTTCCTCACATTACTGATAGTTCAGGTACAGTTCACACTAGTAGTGCGTTACTGCTTCCATGATTAAATCCACAGCAGGCATTGCGAATAAGCATTATAAAACATCAGAGATGTGGAAATCCTATCACCCGACGCCCGGGACATGTAGTTCCGGGCACCGGGCAATTAATTTTTTATAGATTTAGCCCTGTATCGGGCAAGCAGGGTCGGAGCGACTTCCCCCCACTTTTTTAAAATTTTTTTATAATGCCAGTGTGAGGCGCTGGAGCGGATGCAGACTTGCATGGGACACAAGTCTGCACCTCATACGGCGCTCAGGGTGTACGGAGTGGGCTCCTGACTCAAGCCTGCACCATACTAATTTCAGTAGTCGGGGGCCGCATCTAATAGCCTGGCATGCGGCGGTCGCTGCGGGCGGCTATTAACCCTTTAGATCACCGCTGTCAAAGTTGACAGCGGGATCTTTTAACCCTCCCTGGTGGTCTAGGGGGGGCAGCACAATTGCGGGAGGCGATCCCCTGTGGAGGTAGCCGGAGGGCCTACCTCTGCATTCATGGCTGCCCCCATAGATCTGCATTTGATTGAGCCTGGCTTGAGCAGGCTCAACCAAATGAACACAGATCAATGGAGTTCAATAGAACTGCATTGAACTGTGTGAGGGATCTAAATGATTCCTTCTAAAAAAAAATGTATTAAAAAAAAAAAAAAAAAAAAAAAAAAAAAAGGTTTAACACTCATTATCCCCTTCCATATTAGAGGTAGGTTCACACGGGCGGATTTATCTGCAGGTTTCCCACTGCGTATATGAAAGGGGCGGTCCCTTCTGACTTCAATGGGGCTTATGGTGGATTTTCCGCAGCCTAAATTCCGCCTCGGAAAATGTGCGGCGGATAGCAGAGAAGAGCCCGCCCCCTTTCAAATACACAGTGGGAAATTTGCAAATAAATCCGCCCGTGTGAACGTACCCTAAAAGTTCATATCACCCCCCTTTTCCATATAAAAATATGTAAACATAATAAAAATAAACATATTTGGTATTGGCGTGTGCATAATTGACTGAACTATTAAAAAAATAACATTTTATATCCCCTACGGTAAATGGCGTTTTCATAACATCATATCCCAGAAAAAATGAAGTAAAAAAGTGTTCAAAAAGTCTGATCAATGCCAAAATGGTACCAATACAAACAACATATTACGGCCCCAAAAATGAACTCTCATACAGCACATTATATGGAAAAATAAAAATATTATTGGGGTCAAGGCTTTTTTTTTTTTTTTTTATTAAAAAGTAAAAAAAATAATAATAATAATTATTAAAAGGTGACGGAAACTAAGCAAATTTTGGTATTGTTGTAATCAGGCTGACCTAAAGTTTCAAAATAATATGTAAATTTGACCACAAGGTGAATGGTGAAAAAAAGGAAAACCCCAAATTTGCATTTTTTTCAATTTCACCACACAAATAATTTTTTGTTTGTTTCAGAGCATAAGTTATGGAGAAATGAAAGGTGTCATCACAAAGTATACACCGCTCGCAAAAAACAAGCCTCATATGGGTCGGTAGATGGAAAAATAAGAAGGCTGGGTTCACACTACGTTTTTCAACTACGGTTCCCGCATACGTTTTCTATCAAAAACCGTATGGGAAAAAAACTGATGGAACAGTATGGAAAAAAGTAAACCGTATGCGTTTTTAAACAGTATACTGTTTTTAAAAGTGCATACTGTTCCGTCAGTTTTTATAGGAAAAAACCCATACGTTTTTGAAAATTTTGTCCATTTTTAATGGGAGGGGTCTTGGGTGGGGACTTTAGGATTCAAATGCGCATGTGCAAAGTAAAAACGTATAAGTTTTTCCCGTGTGGAACCGTATACATGTGCCTTTCCCATTAATGTCCATGTTAAAAAAAACGTATGCGGTTGCAGTACGGTTTTTAAACCGGGGTCAAAACCGTGGTTGACCACGATTTTGTCTCCGGTTTAAAAACCGTACTGCAACCGCATACGTTTTTTTTTAACATGGACATCAATGGGAAACGCACATGTATACGGATCCATACGGGAAAAACTTATACGTTTTTACTTTGCACATGCGCATTTGAATCCTAAAGTCCCCACGCAACACCCCTCCCATTAAAATTGGACAACATTTTCAAAAATGTATGGTTTTTTTTTCTATAAAAACTGACGGAACTGTATGCACTTTTAAAAACAGTATACTGTTTAAAAACGCATACGGTTTACTTTTTTCCATACTGTTCCATCTGTTTTTTTGCCATACGGTTTTCTTTAGAAAAACGGATTGAAAACAGTATGGCAAAAATGTGATGTGAACCCAGCCTTATGGCTATTATAGGACGAGGAGGAAAAAACGAAAGTGCAGAAACTAGTAAAGACCCCATTTTCGTACTATTTTGGTTGAACTTATTTTATCCACCAGGGCAAGTGGATTTTCTTGAAGGGCAAGTAGATTGTGTTCCGATTTAGTCCCTTGGACAAGTAGTTTTTTTTTTTTAAATTTCCACACCCCTGAACATGCGTAGCTTAAATTTATAATCTTATTGATCTCTCTAAGATAGAGCAGTAATATTAAGCTGCTAAGTTGTTCTCTCAAGATGGACTGATCTTAGTTACCAGTCCAGTGCATAGAACAGGTACATCTCCCTAGTAACAATATAGCGTGAGTTGCTATCGGAAGGCTCCTTCCTCTATTAAGATAGTTGCAATATTATAAATATGATATTAGGCTTCAATGTCACCACTGTCATTTTCATACAGGCATTAACATCATGACAAGTCCGTAATAGAGCCTCCACATCATGTTTTAAATATCTTTGTGCTGTGGTCACACTTAGCTTTATTTCTTCCCAGTGCGGTTGTCTGCAGCCTCTGAAGTCCGCGCTTCCAATATGACGGCTCCATCTATGAAGGGGTCCAAGGTCCAACGTGTTTCATTAGCTCAATTCATCAGGGACCATTTTACAGCTTGGTCTCCTAATTTGTCTTACTGTGCGTGCGGCACTGATGGCGGCCGTACTCTGACAACATACCTGTGCGTGTGATATACCTGTATGC
Source organism: Hyla sarda (assembly GCF_029499605.1). Taxonomy (NCBI): domain Eukaryota; kingdom Metazoa; phylum Chordata; class Amphibia; order Anura; family Hylidae; genus Hyla; species Hyla sarda. Next base: position 142,823,197 of record NC_079197.1, on the reverse strand, counting down.
TCCTCCCCCACACGGCTCGAATATCCAATCGAAAGCATGGATGTCACTAAATGGTGACATATACTCCACACTGCCGAACCATGTGACCGAAGGTGCTTTTTCAGCTGATCAGAAGGAAGCGTTCCACACCTCGTTCTGATCCTACACTGCAGTGCTAGGTAGGTAATCCTTAGCTTGCGTTCCAGTGGATGTCATTATGGTTTTTGAACACTCACCACTTGCAACTTTAAAGGGGTACTCCAGTGGAAAACTTTTTTTTATTTTTTTTAAATCAACTGGTGCCAGAAAGTTAAACAGATTTGTAAATTACTTATATTAAAAAATCTTAATCCTTCCAGTACTTATTAACTGCTGAATACTACAAAGGAAATTCTTTTCTTTTTGGAACACAAAGCTCTCTACTGACATCATGACCCCAGTGCTCTCTGCTGACATCTCTGTCCATTTCAGGAACTGTCCAGAGCAGCATATGTTTTCTATGGGGATTTTCTCCTACTCTGGACAGTTCCTAAAATGGACAGAGGTGTCAGCAGAGAGCACTGGGGTCATGATGTCAGCAGACAGCTCTGTGTTCCAAAAAGAAAAGAATTTCCTCTGTAGTATTCAGCAGCTAATAAGTACTGGAAGGATTAAGATTTTTTAATAGAAGTAATTTACAAATCTGCAAAAAATGTGTGTGTGCAGCTCACAACCAGGTATCCGAGGTTAATGTGGTTAAAAGATCGATCCCCACCAGTCAAAAGTAACACCTCAAGAATACCACCCACTGGGTACACAATGAAAATGACTGAAAACAGTTAGTTTTAAAAAATGTAAAGATTTATTAAAATACAATTAAAATAAATTAAGAAAAACCATTGCCATATAAAACATAATACTCAGAACAATATTGGATGACTAATATATTATTCTGCCATTGGGCCCTAATGGGAGGATTAAAGTGAATGGGATAGAGGAACTGCCTATGATTTGTGCCAGCAATACTATTTACTAGCACATGCCGATCGTCCGGAATATGCTGCTAATCCGGCAATTAGGGTGTTAGATGGAAAGTCAGTCGTTGTGCTGATGTAAACTGTGCTGCCCATAGTCTATAGCAGGATGAATGGTTGTTTCTCACCGTTGTAGCTGGTCCCGTACTGCGACGGGCCGGAGATGGTAATTCCTGTAGTTGCTGCGCTGTTACCGGCGGTGGATAAGCAGAGTGATCTTTGTCGAGCCTGTTGGAAATAGGGCTCCGGTTCGGGTGTCGGACCCTCACTCCGATGTCTAAAGCCGGATACTTGTAGTAGAGGCAGCGATCTTGCTATACGCCCGGTAGGTGGGACTTTTTGATCAAAGCAGCAGGTGCAGTGGGCAGCTATATTCAGTTGTTAGGTGTCGGCTTCCATGTTGGCAGTGCGTCCGTATACCGCTCTGTTCAGACTGAGTAGAAGTCTAGACGCGTGTCGGGGTGCTATAACCGATCCCTTCCTCAGTAGGCAAGTTGAACTAGCAGCATATTCCGGACGATCGGCATGTGCTAGTAAATAGTATTGCTGGCCAAATCATAGGCAGGTGCTCTATACCAGTGGTCTTCAAACTGTGGCCCTCCAGATGTTACAAAACTACAATTCCCAGCATGCCCGGACAGCCTTTGGCTGTCCGGGCATGCTGGGAGTTGTAGTTTTGCAACATCTGGAGGGCCACAGTTTGAAGACCGCTGCTCTATACCATTCACTTTAATCCTGCCATTAGGGCCCAATGGCAGAATAATATATTAATCATCCAATATTGTTCTGAGTATTATGTTTTATATGTTAATGGTTTTTCTTAATTTATTTTAATTGTATTTTAATAAATCTTTACATTTTTTTTTTTTTTTTTTCAAACTGTTTTCAGTCATTTTCATTGTGTACCCAATGGGTGGTATTCTTGAGGTGTGGTTAAAGGGGTATTCCAGGCAAAACCTTTTTTTTTTTTATATATATCAACTGGCTCTGGAAAGTTAAACAGATTTGTAAATGACTTCTATTAAAAATTTTTAATCCTTCCAATAGTTATTAGCTTCTGAAGTTGAGTTGTTGTTTTCTGTCTAACTGCTCTCTGATGACTCACGTCCCGGGAGCTGTGCAATTCCTATGGGGATATTTTCCCATCATGCACAGCTCCCGGGACGTGACATCATCATTGAGCAGTTAGACAGAAATCTTCAGAAGCTAATAACTATTGGAAGGATTAAGATTTTTTAATAGAAGTCATTTACAAATCTGTTTAACTTTCCGGAGCCAGTTGATATATATAAAAAAAAGGTTTTGCCTGGAGCACCCCTTTAAGTCTTTCTATATAATTTACAAATCTGTTTAACTTTCCGGCACCAGTTGATTAAAAAAGGTTTTCCACCGGAGTACCCCTTTAATCAAATTATAATAAGGCCCATTTGTAGTGAAATTGGGAGACCTAATACTCATTCATTTATGAACTCATTCACTTTTGTATGTAGTAGTAGTAGTAGGTGTAGTAGGTATAGTAGTATCTGGGCTGGTGTATTCATTCATTGCATATTATATAAGGATCTGGGCTGTATACAGATTAGTATAGGTTCTTCTGGCCTATTTGGGTTGTGTAAATATTAGTCACGGCGGAGTTTACGGATAGTACACTGTTTTTGCATATTTCACAACATTACAAGAAATGATCCAGAAGTTAAGAAAGGTTATCCTGGAAATGTCCCTATTTACTGGAGCAATGACACTTCCTATCTTTGTGTTGATGTGACATGACTTGTGTGTTGTTGTATGTACATATTATTTAGGAAGGTCTCGGACGAGCATTACATCCCCTTTATTTTTCTGCTCTGCTTGTTAAAAAATCAAAGCCTCTGCCCCTTTATTTTTTGTGTATGGTGAACTTGAGGTCTGACAAATTGTGAACCATCAGAACTTCTGACAGCACTATACAGAGGGTGGGGAGGGGTAACAATAGCAGTGGCGTTGCTAGGGTTGGTGTCACCCGGTGCGGTAGAAAATGGTGTCACCCCCATACCTTCCCCCCCCCAGTAAGTTTTTAGCCTGTTATGACAGACACCACTGTTGTAGCGCATTGTGAGAAATTCCAGTATAATAATCAGATATACCAGTTGCCACAGAATGGGAAAGTGTTAAAGAAGTTTTCACCATTTAAATATACAGCTCCCAGAATTACTTAAAGGGGTACTCCACTGGAAAACATTTTCTTTTATATCAACTGGTGCCAGAAAGTTAAACAGATTTTTAAATTACTTCTATTTAAAATCTTAATCCTTACAGTACTTATAAGCTGTTGTATTCTCCACAGGAAGTTGTGTAGTTCTTTCTAGTCTGTCCACAGTGCTCTGTCTGTCCATGTTAGGAACTGTCCAGAGCAGGATAGGTTTGCAATGGGGATTTGCTCCTACTATGCTGACATGGACAAAGGTGTCAGCACAGAGCACTGTGGTCAGACAGAAAATAAATTAAAAAAGAAAAGAACTTCCTGTGAATCACTTATACAGCAGCTAATAAGTACTGGAAGGATTAAGATTTTTAAGTAGAAGTAATTTATAAATCTGTTTAACTTTGTAGCACCAGTTGATAAAAGTTTTATTTTTCCAGTAGAGTACCCCTTTATGCAGTGGTAAGGTTATGCTGGGAGTTGTAGTTCCACTCAACATAACTGTAGAATGACAAGTGACTACAGCTCTGATAGGACATAAAGAGGAGAATGTACAATGATATCAGTGACTACAGGTGACGTCTTCTCTATAGTGAGGAGAATACACAATGATATCAGTGACTACAGGTGACGTCTTCTCTATAGTGAGGAGAATACACAATGATATCAGTGACTACAGGTGACGTCTTCTCTATAGTGAGGAGAATACACAATGATATCAGTGACTACAGGTGACGTCTTCTCTATAGTGAGGAGAATACACAATGATATCAGTGACTACAGGTGACGTCTTCTCTATAGTGAGGAGAATACACAATGATATCAGTGACTACAGGTGACGTCTTCTCTATAGTGAGGAGAATACACAATGATATCAGTGACTACAGGTGACGTCTTCTCTATAGTGAGGAGAATACACAATGATATCAGTGACTACAGGTGATGTCTTCTCTATAGTGAGGAGAATACACAATGATATCAGTGACTACAGGTGACGTCTTCTCTATAGTGAGGAGAATACACAATGATATCAGTGATTACAGGTGACGTCTTCTCTATAGTGAGGAGAATACACAATGATATCAGTGACTACAGGTGACGTCTTCTCTATAGTGAGGAGAATACACAATGATATCAGTGACTACAGGTGACGTCTTCTCTATAGTGAGGAGAATACACAATGATATCAGTGACTACAGGTGACGTCTTCTCTATAGTGAGGAGAATACACAATGATATCAGTGACTACAGGTGAAGTCTTCTATATAGTCTTCCCTTATCTAATTCAGATAGTACATACCGCCTGGTCCAGCTAAATGTTCTCTCTGTAGAATGTGACGCCCAGACGTCTCCATACTATGTCAGCGCATTCTCACCCTCTATGTAAAAACAAGTATTATTATAAACCTGCCAGACACTGTATCCTCTAAATATAATACTACTATACACTATACTCTTTGATTATAAACCTTCCATACACCATACCCACTGAATATAATACTACCACACACTGTACATTCTGAATATAATACCAACCAATACTGTACACTCTGAATATAAATCTGCCACATACTCTACCCCTGAATATAATACCGCCACACACTGTACCCTCTGAATATAAATCTGCCACATACTGTACCCTCTGAATATAAATCTGCCACATACTGTACCCTCTGAATATAAATCTGCCACATACTGTACCCTCTGAATATAAATCTGCCACATACTGTACCCTCTGAATATAAATCTGCCACATACTGTACCCTCTGAATATAAATCTGCCACATACTGTACCCTCTGAATATAAATCTGGTGGTGTTGCTAGTGGATGATGGGGGTGCTAGTACTGGGGAGGTGTTGCTGGAGGATGATGAGGGTGCTACTGGCCATCCCCCCTGGCAGTATCACCCCCATCATCCACCGGCAGGATCATCCTCCAGGCAGGAGCGCTGCCATCATCCACCATCAGGATCTGCTGATGGAGGTGCTGCTGCTCGGGGGGTTTGCTGGTGGATGATAAGGGTGCTACTGCCAGGGGGGGAGCATTAGGTAGGCAGCAGTTCCCCCACTTAAGGTAGGTAGCAGTTCCCCCACATTAGGTAGGTAGAAGTTCCCCACATTAGGTAGGTAGCAGTTCCCCCACATTAGGTAGGTAGCAGTTTCCCCACATTAGGTAGCATAGATTTCCCACATTTGGTACCAGTTACCCCACATTAGGTAGTAATTTTCCCACATTAGGTAGCACAGATTCCTCACATTAGGTAGCATAGATTCCACACATTAGGTAGCATAGATTCCACACATTAGGTAGCAGTTTCCCCACATTAGGTATCACAGATTCCCCACATTAGGTAGCAGTTTCCCCACATTAGGTAGCATAGATTCCCCACATTTGGTAGTAGTTTCCCCCCATTAGGCCGCAGGTTCCCTTGCATGTTCCCCACAATAGGTCAAAGTCTCCCCACATTAGATCGCTGGTTCAAACAAACCCCCCCTTCCCCACACAAAAAAAAATCACACACACACAGAGAGAGAGAGAGAGAGACACACACACACAGTCAGAGAGACACACACTCACAGAAAGACACACACTCAAAGAGAGACACACACACACAGTCACACAAAGACAGAAAGTCACACATAGACAGAGATAGCGACAGACACAAACACACACAGAGAGACACACACTCACAGACACACACACACAAACAGAGACACACAAACAGAGAGAGTGAGACAGACACACACTCACCCACCCAGCGCAGCGCTACTTCTCTCTGGGCGCTCTGCGAGTGACGTCACGTCCTCCTGCGCCGGCCCTGCGGATGGACGTCGGACCGGCGCAACAGAAGACGTGGGGGCGCAGGCCGGTTCACTGTGCAGGTGACGGGGGGGGGGGGGGGGGTGGTGCTATTACGGAGGCGCAACAAGTGAGGACCGGGGGGGGCATTGGATGCTATTACAGAGACAGCACAGCGCAAGTGGGGGCCGGGGGGGGTGCTGCTAGTACGGAGACAGGCAGCGCAACTGAGGACCGGTGGCGTACCTGGTGTCACCCTATCAGGATGGTGTCACCCGGTGCGGGCCGCACCCCCCGCACCCCGGTCACAACGCCACTGGTAACAATACTTTGCATGACCGCTAGAGCTGTCAGTCATAGCTGCCAGGAGAGACAAGGGAAGCTTTAAAGGGGTACTCCACTGGCCAGCGTTGGGAATTAAAGGATCCGAACGCTGTTTTTTGCGCTGCGGGGGTCGGCCACGCCCCACGTGATGTCATAGCCACGCCCCCTCAATGCAAGTCTATGGGAGGGGGCGTGAGGGTCATCACGCCCCCTCCCATAGACTTGCATTGAGGAGGCATGGTCGTGATGTCACGAGGGGCGTGGTCGACCCCCGTAGCGCAAAACCAGCGGTTGGAACATTTACTTCCCAACGCTGGCCAGTGGAGTACCCCTTTAAAAAAAAAAACAAGCTTGGCCAATCATGCCAAATTCTGGTTCTTTCACCAGCCATCAGTCCAAATAAAATCCAGAAACGTGGAACAGACTTTTTGCAAATCATTGCAACCCACAGTTTGCATACAGTGAAACTTTTCCGTGAAGCCCCCCCCCAAAAAAATATATTTTTCAGAAAACTAGTCCTTAATGGGGTTGGTCTTCTCAGAAAAAATGGTCATTACGGTATTTATAGTTTTTTGGTTGACCTTTTTAGGTAGCCAGGCTACCAAACAAGTCACATTGTTTCCATTTCTCATCTAACTGGTTTGTAAAATCTTTTTCCTAGTATGGGAAACATAACAAGCAATTAAATGATATTTACTAGAACTGCTTACTTTCCCCAAAATTCCTTTGAAACTGACCCCGTTTATAGGCTTTTTTTTTTTAACTTCCCTTGTGCACGGGCCAGACCGCTGTGGTTTATTATTTTGGCTTATGTTGTGTTGAAAACCGTTACAATCTAGTGGAGAAAAAAAACCTCCCAACCGCACCCTGTTTATTGTCAGGATGTCAGACGCACCACAAAAGCAGGAATTGCAGAGTAAGTAGTAACCGTTTCAGTGAAAATTAGTGGGGTAGAGTATTTTCCTACTTAGTCAGGAATCGTTCACACAACACAGCGAGACCTCCATCCTTCCTGGATTTTTTTGATTTAAAGGAATTTTTGTTAAAAAAAAAAAAAATAAATATAAAATAAGAGGGGAAGATGTGAAAACTGGGGAGGATGGTGGGGAATGTTTTTTTTTTTTAAAAAAATTTTTTTTTATGTGTGTCAGTTATTATTGTCCCCTCATCTCTCCCCTGTCTCACAACCATAAGTGTCCTCTCATCTTTTACAAAAAAATAAAACTGTTTTACTTACCCTTGCCTCTGTTCCCATGCTGACCCCCGGTTCTGCCTCCGGTGTTCAACATCCGACACCTTCAGTCAGTGTACCAGTGTCACATGACTGGCGCAGCCATTCAGCCGCCTTAGCATTGATGCTTTGTATTCCTGAGTATGAAGCATTACCACTAAGGGCCTCTAATTGGCAGTGGTCACCTGACGTCTGCTTCTCGTGTAATACTGAAATGCCGGCCACAGGCAGAACGAGAGGTCAGCGCAGGAACGGTAAGTATAATTTTTTTTTTTTTTTAAGAGCTAGACAATTCTTATTGGAAAGGGCTGACATAAAACCTGGGCGCCACCACGGCATTCTTAGTCACCATTGCTACCGGGAGTATGGTATTTTCCAAGCCCTGCTCTATTGTCTCCTCCTGTACCTGTTTTTAGCTTAGATCCTGTATTGGAGATATCTATAGGGTAGTAGTAAAGCGCAAAGTTTGGTTTCCAAATAGAAGCCAAAATATTTTACGGAGTGTACAAGATTTCAACTTCTACACGTTACCAGTGAAGTAATAATTAAATAGATAGGTTTGCCATTGTCTGATCTTATATGGTGGCGTACGAGTGGTGATCAAATTGGGAATTGTTAATGTAGCCCAATATCGTAACATGTGAATTCGTACTTAGATGGACAACTAGTCACAAATGGGCATTCTTTACTGTAAAAGCAGTGAGACTATGGCAAACCCCACCACATGATGTTGTGGTGATTAAAGATCAAAAAATGTATCCCCTTTCCGTAGAATAAGAGATAAGTTTCCAATTGCGGGTGGAGGGGTCCAACCGATGGGACTCCCTACGATCTCCCATACGAGGCCCCAACTTGACCCTGGCTCTGCTCTGCTAATGCGCGTTTCGTACCTAGCACGTCAGCTTGTCAAAACACGCCCCCTCCATTCATCTCTATGGGAGAGGTGGAGACCGATTGAATGCTGTGTTTCTGCTTCTCCCATAGAGATAAATGGAGGGGATGTTTCAAGCAGCTGACATGTTGTGTGCGAAACGTCATTTACAGGGGCCGAGCCAGGACCCTGTATGGAAGATCACGTGGGGTTGGTCCCAGTGATCGGGCACTCCGATACATTTTTTTTTTTCACTGGACATCTTCTTTAAAGGGGTATTCCCCTGGAAAACATTTGTTTTTAAATCAACTGTTCCTAGAAAGTTAACCAGATTTGTAAATTACTTCTATTTAATAATCTTAATCCTTCCAGTACAGCTGCTGTATGTGCCACAGGAAGTTCTTTTGTTTTTGAATTTCCTTTCTGTCTGACCACAGTGCTCTCTGCTGACACATCTGTCCATTTTAGGAACTGTCCAGAGCAGGATAGGTTTGCTATGGGGATTTGCTCCTATTCTGGACAGTTCCTAAAATGGACAGATGTGTCAGCAGAGAGCACTGTGGTCAGACAGAAAGGAAATTCAAAAAGAAAAGAACTTCCTCTGGAACATACAGTAGCTGATAAGTACTGGAAGGATTAAGATTTTTAAAGGGGTTATCCACCATAAGGTGATTTTAGTACGTACCTGACAGACAGTAATGGACATGCTTAGGAAGGATCTGCGCTTGTCTTGGGGCTAAATGGCTATGTTGTGAGATTACCATAATACTGTGGCTAGCTTTTTGTGAACTGGTATTTCCTGTTTGAGTTTTAATTTTTGCCTACAAATCCCATAATTCCATTTTCCTCTCTCCCTCCCACACATCAGCCTCCCCACCCATAGAGCCAAATGAGCTGCATTGTGGTTTTCAATCAGGGTGCCTACAGCTGTTGCATTAGTTGCAGATTGATCCCTCCACCCATTGAAGCAGACAGGCTCCCTGTCATCAACTGACTGGTGAGTCAAGTCTCGGCTGCATTGCAAGATGGGAAAAATCTGAGACAACAGTCATTTTGTATGCTGGTAAAAATAAATATTGGGGTGAAAATCACAGAAGAATTGTGAGAAAACCGTCACACACAGGTACAGACACTATATTATGAACTACACTAACTTTACAGCCCCTGTAGCATAGTCAAATAAAAAAATCCTGGAATACCCCTTTTAAATAGAAGTAATTTACAAATTTTTCTGGCACCGGTGGAGTACCCCTTTTAAGTACGGTAAATAAGTTATAGTGGGGCATGGATTTTTTTCTTTAAATATATAAGTAAATGTTATGAGTAATAGATTTCTAGAGAAAAGACATTGATTCAGTATTTTATTATTATTGCCATATTGGAAATCGGAAAATAATTTTTTTGTCCTGGTATGTGGCAATTGGCATCTTCCTTTATATGGTTTTTTTTGTCTTCCTCTGGATCAATGCAGTAGGGTTATAGGTTTTACATAATGGACTTGCATCTTTTCTCAACTTTATGAACTATGTAACTATGTAAATGGAAGTAAAATATATAGACATTTAGCTCAGCCTGTATTTGTGATGCACAATAGTTTCAAACACATTACCCTTCCCTATAGGATAAGAAAACCGTGACTATACATAATATACTATACATGCAGGTTTTACGTATGCAGTGTTCGCTTGGTATGTTGCTAGATAGGGAGTGGACCCCAGGAACCATCGTGGCAGCATTCTGAAAGAAATTCCTTGGACTCATGACAACTTTGGCCTTGCGTTTCATTGGCTGTTGCCAGCTCCCCTATGTATGCAAGGAGTTCAGCTTTGGAATCCCAAACACACATTTACAAAGTTACCGGAAAACAATTCCAAAAATGATTAAAATGTAGTTCTGTTCTCCAAGCCACCACAACAGCATGGTTACCAGTAACCCATTAACTGCTGTTGATGTCTGGTAACACTGTGCACCAGGAACATCTCTGCAGATTTAAGTGCCCCTCTTTCCCATATCTGGAAACAAAAAAGTCTTTTGTGAACGATTGTGAGAAGCCTTTGTACATCTCCTATGCATTGTCAACATAGACCCTTATTTACTATTTTTCCATCTTCCCCCTCCCCCATTTTTTTTTATAGTGAAGTTCTTTTTAGTCTTCTTTTTAGAATTTCCTTTTTGTTTTTTACATGTCGGAAAACTTTTTTAGTGAAAAAATCTCAGTATGAAAATTAGGGTCAATAATTAAAAAAAATGACTTTGGATTGTAAAAAAATTGAAAGCCAAGTGCACTTTTCAGAAAAAATAATTGAAAGTGATGACTTGAGTGGAAAAACAGGGTAATTTTGGCGCACAGAGTCAAATGCATTTTCTCATACTTTTTTTCACCACAAACTCAGCTTCATATTTTAGTGCCAATCCCAAGCCAAGTGGTGTGTAGAACATTTACACCGAAATTTTCATATCTTCGGATCAAGGTTTTCCTAGAAGACAACAGCAGCAAGAGCGGCCACTCTTAAGCTCCCCATACGAAGGATCTCACTAACAACATGCCAGACTAAACTGGAAGATCATAGAGATCATAAAAAGAAAAAAAATTGGCTTTTGCAAACTGGCAAATGATTGGCCAAAAACTAGACCAGCTGATGGTTACTTCACAATATTGACAGACCGCAATCTTTCGGTGGTTGGTGTAAATTGTCCCTTATGTCAACTTTTTTCCTTTACTAGCAGAGTAACTGGCGTTGCCCGATCTTCCTACATAAATCTTATGGGAGAGGAAAAGCAACAATGACTGTCTTGTCCTCAGATCCCGTGTCATATCCTGACCTTATATCCCAATCTCATATCCCATCTCCTGCACTAACTATTTTCTGCACTTGCCTGCCGAACAGTCGGTAGGATGTTTGAAAGTCCGGGCAATCTCTGAAGCCCGAGATCAGGAGATGTACCGGAAGTCTCATACACTTGCATGGAACTTTAACTTTAATTATATTTTTAGTTGACATATAAGTAACATGTACCAAGTTTAATGGAAACATCTCCAGCTGTTTTGGAAGTTGTGCTGGAACATACATAACAATTTTCATCCAGAATATAGAGTACCTTACACTAACATCTTCCACGTAAAAATGAAATTTAGCGTTTCCCAAGAGTAGAAAGGTGTTTGTTTTTTGGGGTTATTTCATATTAATATCACTGATCTATTGATATTTATAGAGTAGTTCTTCTATACATGAACTGTCTCGGCCCTCATACACATTGGGCATGCGTTGTCTGAACCTTCTGATTTTAGCGGGACTGGCCAACCATCTAATGTGTACGGTGGACTCCCTCCTCTCTCCCCGATAGATGTTGAATTGCAACTGTACAGTCCTTTGTTCTCAAGGAGATAAGCTGCTATCTGAGAAGCTCATATATATGGGTGGATTGTGAGAGTTAGCTGTGGGCCTGGGCAACAACTATTAAAGTTGTGTGGCCAGCTTTGCAGCACCCAATGTCAAGTAGATATCCATCTGTTCTTCCTGATCGGTCACTTACTTTTTTTCATGATATAGGAGTAGAATTGGTAAATTGCTGTTAAAGCTCGGAGTCATCTGAAGTGCCCTGTACGCTCCACATCATGGCCTGATCCCATTATATTGACCTTTTAAAAATGTAGCTTTTCATCATATAGTGGAAAAACTATAAGGTAAAATCCCCTTCAAATCCACAGCAAAAACCGTAGCATGTAATGCGCCCGTATGCGAGCCTTGGGCATCTCCTTACATATCAGCAACCTGTGTGGACAAGTCTTACCAGGGGTAGCAACCTGGGTGCCGCCTGCCGCAGCAAGTCCATCCCATTGCGACAGGCTCTTGTGAAAGCCAGCGGAACCTTAGACTCTGCTCCCTGGTACTGCCCACGTTATCTTCCACTTAGGTACAGTGGATCCACTACTACAGTGAGTGTAACAATTTTCCTGCTAATTCACATTAGAATTAGAAAAAGACTGCTCCATGTGGACACAGCATTATGTGGGTCAACAAGAACATTCTTGTTCACAGTATGTATTTCATAGTCCTGGTTGTACGCTAGGCATTAATATTTGGGAAGAACAGAATAAAAAAAAAATGATAGTTAATTTACACTTAAAGGAAAGCTGTCGCCAAGTTCACCCACACTAAGCCCAATACACTGGGTTATAGTGTGGATGAACAGAGGTCCATACATGGGACTTTTTTTTAATGTTTTCTTGTCGCAGAGTTGTCGTCGGCTAAAGTTCCGCTGTTTGCCCTTCACTTGCGCTCTGAAGGCTAGTCCACTGCTGGCAGCCTTGCTTTGGATTCCGGAGGAAGGGACCTTAGCCCGTCCCCCTTGTTGGCATATTCATTTTCCCCCTGAGCGCAGCGCTTCGGGAGAGCACTCTGTGCAGTGTAACTGCGCATGTGCCGATCCCTCGCTTCACCTGGAAGTTGGGAGTAGCGAGACTTCAGAAAGAGGTACTTCCGGGTGTAGCGAGGGACCGGGGCATACACAGTTACACTGCACAGAGCGCTTTCCAGACGCGCTGCACTCGGGGAAAATGAACATGTGAACAAGGGGGGTGGGCTAAGGCCTCTTCCTCCGGGATCCAAAGCAAGGCTGCCAGCAGTGGACCCGCCTTCAGAGTACAAGTGAAGGGCAAACAGCGGAACTCTTTAGCGGACAACAACTCTACGACAAGAAAACATAGAAAAGTAAGTGACCCATGTATGGACTTTGTTCACCCACACTATAACCCAGTGTATTGGGTTTATTGTGGGTGAACTTGGTGACAGTTTATCTTAAAAAATTTTGGTATTAATATCAAATATTAGTGTTATAGGCTGCAGTAAAGGAAATTCTTGGAAGATTGTTGTTAGCTACTAGGATAGTATTGTTAACAATTACCGGCTAAGAAGAAACGTCAGGTATGCTTGATAAACATGTGCCCTTTGGAACAGCTTTTCATTAGAAGCAATATTTTGTCATCACAATATGAAGTGAACTGATAAAAGAAAAACTTATCAGCCACAATGGTGGTAAAACTGATGAGGGGTAATAATGATATATTTATGAAGTCATCCTCTAATAACTTGTGCGCTTCAGATTTTATTTATTATATTGGAGACAGCATCTGTAAGTGTAGTTGTAGGACTTTTCGGGCCATCTCTGTCCACCTGCCAAGTCCTGTCCAGTTAATTTATTACATTATTGTTTTACATTGTTTTATTGTTTTGTAGATTAGTTTAAAGGAAATCTGTTGGCTGTAGATCACACTCGAAGCTCTGAAGTGTCAAAGAGGCGGGGCTGAGCCTCCTCCCTCCTCCACCCCTCCCAGTCTAGAATGATAGGCAGAGGGGAGACTAAGCACCGCCTCTTTAAGACTTCAGCTCTGAGTGTGACCTACTGCTGATGGATTACCTTTAAATATGTCACTAAATAGATACGACCTACAGATTCCAGATAATAATACAATACACTAGGAAAATAACATTGTCAAAAAAAGTCTACCAAATAATAGCACCATACACAGTTCCCGAACAATGCTGCCATATACTGCCAAAATATCACTACCAAGCAGTGCCTAAATAATATCATGTATGTAAATAGCAAGGCCATAGCGTCCTCAAACAATGCTCTTACCAAATAATCATATGTTTCAGTTTCCAAATAATAGTACAAATAGGGATGGGCGGTATAACGGTTCATACCGAAATTTTTGTGCTGCACGATATGAATTTTAACCCATACCGCAATACTGGTTTGGCCCCTCCCACTCGGGAATGAATGAATCAGGCCAGCGCTGCGCTGTCCCCATCGGGAAATAATCATATATGACCCGTGAGCGCTGTCCCCCCCCCCCCCCCAATTAATTATCAGCCCAGCGCTACTACTCACATATGTCACCTGCAAGCGCTGCCCTCCTGGTCCTCCTGTTTGTTGCGGCCGCCGTCGCTGACACTCTACACCAGTGGTCTTCAACCTCCAGATGTTGCAAAACTACAACTCCCAGCATGGCCGGACAGCCGTTGGCTGTCCGGGCATGCTGGGAGTTGTAGTTTTGCAACATCTGGAGGTCCGCAGATAGCAAACCACTGCTCTATACTGTATCCCTATGCCCGGGCTGCAAAAGGTAAACAAAATAAACTTTAACTCACCTTCCCCGTCGGTCCGGACTTGCTTCCCAGGGAATGGAACGTCGGACAGCCGTCAGCCTATCACCGACCGCAGCGATGTTCTGCCTCAGCCGGTGATAGGTTGAGCGCACTGTCATGTAAGAAGCCGGATCCTTACATGACAGTGTGCTCAGCCTATCATCGGCCGAGGCGGAACTTCGCTGCGGCCGATGATAGACTGATGGCTGTCCGATGTTCCCGTCCCCAGCGTAAGGCCGACGTAGGAACATGCGTTAGTTTATTTTGTTTACCTTTTGCAACCCGGGTATAGGGATACCGTACAGTATAGAGTGTCAGCGCCGACGGCCGCCACAAACAGGAGGACCAGGAGGCAGCGCTTGCGGGTGACATGTGAGTATTTACCCCGATGGGGACAGTGCAGGGGCCGAGCTAATAATTAATTTTGGGGGGGGGGAATACCGTTATATACCATGGAACCGCCATAAGTTACAAAAATACCGTGATACACATATTTGGCCATACCGCCCAGCCCTAGTGCCAAAGAGTGTGTTGGGCACTGCTGAATGTGTCTGTACCCATGCATGTGTTTCTGCATGAAATTGACACGATAAATATATAAGGGAGTGGAATTGTATAGGTTAAGCTATATTCACAAACGGTATACATCAAAAGCACTTGTATACTTTTTTTTTTTTTACAATATTAGTCAAAGGCAGCTGAATGGCAAATCGATGCATAGATGTGACCTATACTTTGGTAGTTGTTCCCAGAGTATTGTAGGGCTCTGACCGGAATGTATTAGGTGTGAACCCCTGGTACAGACTAAACACTGTATGATCGGAGCCGGTTGGGAGTTGGGATCAGACGTCTGCTGTACAGTGTGACAATGCAGCCTAGATGCTTATGAGACCCTCATATTAGAATATATAAGGGACGATCTATTAGTGAGGATGTGATTTAGTATAAAGTAGGATTGTATAGATTCTGTATATATGTTCTGTGATTAGATTAATGCCTCAGCGGCAGATCCTCATGAGTCACCGGGTCACAGGTTCACTTCCTAGGCTCTGACGTTGGTGTTATCTTTAGCTGCGTAGGTCCTGTGGTTACAGGAAACCTTATATACAGGCAGTACATAATGTGTGGGCCGTACCATTCCGATTAACCCCTAGCATGCTCTGGGCTGCATTACTGTTAGCTATTTTTATATTTAGGGACCTTGATCTGGCCGCGGCTCACATTACATAGACTTCTTTTAATCCACAAAGCTCATCTTAAAGGGTTTGTCCAGTAATAACAGACTGATGGGTTAAGCCAATAAAGGCGCAGTTAGTCTGATTTTATGCAAATTATATATTTCTCTGAAGATCGTCCCTTTAAACTGCTGGAAGATCTGCCACTTGGTTCCCAACTAAGGTGGGCTTTATAAGTCTTGAATGCACTATAGTATAGCTTAATGGGGAACAATATTTCACACTGGGTTCCAGCCAAGCTTATATCTCAAACACAAGGCCCAGGGGCCAAAACCGTCATTTTATGTGGCCCATGAGGTCCGGTAACGTTTCATGACTTGTAAGACTTCTGGTGCTGATGCTGCCGCCTTTGCAAGTGTTGGTGGTGTCTGCTTCATTTCAAAAGCAATTGATGCCAGGAGGTGGTGCCAGGACAGAGGGTGGGTGCCATCGTGGATTCTGAGCTCTGGCGCCCACCTCTACATCTCTCTGTTCAGCAATTTACAGGTACTGGTACAGTTCTGACAGCCCTACGCAGGCAATTTGACCACCTTCCAAGGTAGCTTGATGCCAAAGTGGAAGGGGCTGGTTATTATATAACCTGGTCCTAAAGGACATCTTGGCCTTTTAGTTACATAGTGGTGCACTATAACATCTCTGGTGGAACAGTTTGAAAGACTCTGGTGTGTAATATGGTGTCTCAGGTTATTTAACAATGCGTTAAGGAGTAGATATACATTTATGTAGTAAAGCTGAGTTCATACTACGGATCTCCAGGTGGAGATTCTGAGGGTGGCCAACACTAACTGAATCGGTCGTTGCAGATATTGCCCGTCCTCATAGGTGGCAATGTGTCCTGCTGAAAGTATGCCATGTCTGAAATTCCATAGTGTGCACTATGCATAGATGCAGTGGGACATTGACAGCAATGGAAATCTGCTACACCGGAATCTTAAAGCGTCATAGAGCGTATTATGCTCCGAAATTCTGTAGTGGGAACCAAACCTTACAATTGGCCCTTTGAAGGCAACCATAAGGCTGATGTGGCCTCCGGTGAAAATTGCAAAAGACAGTAACTTGGAGAACAACCATGTTTCACAGATCTGTTTGGACCTCTCTTATGTTTTACATGGTGGTAGCCTTTTGGGGGAGATCAAAGTTAGAAGGGCCTGGGTCCACCTGCTACGTCTGCACCCAACCTATTATCCTCCTAGTGTTTGTTATAAAATGAAAACTTCTATTCCCAGGTTTAAGAAGTCATCCTCTTGTCTTGATATCAGTATTTGAATGAGCGCATTCGCTTCTTCTACACAGTGGTGTTGCTCCTTTAAGAGTAGCCTTGAGGAATGTGGTGGCCCCTGACATGGGGCGATTTATCTTCAGGATATTGTGAGGGCTCCTACAGTGGTGACGCAGGTGGGGCCTGGAGTTGGGGGAAGTTTAGGGCAATTTATTGTAACGTAACGCTGAGCATGTAGATTCTCATACGCAGGAATTAGCAGAAGGATCTTCTTATCTTCCAAATGTTCTAGAATAGCTGAAAACATAGATAATCTGCTGAGCGGGACCTTGCTCGGATCCCCAGCTAGGAGATATTTCCACAGTAAAGTTAGTATTAGGATTATTAATGAACGGAAACGCGTCCTGTTCACATGTCCTGGTTTGCGGTTTTCATGCTACGAGATTACCTGCAGATTTTAGTGTAAGACACTTGTAAACCTTGAGAGGAAAACGTCATTTTTATTTTGTACAGGAAGCTTTTTACGATCAGCTGCCTGTTTTGTGATATATTTGTATCCGTTATTAAACAGATTCTATTTAAAGTGTACCTGTCGTTAACAAAAACTTTTGAGTATAATGTAGATAATACTATTACTGTATATGTATATTTGTAATATACATTGATACAGAGCCCCGCTTGTCCTCGGTGTACAGAGCCCCACTTGTCCTCAGTGTACAGAGCCCTGCTTGTCCTCAGTGTACAGAGCCCTGCTTGTCCTCAGTGTACAGAGCCCTGCTTGTCCTCCAGTGTACAGAGCCCTGCTTGTCCTCCAGTGTACAGAGCCCTGCTTGTCCTCCAGTGTACAGAGCCCTGCTTGTCCTCAGTGTACAGAGCCCTGCTTGTCCTCAGTGTACAGAGCCCTGCTTGTCCTCAGTGTACAGAGCCCTGCTTGTCCTCAGTGTACAGAGCCCTGCTTGTCCTCAGTGTACAGAGCCCTGCTTGTCCTCAGTGTACAGAGCCCTGCTTGTCCTCAGTGTACAGAGCCCTGCTTGTCCTCAGTGTACAGAGCCCTGCTTGTCCTCAGTGTACAGAGCCCTGCTTGTCCTCAGTGTACAGAGCCCTGCTTGTCCTCAGTGTACAGAGCCCTGCTTGTCCTCAGTGTACAGAGCCCTGCTTGTTCCCCCACACTTCCTGTATTTGGACTCCTCACAGAGACATACAGACAATAGCTACAGGGACAAAAATATACAATTTTTTTAACCAATATACCTCTCTGCTCCCCGCTCCATGGATCTTTTTGGTCTATCATGATTATATCCATATGAAGGCATAAAGGAAGTGAAACGACGAGGAAGTGAGTTAGTGCAGCATTTGTTCTTCTTGTTTGCATATATTAAAAATCTACATATACTGTAATGATATTATCTACATTATATACAAGATTTTTGCTAATGACAGGTACACTTTAAAAATTGCATATTTTTCAGAAGTCTTAATGAGACAAATGGCTGCCCGGCAGAATGGTTCAGCATTATCCCGATCCTGTTTCCATAAACGGACCCGTTAGGATCCTGATTTTGACAGGACAGAAAACACGAGAGCGTCTGCCCTGTTAAGAAAAATGCCTTCTAGAAGAAACTTTAAACCCCTAGAGGACACATGACATAAATGTCCTTGGGCCACCATGATGTACATTTACCTCATGAACATGAAGCGCACGTAGCGTGCTTTATGCTCGGCAGGTCCGGGTGCTGTGACCTCTTGGATCAGGGCAGACATCAGCGATGGCACTGATATCCGCCATTAACCCTTTAGATGCTGTGATGCGATTTAGAGAAAGCAAAGCAAAAGTCCGGCAGGTCCGGGTGCTGTGACCTCTTGGATCAGGGCAGACATCAGCGATGGCACTGATATCCGCCATTAACCCTTTAGATGCTGTGATGCGATTTAGAGAAAGCAAAGCAAAAGTCCGGCAGGTCCGGGTGCTGTGACCTCTTGGATCAGGGCAGACATCAGCGATGGTACTGATATCCGCCATTAACCCTTTAGATGCTGTGATGCGATTTAGAGAAAGCAAAGCAAAAGTCCGGCAGGTCCGGGTGCTGTGACCTCTTGGATCAGGGCAGACATCAGCGATGGTACTGATATCCGCCATTAACCCTTTAGATGCTGTGATGCGATTTAGAGAAAGCAAAGCAAAAGTCAGAATGAAAATCCTCTAAACAGCAACTGAGACAAACTGCGACAAATCAACAACACAAAAACAGGGTAAAACCAATGATAAATACCCCCCTTATTTTAAAGGTGTCGTCCAGTTAAAGACAATAGGGGATAAGAGTCTGATCGCGGGGGGGAGTCTGACCCCTAGGACCTCTGCGATCTCCTGGACAGGACCCCGGCTCTCTAAGAGAAGCGTGTGCTGCAGACAGCATGTGCTTAATTCATTTCTAGGAGAATGCCATAGAGAACAACATTCGGCCCTCTTCCTCTCTCCCATAGAGAATGAATAGAGCACATGCCGCCTGCAGTGTACGCTCCTCGCAGAGCGCCGGGGTCCTTTTCAGGAGATTGGGAAGGTCCCAGTGTTTGGACCCCCTGCAATCAGACACTCCCTATACTGTGCATAGGAGATAAGTTTTTCACTGGACAACCCCTTTAAAAGAAAACGGTCATCTGTTCACCCACACTAAACTCAATACACTGGATTATAGTGTGGGTGAACAGGAGTCCAACGGGGGGTCACTTATTTAAATATGTCCAGTAGGTCCTGAGATATGTCCCCCAGAAGATCCTCTGCTTAATTCAGTGAATCGCGCACAGGGGGCGGGGCTTCACGGCTCAATCCTTTGGAAGTGGAGTCGCAGACAATTGATATGTAAATTGAGCCGGTGAAGCCCCGCACCCTGTGCGCCATTCACAGGATATTCTGGGGGAAATATCTCAGGACCCATTTAAGTAAGTGACCCCTCGTTGGACTCCTGTTCCCCCTCACTATAACACCGTATATTGGGTTTAGTGTGGGTGAACAGGCTGACCGTTTTCCTTTTATGGATTTACACTTGAATGACCCTAAATTTTATGACAATTGTCATAATTTGGTAATTAACTATTACATAGTAATTAAGGCAGTTTTGTTGTGACACTATTGGTATATGATGTGCATTATGTAATACCATGGAATCATTATGTCAATGTTTCTTGCAGGCAATGGTCGCTTGTTATCCGGGTAATGGTATGGGCTATGTACGACACGTAGATAATCCAAACAGGGATGGACGCTGCTTAACATGCATTTACTACCTAAATCAGAGCTGGGACACAAAGGTAAGCGGTGCAGACGCCATCCATGTGTGCAATGTGAAATGATAAAGAGGCAAACACAGGGGGAAGATGTCCCAAACTGACCTCCTGGGCCATGTAATGCAATCATGTGTAAGGTTATGTACATGGGAGGAAAAATCCGGGCTGGGATTATGTATTAAATGGGAGCACACTTGGGACGACTGACGTGGAAAAGGATTTGGGAGTCTTAGTTAACAGTAAATTTAGCTGTAGTGACCAGTGTCAGGCAGCTGCTACCAAGGCAAATAAAATCATGGGGTGCATCAATAGGGGCATAGATGCCCACGACAAGGAAATAATTCTACCACTGTACAAATCACTAGTCAGACCACACATAGAATACTGTGTACAGTACTGGTCAGACCACACATAGAATACTGTGTACAGTACTGGTCAGACCACACATGGAATACTGTGTACAGTACTGGTCAGACCACACATGGAATACTGTGTACAGTACTGGTCAGACCACACATGGAATACTGTGTACAGTACTGGACAGACCACACATGGAATACTGTGTACAGTACTGGACAGACCACACATGGAATACTGTGTACAGTACTGGACAGACCACACATGGAATACTGTGTACAGTACTGGACAGACCACACATGGAATACTGTGTACAGTACTGGACAGACCACACATGGAATACTGTGTACAGTACTGGTCAGACCACACATGGAATACTGTGTACAGTACTGGTCAGACCACACATGGAATACTGTGTACAGTACTGGTCAGACCACACATGGAATACTGTGTACAGTACTGGACAGACCACACATGGAATACTGTGTACAGTACTGGACAGACCACACATGGAATACTGTGTACAGTACTGGTCAGACCACACATGGAATACTGTGTACAGTACTGGTCAGACCACACATGGAATACTGTGTACAGTACTGGTCAGACCACACATGGAATACTGTGTACAGTACTGGTCAGACCACACATGGAATACTGTGTACAGTACTGGTCAGACCACACATGGAATACTGTGTACAGTACTGGTCAGACCACACATGGAATACTGTGTACAGTACTGGTCAGACCACACATAGAATACTGTGTACAGTACTGGGCACCAGTGTACAAGAAAGATATAGTGGAGCTGGAGAGGGTTCAAAGACGGGCAACCAGAGTAATACGGGGAATGGGAGGACTACAGTACCCAGAAAGATTATCAGAATTAGGGTTATTTAGTTTAGAAAAAAGAAGGCTTAGGGGAGACCTAATAACTATGTATAAATATATCAGGGGGCCGTACAGAGATCTCTCCCATGATCTATTTATACCCAGGACTGTATCTATAACAAGGGGGCATCCTCTAGAGGAAAGAAGGTTTCTACACCAGCACAGACAGGGGTTCTTTACGGTAAGAGCAGTGAGACTGTGGAATTCTCTCCCGGAGGAGGTGGTCATGGGGAACTCTGTAAAAGTGTTCAAAAGGGGTATGGGTGCATATTTGGAGAATAATAACATTACAGGTTATGGATTCTAGATCTATATCAACTCAGTAGGGACTCATTAGGGTTATAGGTTGAACTTGATGGACTCTGGTCTTTTTTCGACCTTATGAACTATGTTACTATGTTACATGGTCATCGCCACTGTTCTAGCATGTGCTAAGGTGGCTAATAGTCATTCGCCGGGGTCATGGATTGTGCAGTCTCATGACTGTCACCTGTGACTTTCATTGGGTAGATGCCGCCCTGTGTTTGCCTGCATTGATGTTTTTTACGCCCAACCTATAGGATGGATAGGGGCAGAACACACTTTAAAGAGGAGGCGTCAACTCACCTGACATATTTTATTTCTACTAAAACAATTCTGTTGTTTGACAAATGCTCCAGAATTGGACATTTTTGAATAAAATCTCCTTGTCAGTAGGGTGCGTCCTTAGGCTAAATTCACACAGCGGAATAATGCAGGTATATTCTGTTCAGTAATTACGCTGCTGAACTGTGCCATCGACAGAATTTCCGCAGCAGATGTTTCTGCCTCGGAAATCCCGATCCGGACGTTCGCAGAAAGGATAGACTAGTCTATTTCTGCAGATTGCGCTCGGAAATGCATTGCCATCTATGAGACGCCGCATTTCCGTGCAGTCCTAGCGTCAGTCGGAACATTCAAATGTGTGGAATGTCCGGACATGCTGTACATTTTTGGCCATGTGAACCATTTTTGGCCTTACACCCTGATACTGGTAGCAGTAATTGGACACTTTCGGGCTATGTTCACACGGGCGAAAATTGTACGGAATTGCTGCATAAAATATTCTGCATGGACGTTCCTCTGCAGCAGAGTCCCATTGATTTCATTGGGATTCTGCAGCACTGTTCACACAACAGAAATTCAGATTCCGACGACATCTGCAGAAAGAATAGTCATGTCTATTCTTTCTGCGGAGTCCGCAAGGAAATGCATCGCTGTCTATGAGACGGCGCATTTCCGTGCGGTCCTAGCACCTGCCGGTTAGTCAAATGTCCCTATTTTTCATGTGTACATTCCACATATTTGCAGCCGTGTGAACACGGCCTTACACCGTGATACTTGGACACTGTCAGAGTGTGTGGAAACTCACCCTGTTTAACCGGGTACTCCGGTGAAAAAACATTTTTTTTTTTTTTTTTTTAAATCATCTGGTGCCAGAATGTTAAACAGATTTGTAAATGACTTCAATTAAAAAATCTTAATCCTTCCAGTACTTATCAGCAGCTGTATGCTCCACGGGAAGTTCTTTTCTTTTCTCTCTGACCACAGAACTGGCTCTTTCCAGAACAGGAGCAAGCCCCCATAAGAAACCTCTCCTGCTCTTGACAGTTCCTGAGACAGACAGAGGGGTCAGCAGAGAGCACTATGGTCAGAGAGAAAATACATTTAAAAATAAAAGAACTTCCTGTGGAGCATACAGCAGCTGATAAGTACTGGAAGGATTAAGATTTTTTTTTAAAAGCTGTTTAATGTTTTGGCACCAGTTGATTAAAAAAAATATAGTTTTCCACCGGAGTGAAGAGGTGGTAACGCCCAGTTGTCCGTTATTTCCAGGAGGGATAACGCAATGTGGAGTACTAAGAGTAGATGTTATTGCAGCCAAGTGATATAAAATCCCAACCAGTGTGCCTCCAGCTGTTGCAAAACTACAACTCCCAGCATGCCCGGACAGCCTTTGGCTGTCCGGGCATGCTGGGAGTTGTAGTTTTGCAACAGCTGGAGGCACACTGGTTGGGAAACACTAATGTTGAGCTACACCACCTTCTAAGTTTTCCTTGCACAGCAGCGCACCCATCATCCGGCACCGGAGCCCATTCACTTGAATGGGGCCGTACTGTAGTTTTCTTGCACAGCGGAGAAAACAGCGAAGAGGGCGCTTTGTTCTCAGGATTAGAGAGGTCTGACCCCCCCCACCAATGATAACGTCACAGAATAAAGATCCTATTGATATAACATCACTTTACTGGATGGGAATAAACCTAAAAAATACCATTTTGTTATTTTAAATTTCATTCCCATGGGGCCTCAGAAGGCTGCGCAGCAATAACTGCTGGGAGTCCACGGCTAACAAATCAGATGGACAAATGCGGATGGATATCTTTATTAGCCCTAATTAGAATAATCCTGCCCCCCCCTCTATGGACAAACAATACAGAACAAGTGGTAGATTTTTATTTTATTTTTTTTCCGTATTTCTCCGGCGTCCTTTTAAATTCCACCTGACGGGCGGCTGACTCTTAATGCGCCTTCATGTTCTTGTTGTGTACTACAATCACTCATGCGGTCTCCGCTCCGCCGTTTCCTGCATCTGATGATCGCAGTTTATTTCTGAAGCCCCAGGCACAGACTGGCAAGCCTTAATATGACTACCAGAATACCAAAGGTGTAACCTGCTGCAACCCGGCCAGGCTACAAATAATGTCGTTGTCAGTCTGCCCAGCATTTCGTGTCTGTCCTCAGTATAACGGAAGATATTAGAATTAAAGGAAAACCTCGTATTCGTTTTGCACAATCCCTAGGCTTCCCTCATATAGTAGGTATACGGCACTTTGGCTTCTACGTCCTGTGGCCGTCTTGATATGGTGGGAGTTGTAGTTTTGCAACTACTGGAGGGTCACATGTTTGAGGTGACAATATAAAGGGGAACACAATCCAATGTTGTATAGAACTAGCTGAGTACCTGGCATTGCCTGGTCTTCCTACCAAAACCTTGTCCTGTTCTCAAATCCCAACCTCATATCCCGACCTCCTTTCCCATCCTCATATCCTGACTCCTAGGCCGACCTTTTATTTTGTCCTCATATGCCATCCTCCTATCTCAACCTATCCCAACCTCTTATGCCTACCTCTTATCATGGCCTCCCAACCACATATCCCATTGATGATCTTGTCCTCATATCCCAACCTTATATCCCGGCCTCATATCCCATCCTTAAATCCTGACCTCATGTGCCAACCTTATATCCTCATATCTCAATCTCCTATCCCGTCCTCATATCTCTACCTTCTATCTCGACTATATATCCTGACTATATATCTCAACCTTATATCCCACCCTTACATCTTGACCTAATTTCCCAACCCCATATCCCGTCCTCCTATCTCTGCCTCCTATCTCAACCTTCTATCCCATTATATCCCGACATCCTATCCTATAGTGGAAGAGCAAAATAACCCTTTGATGGCGCTGCTGGTTCCAAAGATGATGGTAAGAAACAATTGTAACTACCCTACATCTCTGGCTACAGTTTTTTCTTACCATCATCATTGGAACCAGCAGCGCCATCAAAGGGTTATTTTGCTATTCCACTATTGGTCTTCTTCCAGGAAAAGGTTCTACCTCTCCTGCAACCTGAGGCTCAGCGGCGGTTCCTGTCTTCTTCTCTAAACCTCATTGGTGGGTTGATATGCAAGTTTTGACTTTCCATAAGGTGAGCAGCCATTACCTAGGGGTCTTATATGCCCGCTACGTCTCCATCCCTTACAAGTACTCAACGGTAGCACACGAGGTGCCCCCTCTGGTCTCCCTGTTTTTTCTCCCTCCCTCACAGACATCCTATCCTGACCTCCTATCCCGTCCTCAAATAAGGGACATTCCCAATACTGAATGCGTACACACCCAATAGGGGACAAAACACTCCTATTAGGGGACAAAACACTCCCAATAGGGGACAAAACACTCCCAATAGGGGACAACCAGGCTCATATACCGGCCTAACCTTGTACACCGGGTCACCATCAGGGGTACCCCAGCCAATACCCCAGTAAGGGGCCCAGGCCCTCGCTGCACCCCCCCCCCCCCCCCCAGTAGCCCCAGCACAGAAGCAGAAGACCGATGTTTGAACAGTGGTCTCCTGCTTCTTTACGTTGGCCGGCCACATCATACACCCCCTCCTTCTCTGATCGCCCCCCCATGACACTTTATTGCCCCTGAGCAAAATCACCCCCCCCCCCCCCTTATTACCTCCTGAGCCGGATCATTTCCAGTTCATCACCCCCATGCCATTTCATTCCCCCTCAATTTCCCTCTGTGTAAATTCATCAGCCCCTCTTTACCCCCCCCCCCCACCATGCCATTTCATTCCCCCTTAATTCCCCTCTGTGTAAATTCATCACCCCTCTTTACCCCCCCCCCCCACCATGCCATTTCATTCCCCCTTTATCCCCCTGTGCC
Source organism: Hyla sarda (assembly GCF_029499605.1). Lineage (NCBI taxonomy): Eukaryota > Metazoa > Chordata > Amphibia > Anura > Hylidae > Hyla > Hyla sarda. The sequence continues at coordinate 142,797,190 of NC_079197.1, read as the reverse complement.
CCTTCATAAAGAGGGGGGTGATGAATTTACACAGAGGGTAATGAAGCGGGAATGATATGGCACAGGGGGATCAAGGGGAAATGATGTGGCACAGGGGGTAATGGTATAATTTGGCACAAGGGACGGGGGAATAAGGTGGCACAGGTTATAAAGGGGGATGAAATGGTACAGGGGAGGGATAAGGGGAAACTAAACATCACTGGCAGATTGTACTGTAATATTGCTTTTTATCATGTTTTAGAGGTAATTACACTCAGCAGTGAGTACAGGACAGGATTCTGTCATTTAGGAAGAGTTTTGAGCCTTTTTCACGATGGGGGACATCTCTCAATAGCGGGCACTTTTTCATTCCCCGTGAGTGTCCCCTATTGGGAGATTCTACTGTATATATTTAGTTGACATATAAGTAACATGTACCAAGTTTTCTTGAAATATCTCCAGCCATTTGGGAGTGATGCTAGAACATACATAACATACACACATACATACATACATACATAACATACATAACATGCATACATACACACACACATACACACATACATATACACACATACAGAACATACATAACATGCATACATAACATACATAACATACATACATACATAGCATACATAACATACATACATAACATGCATACTAACATACATACATACATAACATACATAACATGCATACATAACATACATACACACATACATAACATGCATACATAACATACACACACATACACACATACATACATAACATACATACATACACACATACATACACACACATACATAACATACATAACATACATACACACATACATAACATACATACACATACATACATACACACATACATAACATACATACATACACACATACATACACACACATACATAACATACATAACATACATACACACATACATATACACATAACATACATACATACACACATACATACATAACATACATACACACACATACATAACATGTATATACACATAACATACATACACACATACATAACATGTATACACATATGACATACATACATACACACACATACATAACATGTATACACACATAACATACATACATACATAACATGTATACTAACATACATACATACATAACATACATAACATGCATACATACATACATACACACATAACATACATCCATACATATAAACACATACATAACATACATATACACATACACACAACATACATATACACATAACATACATACATACATACATATACACACATACATTCATATACACACATACATACATAACATACATATACACATAACACACATACACATACATACATACACACATACATACATAACATACATACATACACACATACATACACACATACATACATACATACACACATACATACACACATACACACACATATACACATACATACATAACATACACACATACATACATATACACACATACATAACATACACACATACATACATACACATACACACATACATATACATACATAACATACACACATACATACATATACATACATAGACATACACACATAACATACATACACATACATACATGCACACTGTACATTCTCACACACATACATACATACAACACATACATACATATATACTGTACATTCCCACACACATGTTTTTGTATATAGATAAACCCCTCACTGTAAATAAGAATATTATGTCACCATGAATTCTGTGACCATTGTATGACATAAGGCTGTAGAACTCAGTAGGGATGTCTAATATCTTATAATAGCGGTAAATGATTCCATTAATGCTTACTGCAGCTGCTGCAGAACCTCTTTTTAAATAAAGGAGAACTGCCTGTGTTTAGCTAATTAATGTGAAATGTTCTTATCCTTTTAATCAGGACGGTCTGCAGCTGCTGAGGTGTGTATTATGATGTTCTGCAGCAGCTGCTGAAATGCCAGTTCATTCAGTGCTTGGTAGAAGAGAAGGAACTTCCTATAAGAGTTCCGCTTATCCTCCTATGCAGTGCCGCTTATCTCTGTGATCATCAGGTTCTAACATTGGACTATAAAAATATCATTAAGGCTGCGTTCACACGGCCGTCTGGACCCGTTCCGTTCTTCTCCTGTCAAAAATAAAAACAGACTTAAAAAAAAAAAGGACAATAACTGATGCAAATGGATGTTATCCATTATTGTTCAGTTAATAAACCCCCCAAAAATATATTTTTTCTTCTGAGCATCAAAAAACGGATGCAGACGGATGACATTAAGCCTTTAATGACCACGGACGTAAATGTACGTCCTGGTTTGGCGGTACTTCGCGCGGATGTCCGCCTTTAATCCCTGTACAGATCACAGCATCTGCAGCAATGCGCATGATAAAATAGATGATCAGATCGCCCGCAGCGCTGACACGGCGATCCGATCATCTGTAATGGCAGCCGGAGGTCCCCTCACCTGTCTCCGGCCGTCTCCCGGCATCTCCTGCTCTGGTCTTAGATCGAACAGACCAGAGCAGAAGATCGCCAATAATACTGATCAGTGCTGTGTCCTATACATAGCACTGAACAGTATTAGCAATCGAATGATTGCTATAGATAGTCCCCTATGGGGACATAAAAAGTGTAAAAAAAAAAAAAAAAAAAAAAAAAAAAAAAAGTTGAAAAATGTAAATATAAAAAGTTTAAAAAATCCCCTCCCCCAATAAAAATGAAAATTGTTTGTTTTTCCCATTTTACCCCCAAAAAGCGTACATTTTTTTTTTTTAAATTAACATATTTGGTATCGCCGCATGTGTAAATTTCCAAACTATCAAAATATAATGTTAATGATCCCGTATGGTGAATGGCGTAAACGTAATACATAAATTAAAAAGTCCAAAAATGCTGCTTTTGTCACATTTTATTCATAAATTTTTTTTATAAAAAATAGGGCGATTTTAGATTACTGATTTTGTACAAAAAGTTTCAGATTTTTTTTTAAGCGGTACAAAAATATAAAAGTATCTAGCCATGGGTATCATTTTAATCGTATTGACCCACAGAATAAAGAACACGTGTCATTTTTACCGTAAAGTGTATAGTGTGAAAACAAAAGCTTCCAAAATGTGCAAAATTGTGGTTTTTCATTTAAATTTTCTCCCTAAAAATATATTTTTTGGGGTTCGCCGTACATTTTATGGTAAAATGAGAGGTTTCATTTCAAAGTACAATTGGTCACGCAAAAAACAAGCCCTTATATGGGTCTGTAGATGGAAATATAAAAGAGTTATGGATTTTTGAAGGCGAGGAGGAAAAAAACGAAAACGCAAAAATAAAATTGGCCTGGTCCTTAAGGTGAAAATGGGCTTGGTCTTTATGGGGTTAAAGGCTCATCCATTTTCCATAGACTTCAATGTTAAATTTACTGTATCCGTTTTTTCTTCCATTTTTTTTTTTTTGATGGAAGAAAAAATACTGCATGTGCCTTTTTTTTTCTGCCGTCAAAAAAACGGAAATGAGCGCAGACGGGTACAAACTGATGTGAACGGATTGTAAAAAAAAATCCCATTGACATGAATGGGATTTTTTTTAAACCGTTTTTAATCCCATTACAGCCTGCAAGAACGGAACCGAAACGGGGATAAAAAAAAACGTGGACAGATGGCCGTGTGAACGCACCCTTACCGCCACGTCAAGTATAATAGTCCCGTCATGCTCACTGTTGGATCAATATCAGCAATGATTCCCCAATATTTTCCTCCTTCTCTGTCCTTAGGCCCATGGGGGACTCCTGCAGATCTTTCCAGAAGGCCGTTCCGTTGTAGCCAATATTGAGCCATTATTTGACCGGTTATTGATTTTCTGGTCTGATCGCCGCAATCCTCATGAAGTGAAGCCGGCCTACGCCATGCGGTGAGTGTCCCGGCCTCTATTGCCATACGTGTTAAAGATCAGTTTAGCCAAAACCTAACCTGTCATGGTGTCCTCTCCATCCGCAGTTATGCCATCACCGTCTGGTATTTTGATGCACAGGAACGATCGGAGGCCAAAGACAAATACAGACTAGGTGAGCGGGGATGGAGGAATAACTTGTCTGTACATTACCTCTGAATTGTATTAAATGTAGATCATTATTTACCAACCAGGGTGCCTCCAGCTGTTTCAAAACTACAACTCCCAGCATGCCCGGACAGCCTTTGGCTGTCCGGGCATGCTGGGAATTGTAGTTTTGCAATCACTATCGACTGATATCGTTTTTTTAGGACCGATAATCTGTGGCCTTTCAGGCCGATAGCTATTTCTCCACCCCTCCCGGTCCCGAAAAAGCGTCCGCAGATCATTGATTTAAAGTGGGCGCTTTAAATCTATGAACTGCAGTGGCTTGTGCGGGACCAGAGACCACCGCCGCCACCCGCTTCTCTCCCCCTGCCGGTCCTTAGTCCAACCACCGCCGCATCCCCCATCCCCGGTTTTATAATTACCTGTTCCCGGGGTCCGCGCTACTTCTGGCTCCGGCGGCGTCCTGAGCTGTCACTGTGCGCACTGACTGTGACGTCGTGTTGAGGACGTCACTCATCATTGCGCAGCGCACAGGACGCCGCAGGAGCCAGAAGTAGCGCGGACCCTGGGAACAGGTAATTATAAAACCGGGGATGGGGGAGGCAATGGGGCAGTGGCGGTCTCTAGCCGGGGCGGTGGGGGGGGGCGGTGCGGTGGGGGGGAGTGACGTTGTGGTGCGGGGGGGGGGGCGGAGGGGTGGGGTGGGGGTGTTGAGTTTGTGGCGCAGGGTGCATTATCGGATTATCGGCAAGGTAATTGCCGATACCCATAACGTCCAAAATCGTGAATTTCGGCCGATAATATTGGCCAAACCGATAATCGGTCGATTCCGAATAGGCAGCCTGTTTGGGAAACACTGGTATAGAGGCCGGATTATTCAATGTTCTGGATTATTGGATGGTCATGGAATTACACTTCAAGCATTACTGTCTCTTTAAAGAACTTTTGATGTGTCACACGGACATTTGAAAAATGTTAATTGGTCGGGGTCTAAGAGTCCCCCACGGATCATAGATAGATAGAGCCGGGAGAAGCCTGGGCCTGAGCGCTTCACTCCATGGTCACTGACGATCGATCCCACTTGCAGGAGACGGGGTTAATAGACCTACAACGGAGTCAGCCTCCTGATTGAGATCAGTCGGTTTTCCTGGAATACCCCTTTAAGTGTAAACCTTGGGTCAGTTCCCACACTTTTTTTCAAGGACTTAATTCCTGGTCTCAGAGCTAAGATCATAAGATAGAAGACGGGAGAACCATGTGGCTGTGCGCTTCACTCCCCAGCTTGCCGCTCAATCAGGAATCTAGAAGAAAGGGAAGAAAGAGCGCTTCTTGGTGTCATAAAAGAGGGATCCTCAGTATAAAGATAAAATAAGCAAGCCGCTCACCAGAGGTGGCTGTGTAGCCGCATACACAACAATGATAAACGCATCAAAGGATAAGGTATCCGCAGCCCTCCGGCTAAGCAATGGGGATCAGTCGGTCTGGCTTCAGGGAAAACGCCGGCTCCACGTTGCGCAGGATACAAACAGAAGGAATTCAGGTAAAAAAAAAACAGGGTAGTTTATTTCCCAAGATGCAAAGCGTTTCGCTGCGGGAAAGCAGCTTCATCATGATGCCTGATGAAGCTGCTTTCCCGCAGCGAAACGCGTTGCATCTTGGGAAATAAACTACCCTGTTTTTACCTGATCTCCTTCCGTTTGTATCCTGTGCCATGTGGAGCCGGCATTTTCCCTGAAGCCAGACCGACTGATCCCCATTGCTTAGCCGGAGGGCTGCGGATACCTTATCCTTTGATGCGTTTATCATTGTTGTGTATGCGGCTACACAGCCACCTCTGGTGAGCGGCTTGCTTATTTTATCTTTATACTGAGGATCCCTCTTTTATGACACCAAGAAGCGCTCTTTCTTCCCTTTCTTCTAGATTCCTGATTGAGCGGCAAGCTGGGGAGTGAAGCGCACAGCCACATGGTTCTCCCGTCTTCTATCGTATGATCTTAGCACTGAGATCAGGAATTAAGTCCTTGAAAAAAAAGTCTGGGAACTGACCCAAGGTTTACACTTAAAGGGGTATTCCAGGAAAAACTTTTTTATATATATCAACTGGCTCCAGAAAGTTAAACAGATTTGTAAATTACTTCTATTAAAAAATCTTAATCCTTTCCGTATTTATGAGCTTCTGAAGTTAAGGTTGTTCTTTTCTGTCTAAGTGCCCTCTGATGACACGTGTCTCGGGAAACGCCCAGTTTAGAAGAGGTTTGCTATGGGGATTTGCTTCTAAACTGGGCGGTTCCCGAGACACGTGTCATCAGAGAGGACTTAAACAGAAAAGAACAACCTTAAAGGGGTATTCCAGGCAAAAACTTTTTTTTATATATCAACTGGCTCCGGAAAGTTAAACAGATTTGTAAATTGCTTCTATTAAAAATCTTAATCCTTCCAATAGTTATTAGCTTCTGAAGTTTTCTGTCTAACTGCTCATTGATGATGTCACATCCCGGGAGCTGTGCATGATGGGAGAATATCCCCATAGGAGCTGCACAGCTCCCGGGATGGGAGTCATCATAAAGCAGTTAGACAGAAAACAACTCAACTTCAGAAGCTAATAACTGTTGGAAGGATTAAGATTTTTTAATCAAAGTAATTTACAAATCTGTTTAACTTTCCAGAGCCAGTTGATATGTATAAAAAAGTTTTGGCCTGGAATACCCATTTAACTTCAGAAGCTCATAAGTACAGAAAGGATTAAGATTTTTTTAATAGAAGTAATTTACAAATCTGTTTAACTTTCTGGAGCCAGTTGATATATAAAAAAAAGTTTTTCCCTGGATAACCCCTTTAAGGGCTGGTCCTTCAGGACTCCTGCTAATGGGAACTGTGTTCCTGCTGTGAAAAAAGTGCAGGAACTCCGTTCCAGCAAAACTTTTTTACACGTGTGTGACAAGTGACAGTAAATAATTTTTGAGCTCAGAAATTCAGCCCGGAAATTCTGCTGCATGAATATAACACTGGTGTGAATGGGTGTTGCGTTCACCAGTTTTGCCGCGGAAATTTCAGATTCCGGATCCTTTGAAAGAATAAACATGTTCTGCAGGGACTGCATTGTTAAGCGCAGGTCTGCGCAGTCCTGCTGCTGACTGATAACGGCGGTGGCCACTGCACTCAGAATATCCCAATATTTCAAAGTGTGACTGTACCCTAATGGTAATGTTCACACAATGGAATGTCCATTAGGAATTACGCCGGAATATTCCCCACGGACATTTGATTTCAATGGGATTCTGCTACACTGTTCTGCTGCAGAAATCTTGATTCCAGCCTCCACAAAAAGAAGAGACTTGTCTATTCTTTTTGTGGATTTTGCTCGGAAATGCAATGCTGTCTATGAGACAGCGCGTTTCCGAGCGGTCCTCAAATGTGCGGAATGTCCACATGTGTTTTCCGAGCTTAAGGGTATGTTCACATGTGCAGATTTTGCTGCAGATTTTTTGCTGCTGATTTAAGAATTGTCCGCTGCAGGTTTTATCACCAAAAATTCCAGTGCTGTTGTTTTCACACTTTTGTCCTGAATTTCCACCTCGATAAAATTCCTCCTGTGGAAACAAAAATTCTGGACTCTGGGTAATAGTGCACATGTCCATTCTTCATATCGGTATTGCTTCTGATGGTGATGGCGCATGTCCAATCGGTCCACGGGATATCCAGCTGTGCACGCAATGTCCGCCAGCAATTTCTCTGGGCAGACATTTTCCGTAGTGTGAATGCGCCCTTACCAGCAGAAAATCCAAAGCACAATATTGGCTACCGAATTTCTGCAGAAAAATATGCAAAATTCTGCTGCAAAATATTACCCGATGGTTTTCTGTCAAGGGTTTGAGCCACGGCGGGTGTTCCGTGGCAGATTACATTGACCTCAATGGGGTCTGCTGTATATTTTTCACTGTGAAAAAATCAGCAACGCCTCAACCCTCCCCGGGAAATGCACCAGTGTGATCCTTAGGCTAGGTTCACACTACGGAATTTCCGCCTGCAATTCCGCTTGCTAAGATGTATAGTGTAGTCAATGGATTTCCTAGTCTATTGGAGACTGCAATGTCCGCACGGCCCTAGCGACGGCTCATTCAGTCAATGCTGGCCGCACTAAAAATCTCCGGGCGGAAATTTTCAGCCCGGAGATTCCGTAGTGTGAATCTAGCCTCATGGTTTTAAATTTGCGGGTACGGAACCTTTAGAAAGAAAACAATAGTTTGGATCAAAAATATTTTACTGTTTCGTGTATACAGCATCCATGCAGACTCATGTGCGTCCATGGTTACAGACTACAGTTAAAGGGGTTGTCCAGAAAAAAAACATTTTTCTATATATCAACTGGCTCCAGAAAGTTAAACAGATTTGTAAATTATTTCTGTTACAAAATCTTAATCCTTTCAGTACTTATGAGCTGCTGAAGTTGAGTTGTTCTTTTATGTCTAAGTGCTCTCTTATGACAGGTGTCTCGGGAACCGCCCAGTTTAGAAGCAAATCCCCATAGAAAACCTCTACTACTCTGTGCAGTTGCTGAGACAAGCAGAGATGTCAGTAGAGAGCACTGTTGCAAGACAGAAAACAACAACTCAACTTCAGCAGCTGATAATTATTGGAAGGATTAAGATTTTTTAATAGAAGTAATTTACAAAGCTGTTTAACTTTCTGGAGCCATTTGAGATATATAAAAAAGTTTTTTCCTGGAATACCCCTTTAAACCCCGTATAGTCTGATCCTGCCTCCTCCTCTTGCTAACCTACAATCAGTAGGAAAGAGGCAAAAAAAAAGTCACAATTTATTAATTAAAGCCTAGATAGGTGAACGCTTATTGGTTGCCATTGGTAGCAAAGTGATTTCGTGACCGTGCCTTTGGGCTGTCACCGTCGGCGGCCTATTCCTGGTATTGGCCTCCTGGCACGTGACGGCAAAACTGAGCACATGGAAATTGACAGCTGCGTAAGACAAACCATGCTCAGAGCCGGTATGAGTGTACAGATGGGAGGATGGGCGGTAAGCGGCGCGGACTGGGATTGGAATGTTAGTTGTCACGTCAAATACTTTTTAAATTTCTATTTAAAGGGCAATGCAACTAAAAACAGGCTGAAGTGGGAGAGCTAAAGATATCTCCAACTTTCTCTGTATGTCAGTGTTTCTCAACCAGTGTGCCTCCAGCAGTAGCAAAACTACAATTCCCAGCATGCCCGGACAGCCAAAGGCTGTCCGGGCATGCTGGGAATTGTAGTTTTGCTACAGCTGGAGGCACAATGGTTGAGAAACACTGATGTATATACTAAAAAAAAAACACATGAGAACGTCCCGTAATACAGCTGCTAAGTGTGTGTGTATATATATATGTGTGTGTGTGTATATATATATATATATATATATATATATATATATACATACATAATGTGGGGCAAATAAGTATTTAGTCAGCCACCAATTGTGTAAGTTCTCCCACTTAGAAAGATGAGAGGCTGTAATTTTCATCATAGGTTATAACCTCAACTATGAGAGACAGAATGAGAAAAAAAATCCAGAAAATCTCATTGTCTGATTTTTAAAGATGGTGGAAAATAAGTATTTGGTCGATAACAAAAGTTCATCTCAATACTTTGTTATACACCCTTTGTTGGCAATGACAGAGGTCAAACGTTTTCTGTCTTCACAAGGTTTTCACACACTGTTGCTGGTATTTTGGCCCATTCCTCCATGCAGATCTCCTCTAGAGCAGTGATGTTTTGGGGCTGTCGCTGGGCAACACGGACTTTCAACTCCCTCCTAAGGTTTTCTATGGGGTTGAGATCAGGAGACTGGCTAGGCCATTCCAGGACCTTGAAAAGAAAAGAAAACTCCAACTTCGGCGCTGTTCCAGTAAAGCACTGTTCCGTTTTTTTAATCAAGTAAAACCATATTCATTGCACCAAATAAGTTTTACAGGCACATCAGAGGCAAGATGCATTTCGGGTCACTGCGTACCCTTTCTCAATTGCACATCTGCAATTGAGAAAGGGTACGCAGTGACCCGAAACACATCTTGCCTCTGATGTGCCTGTAAAACTTATTTGGTGCAATAAATATGGTTTTACTTGATTAAAAAACGGAACAGTGCTTTACTGGAACAGCGCCGAAGTTGGATTTTTTTTTCCTTTTCATGAACCTTTGTCTCTGGACCCGCTGATTCGGTGTACAGCAATCACTTCTCTGGCCTGCAGTTCCTTGGTACCCCGACATATGGGGTGATATGCATCAAAACCAAGAGGTGACACAGGTGAGAGTCCACTTTTAGACTGCCACCATCCTCTTATACTCGCAGGATTACACGAGGCACTGCCCTCTTTTCTTCTTTTTATCCTCTCTATTCCAGGACCTTGAAATGCTTCTTACAAAGCCACTCATTCGTTGCCCGGGCAGTGTGTTTGGGATCATTGTCATGTTGAAAGACCCAGCCACGTTTCATCTTCAATGCCCTTGCTGATGGAAGGGGGTTTTCATTCAAAATCTCACGATACATGGCCCCATTCATTGTTTCCTTTACACGGATCAGTCATCCTGGTCCCTTAGCAGAAAAACAGCCCCAAAGCATGATGTTTCCACCCCCATGCTTCACAGTAGGTATGGTGTTCTCTGGATGCAACTCAGCATTCTTTCTCCTCCAAACATGATGAGTTGAGTTTTGCCAAAAAGTTCTACTTTGGTTTCATCTGACCATATATCATTCTCCCAATCCTTTTCTGGATCATCCAAATGCTCTCTAGCAAACTTCAGACGGGCCTGGACATGTACTTGCTTAAGCAGGGGGACATGTCTGGCACTTCATGATTTGAGTCCCTGGCGGCGTAGTGTGTTACGGATGGTAGCCTTTGTTACTTTGGTCCCAGCTCTCTGCAGGTCATTCACTAGGTCCCCCCGTGTGGTTCTGGGATTTTTGCTCACTGTTCCTGTGATAATTTTGACACCACGGGGTAAGATCTTGCGTGGAGCCCCAGATAGAGGGAGATTATCAGTGGTCTCTCATCTTTTTAAGTGGGAGAACTTGCACAATTGGTGGCTGACTAAATTTATTTTTTGCCCCACTGTGTGTGTGTGTATATATGTGTATGTGTATATGTGTATATATTTATTTATAAATAAATGGGGAATTTTTCTAAGCATGCATGCCAGCAAAAGCCTGGATTTTGTTAGGATAGTTTTCCTTTAAGAAATAATACTGCTCTCTGCCACCACTAGATGGCATAAGAGAGTGTTAATTGGCCCTAAAAATCAGCTTTTTCTTGGTAGATCAGGATTTTGATGAAAAAACCTTAAAATGTTTTGTTCATAAGGTCTGGCAGATGGAAGTGAGGTTAAAGGGGTACTCCATCCCTAGACATCTTTTCCCCTATGCCCTAGACATCTTATCTCCTATCCAAAGGATAGGTGGGTAAGAGGTCTGATCATGGGGTCCATTCAGCGGATTACTGGGGTGTCGGGCCAGAGATTGCGGGTGGTCTCTGGCCCGGCACCCCAGTAATCCGCTGAATGGACCCCCGTGATCAGACATCTTACCCACCTATCCTTTGGATAGGAGATAAGATGTCTAGGGGCAGAGTACCCGTTTAAGGCTGTGATTCCACGCAACTTTTGTTTGGGATTTTTAGTGACCTGAAGAAAAAAAAATCGCAAAATAAGTGCCCCCCTTATTTTGCACTCCCAAGATGCAATATTGTGGCATATTTGGGAAAACTAGCCCTGAGCCCACAAAAGCCACAAAAGAGTGAAGGAAAAAAAAGCACCATGTGAGTCTGCCGTTTCATGCTTCCCTATTGACTCTTAGCTAACATCTGGCCGCAATGCTTTTGGGCTAAAAAAGGCATTTTTATAAAAAATAAATAAATTAAAAGCAAAGTGAATCCCAGTCAAGAGTATGGCCACACAGCAGAATATATGCAACTCCGCAAAAATTCCATTCAGCAAAGCTTGCTAAACAGAATTGCGGCTGAATTTAGACGGAATTTTTGAGTTCCGCTGAAATTCAGGCCCCATTGACTTCAATAGGATTTTGCTGCAGAATTTCACAAAATATAAAACTGATCTTATATTTCTTCAGAATGCGGATATTTCGCTGTCTGAATGGGACACCGGAATCCCATTGAAAGTAATGTGCAGTAGACTCCGGTTGAATTACTGGCGGAATTCCACAAGGAAATTGCGGCATGTGTACATACCTTTAAACGAGTACTGCAGTCTTAGACACTTCTTCCCTATCCGTAGTGGACAAATGTCTGATCCCGAGGGATCCGATTACTGGGATTCCCCACGATCTCCGTACGGGGACCCGGCATTGCAGCGGCTCTGCTCGGATAATGCCCGTGTTGTTGACTTCACTGAGGATGACGACACGCCCACCTCCATACAGCTCATAGAGATGCCACGGGAGAGCAGCCGCATAGTCGAGGACCCATACAGGAGATTGCAGGGGGGGTCCCAGCGTTTGGACCCTCCGCAATCAGACACTTATCCCCTACGGATAGGGGATAAGTGTCTAACACTGAAGTACTCCTTTAAAGGTATGTTCTCACAGCGGAATGTCCTTGCTGATTAGTGTCTAGGGCCGCAGATCTCCTTTAAGCGGTTATCCTGGAATAGAAAAACTGATTTCTTCCAAAAAAACAGCACCACCCCTCAGGTTGTGTGTTGTAGTACAGTTTGCTCTATTAACTTTCATAGAACTCAGCAGCAATACCCCACATGACCTGGGGACAGGCGTGGTGCTGTTTTTGGAAGAAATTAGCTCTGTTTTTCCTATTCCTGGATAACTTTAAAGTGTACCTGTAGCGAACAAAAACTTTTGATATAACGTAGATAATACCATTATATGTATATTGGTAATATACATTGATTAAAAAATGGTGGATTTTTTGGGGAAAAATGCTGTCCCTGCAGCTATTGTCTGTGTGTCTCTATGAGGAGTCCAAATACAGGAAGTGAGGGTGGGACAAGCAGGACTCCTGCAGTATGAGCCAGGGGCACTAACACTAGGTATCTTTTCTACTTGGCCGAAACTTTCTATAGTCTTTGGGGTGTATTTCTGGTGTGGCCTGCTATACAGTGAACTCCAAGGTCACATTTAGCTTAGAGATGTGGGGGAGATTTATCAAAGGATTTAGACTGGTTTTTCTTGTCTAAATTTGTCGCACAGAAAGTCGCAGTCTAAATCTGTGCGACTTTTCTGCGACTTTTGCTCTAGAGGATTTTTAGCACATGATGCATGCAAGTCTATTTTAGACTGAAATGCATTGAAAAATGCATTGGTGCTGAATTTATCAAAAGCGACTTTTCAGTGACAAGTCGCATAGGCTGAAAGTACGCCGAAATGTCAGACCATGTTGGAGCAGGTTTAAATATAGACTAAAGCATAGATCATGCAGTCTGTGCACAGAATTTATCAAGAGCCTTGCGCCATTTGATAAATTAGGTGCACAATAGACCAGACTAACCCTCTGTAGTTTGGTCTATATTGATGCGGGACATAGACAACTTTGATAAATATCCCCCATGGTGTCTGTGCCATGACGGCCATTGAAACTGATGCCATCTAGAGCCAAAAGCAGCTAATACATCTGTGACGATCCTATAGAACAGTTTTTCCCAACCAGGGTGCCTACAGGTGTTGCAAAACTACAACTCCCAGCTGGGAGTTGTAGTTTTGCAACAGCTGGAGGCACCCTGGTTTGGAAACATCGCTATAGAACAGTGTTTCCCAATCTGTGGCTTTTCAGCTGTTGCAAAACTACAACTGCCAGCATGCCCGGACAGCCTTTGGCTGTCCGGGCATGCTGTGTGTTGTAGTTTTGCAACAGCTGGAGGCACCCGGGTTGGAAAACACTGCATTAGATGGTCAACTGGTTCCAACAACTTGCACCCGAATGCTTTCAGGGCATGCTGGGAGTTATAGTTTTGCCACAGCTAGAAAGCTCTCACTCCCTTCTGCCAGACCACATGAATAAAGCATTAATAATAGTTTCCTTAAAAATTTGAGATTTTCCTAGTCCTAATGACGGAAAATATGGATTTTATTAAAGACAGGAGGCGAACATTTTGCATCTCTTCTTTACTACTCAAAAGATATAGCAGCCATGAATAACATAAGGAATACAGAAAAAAACGTTAAATATGCAAATAGGTAGGTAACAGGTAGCCAATCAGAGGCCAGCACAGGTGAGCATTACTTGCTCTTCTTTGATGCATATAAACTAAGTAAAGTAAACAGAATAAAATTAAACGTCCCGGAATAAAGTCTAACTAAAACTTGTGAAGAAAATAAATCACTCTTGATCCTCGGAGTGGATGGATGACATCAATCGTAGCAAACGAGGGATCGGGTAAGAAGTGTCTAAAGAACACAGGAACGGAATGAATTCTCCAATAGATGAATCAGGAAAACACCAACAAGATATTGAAGGAAGAAGATCGTCTTCTGAAAGGATGGTCTTTGCCAGTTGTCGAGGTTAAACTGAAAGGAAAAAATTATAATCACAAGGGTAGGGAACACACGGGGGGGGGGGGGGGGATGTTCGCCTCCTGACTTTAATAAAATCCATATTTTCCGTCATTAGGACTAGGAAAATCTCAAATTTTATTACAAGACTGGAGGCTCCATTTTGCAAGTTTAAAGCTAAAAGACAATGAATTCAAATACAATTCAATATAATTAAATAATCAGAGAATTGCAGTAGAAACATGAGGATCTGGTCTAAAATAAAACATCTTAAAAGTTGATTCAGAAGACCAATTAGCAGCTTTAAGGATATCTGATAAAGATACTCCAGCCTGTTGTCATTTAGTAGACATGGCTCCTCTAGCAGAATGAGCCCTAAAAATGGAAATGTCAATACCCGCTAGTTGCAAAATCTGTTTCATCCATCTGGCTAAAGAGGGAGAAGAGACAGGGCGGTAAGGTTTACAGAAAGAAATCAGTAATTGAGAATCAGAGGGACTGCGAAGGGAAGCAGTTCGTAGTTTATAGGTTTGAAGACAAGAAACCACACAAAGATATTTTTGTTGAGGAAAAGAAGGATAGAATACTGAATGTAGTGTGGTCTTAGTCCGTCTATATATAGAAAAACGAACCCCATTAGGTAAGTATTGTTTGTGAGAAATGTCAAGGGCTCTGACGTCTGAGACTCGTTTTAGAGATATAAGACATAATAAAGCAGTGAGTTTAAAAGAAAGCAATTTAAGGGAGAGAAACTCATTCTCTCCTAGAGAGATAATGTATTGTAAGAGTAGATTAACATCCCAGGTAGAATGATACCTGGGTAAAGGAGGGCGTCTAAATTTAATACCCTTCATTAATCTACAAACTAAGGGATGTCTGCCTACAGAAATAGAATTGATAGGAGAATGATAGAACGAAATGGCAGATCTGTAGACGTTAATGGTACGATATGCTTTTCCTAGATCGAAAGATGAAGACAAAAAATTTATAATGTGTTCTAGAGATGCATGAACGGGATCCAGATCCCGTTGCATGCACCAATAAGACCAAATTTTCCAGGCTGATCTGTAAGCAGATCTGGTACCTGGGGCCCAAGCGTCCGAGAGTATCTCTCTAGATGTATTAGAAAGTCCGAAATCCGAGTTTGTTGACCCGAAACAAACCAAGCTATCAATTGAAGACTGTTGGAGGTTATGAGAGGATGAGGATTCCCTAAGGAATCCTGAAGTAGAAACGGATGAGATGGGAGTAGACGAGGAAAGTCTATAATCATTTCCAAAATTTGGGGGAACCACGATTGGGTTGGCCACCAAGGGGTTATCAGAACCACAGTTGATTTCAGAGATTTGATGAGTAGAAGAACTCTCGGAATCAGAATAAAAGGAGGAAATGCGTAAAGATTGTCCGGGGGCCAATGCTGGAGAAGGGCATCTATACCCTCCGCTTCTGGATCCGGACGCCAGCTGTAAAAACGATGGACCTGGCGATTCAGACGGGATGCGAAGAGATCCAGATGTAATGGACCCCAAAGAGAGTTGATGCGGTTGAATATTTTGGGATTCAACTGCCAATCACTGGAATCTTTGAGGAAATGAGAGTTCCAGTCCGCAATGGTGTTGGAAAGTCCAGGTAAGTATTCTGCTTTGATGTGATGTCTCTGTGAAGACAATAATGCCAAAATCTTTTGCGATATTGGCTAGGGGTAGAGACTTGGTACCTCCCAGTTTGTTGATATACTGAACTGCGGAGATATTGTCCATCCGTAAGAGGATGCAACAATTTGACCTGGTCTTCGCAAAACTCTTCAGGGCGAAGAAACCAGCTAATAACTCGAGACAGTTGATGTGTAACATAGTCTCCTCTGGAGACCACTTTCCTCCTGTTGACGAGGAGCCGCAGCGAGCTCCCCAACCTGTAAGACTGGCATCTGATTCTATGATCAGATCCGGGACTGAATGGAAAATAGCCTTCCCATTCCAATCCTGAAGATGTTTTAACCACCAAAGAAGTTCTTCTTTGGTATCTGGGGTTAATGCTATCTCGTCTGCATATCCAAGACCTTCTCGAAGATGTTGAGCCTTCAGACGTTGAAGGGCTCGATAGTGTAATGGAGCTGGGAAGATTGCCTGAATGGAGGCAGAAAGAAGGCCCACCACTCGGGCAATTGAACGAAGGGAAACCATCTCCTTGTTCAGAATGGAATAAATCTCTCTCCGAATGGTTTTCAATCTTCTTGAGGGAAGACTGAGAAGAGCCGATTGGGTATTTATAAGAAATCCCAGGAATTCTAATTCCTTCAAGGGAGAAAGGATTGATTTCTCCATGTTGATAATGAAGCCTAGATTGGAAAATAGAGATAAAGTCCATTGAATGTATAGTTGTATCAGGGATAGAGATTGAGCCATGAGAAGGATGTCGTCCAAGTAAATAATGAGACGGACACCACGGGCTCTTAGAAGTGCTACAATCGGCCTGAGAAGTTTGGTGAAACACCAAGGGGCGGAAGGGAGGCCAAAGGGCAGGCTGGTGAATTGCCACTTCTGATCCTTCCATAAAAATTGGAGGTATGGTTGAGAGAGATGATGCATGGGTACCGTCAGGTAAGAATCTTTCAGATCTATCTTTGCTAACCAATCGTCTGGTAAGAGTAGATCTCTCAATAGATGTATGCCCTCCATCTTGAAGTGATGATAACAAACATAGTTGTTGAGGGTTTTCAAATTTATTACAGGCCTGTAACCGCCATCTTTCTTTTTTACTAAAAACAGGTTGCTCAGAAAACCCGGAGTAT
Organism: Hyla sarda; assembly: GCF_029499605.1. NCBI lineage: Eukaryota > Metazoa > Chordata > Amphibia > Anura > Hylidae > Hyla > Hyla sarda. The sequence continues at coordinate 142,779,858 of NC_079197.1, read as the reverse complement.
GAGGAGGTATTTGTATAATTGCATTTTTGGAACTTAGTTCCTTGATTTCCATGTCTATAAGATTTTTGTTGTCTTCTGACAAGTAAATTGGTTGAGGAATCAGGGTTTGATGTGGAGGACACATGAATTCCTAGAATAGTGTTCAGGACCCAAGAATCTGTGGTTATCATCGCCCAAACATGGGAAAAATATGTAATCCTTCCTCCTAATGGAAGTGGGAAAGAAGGTATCAATTGTAGACTTACCTGCATTGGGTCTGGATCTAGGGTAGCCACGGTGTCCTCTGGCTCTCCAGGGTCTTCCTCTTGTAGGGAAGAAGGGGCTGGGTTGGTAGGAAGTGGTGGGGTTTGTAAATCTGTCTGGTTTTGGAGGGGCACGAGTATATTGTCTGTCTTGGACATGTTGGCTGGGAAAATTGCCCCTTCTTTTCCCAGCCTTGGGAAAAACACGGGGCTGGAAGACTTTTTTTGAGTGAAGTCTGTGCCTTGTCCAGAGACGAGAATAAGGAGACATACTTATTTATCTCCTTAATGAAGGTGTCTCCGAAAAGTAAGCCCTCCGTAGGGGAGTCAGGCTCAGATGAGGCTAAGTTAATGAGTTGAGGATCTAATTTTAAAAGAATAGATCTTTTGCGTTCCGTACAAATAGTGGAATTTATTCCTCCATATATGCAAAGGGCTCTTTGAGCACACCCTTTAAGGGTGTCCAAATTCACAGGGTTGCCTGAGGAACTTGCCTCTTCAGTTAGCTCTAAGATCTTAGTTAAGGGGCCTAATAGATCTAAAAAACGATCTTGGATAGTACGGAATGACCGATCCACCCCTTTCTTGGGATTCTTCCCAGATTTATTAAGAAATTTTACTAGGGTGGGATCGATGTCAGGAGTGACATATAATTTGTGTGGAATAATGGGTCTCGGACATTCAGCCCGTAACCTATTACGAGTGGCCTTATCTAAAGGTTTTCTCAACCATAGGCTCAAAAATTGGGATACATTAGAGTGAGGGGACCATTCCCCAGAACGTGGGTGCTTGAGAAGACTCGGGTCAAAATAAGGTATGCCCGAGCTGTCAGTAATGACCGTTTTAGGTTCTTCAGAGGTTAATGTAGTGTCCTCATTATCAGAAACGTCCTCATAGTCAGAGTCTGACTCAGCCTCCGAAATCTCCCCCTCCTCAGATGAGGATTGGTCAGGAGAAGTATTGTAAGAGTCTGGTTTGTTCCTATGAGAGACTCTGTGAGCCCGAATATATCTCCTCTCGGGTAGAGGGTATGGGATGCACCTTTTTGGCATCAGTATGCTTGCTTTTTGTAAAAGCTGTATGAGAGACCTGGTCCTTGGCCATCTTAGGCTTCTTATATGTTTTCTGAGGACCGGTAGGTAATTTAGGCCGTTTATGGGAGGCTTTCCCAGACTTTCTCCAACCTTTTGCTATTTGAGAAGTAGAGTCCTCCGCGGACCAAAATTGATCCGACGGGGTAGAGGGTCCGGCTTTTGGAGACTTATGAGGTCTTTGAGACATGACTAGGGCCATAGACTGAGCCACAATATCTGGAATAGAAGCCATGGCTTTACGGACAGATAGGTCCACCATGGACTGAATGGCATTACTCTCAGGCATATTAAAATTAGTGGTCTCAGAAACCTTAGAGGTATCCTCATTTGCCATAATACTAGACAAAATTAGGCAAATTATATGGATAGAAATATATATAATACCTCAGAAAATATATATCTATATTCAATAGGGGACAATGGAGATAGACAGTACAGGAAGAACACCAGTAGATGATGCTGTTATACCAGTAATGTCTGAGGCTGAGGGAAGTTTCAAGGCGATCAAATTGAAACAAAAGTATCAATTATCTGCCGACTGAGGTGCGGAGTGAAGGAGTGTGACTGCTGACTGACAGGATGCTGACTGACTTTACACACGGCGGGCGGGATCAGCTGAGAGTGCGAACTGATTACCAGCTCGTGCAGTTATCGCGAGAACTCCGGCAATGCCGGAGATAGCGATAACCAGCCGAGGGGAGAAAAAACATGCAGCGGCGCCGCAATGAATAAAAGGGAAAGGTAAGGGAAAATGACTGGGAAAGAAAAATATATATATATTATGAAGAATGGTGAAAGACCAGCGGAATGAACAGTGTGGTATGAAAATAAGAGTGAGGTAAAAATATATGTGTACGGAGAAATATGAGGGAGGAGAAGGTACTGTACTAAGCAGAAGGGAGATATGATAGAATACACGGAAAAAAATATGAAAATATACAATATTAAAATAAGAAAAATTATGCAAATTGAATGTGAGGAGAAAAAATGTAATGGTAAACTTATCTGCAGCATGGAGCAGCAAAGAAGAGGAAGTGATGCTCCTGGTTATACCTTATATCACCTGTGCTGGCCTCTGATTGGCTACCTGTTACCTATTTGCATATTTAACGTTTTTTTCTGTATTCCTTATGTTATTCATTGCTGCTATATCTTTTGAGTAGTAAAGAAGAGATGCAAAATGGAGCCTCCAGTCTTGTAATAAAATCAGAATCTACTGAGAAAAATCTGATGTCTAAGGCCAGTTAAAGACCCTTTCTTCTGCCATCTAGTGGTGCCAGACAGTAGTGCTCTTTTTTTTTTTATTTTTATTTTTTAAAGGAAAGAACTTACCGTACTTCAGGGGGAATTTATTAAGGATAACACCAAAATACTGGTGTGAAAAAGTTGCAAATCTTTGCGCAAAACACATAATTAATGAATTAATAATTATTTAATTAATCCATTCATGTATTTATTTTTAGCATTTTTACATTTTTTACACCAGAAAGTTGTCATGCAAGCCTTAATACATTTCTGGCCATTATACCTGATATGACGATACTATAGTACAGTGTTTCCCAATCTGTGGTTTCCCAGCTGTTGCAAAACTACAACTCCCAGCATGCCCTGACAGCCTTCGGCTGTCCGGACATGCTGGGTGTTGTAGTTTTGCAACAGCTGGAGGCACCCTGGTTGGAAAACACTGCAGTAGATGGTCAACTGGTTCCGACAACTTGCAGCTGAAGGCTTTCAGGCCATGCTGGGAGTTGTAGCTTTGCATCAGCTGGTGAGCTATATATTTAGGAAATCTGCTATAGAATATACTCTGTGTGGATATAACCTAATGCAGGTTAACTTATTGTATAATACTGTATACAGAGTTTCCCAACCCAGTACACAAAGCCTGACAACAGTCCTGCATTTGACTTTTTCCATAGAGTAACAAAAAAAAAAAAAAACTAAATGTTGTTGGGCCTTGAGGACTAGGTTGGGGACCATTGAATGCAGTATAAGGGTATTACAGTTCAACGTGTTTCAAAACCATCAGTTTTTTTTCATCAGACGAACCAGATGGTTTTGAAAGCGTTGCGTGTGCACTTTATTTTCAATAAATTTATGAAAATACGTTGGATTTATCCTTCTTCGGCAGCGCGATCACCAGCTTCCATTTTCTGCCTCACTGCTTACCTCCATTGTCTTCACGCCAACGAGTCGGCGTTGGAAGCCGCTGCAGTCGTTTCTCCTTATGCTTTTTTTTTTTTTTTTTTAATTTGTGACTTAAAACAAAAAATAATTATGTCTTTTTCTTGTCCTCCAGCCAGTGGACAGAAGGGAATCCATGTTCCGGTATCCCACCCTGGAGCGGTGTGACAGCGGGGTCAGGAGCCTCCTAGTGGTTGTTCTGTAGGAGCCACAAAGATACGATCATCCTGGCAAAAGATGGGACTCCAGTCACCAGGCAGAACCAGAATTCTTTCCAACCACCTGGCTGGAAGTTTAGGTGATTCTCCACCTTCTCATGACCTGCATTGGGAAGAACCCCATCGACACCGGATCAACCTCTTTCCTGAAATGTGAATGAATATATATATATGTGTGTATATATATATATATCTATGCGGTGGCACCTAGCATCTGCAGACATCATAGTATGCAGTCGGACGTTTAAGAATTGTTGAATGTTCACTGAAACCTTGCACATACACGGAGCTGAGGGCCAGAGGTGAAGCAGCGGGGGTCTGCCTAGGGGGCTTCTGCACACTTGTCCTGGCTTGTCATGACGTCACTGTGACGGGGAAGGAGGGGAGGGGGGGAAGATACTGAAATGGGATAAGCTCCGCTGGGGGGTTTGGTAAACCATAGATGTCAGAGACGTTTAGTGATGAAGATATAGTCTTACCCTGAGGGCAAGGTGAAGATGCATCAGATACGATAATGAGAGCGAACAAGGGACAAACAAAACAGTCTAGAAAGGGATAATAAGGAGCAGGGAGAGATCAAAGGGCTTCAGATACTGTTCTCTATAGGATAGTATATATAAGAGACGTATACTGTAATTGTGTTGTGTACAAAGCCACACGTTTCTCGCTGTGGCTCCTAAATACTGCCGCCGGATCTTCACCCTCCTGCTTCCTGCTGCTACAAGCTCTGCTAGTTAAAGGGTTCATTTTTGGAAAGTTCACATTTTTTCTTTTTTTTTTTTTTTTTTCAAAAAAAATATTTTTTCACATCCGCCCATGACAGTCCGAGGCGGAGATCTGATGTTTGTATGGAAAAAAACAAAACTGATTTATATTGTAACAGTTGCAATAAAAATTACCTCATGACATGGCGTGTGTCTGTGTATATAGGTAGCGTGTGCATCACATATATGAATTACGTGTCTGTTATCATATCTATCGTCAGCCACACCCAGGTCTATTGTTAGTGCCATTTTCAAGGGGTGTCGGCCAGGGGCGTAGCTAGAAACCACAGGGCCCAGGTGCGAAAAATTACCACTTGACGACCCACTTCCCCAATCCCGAACGATCCCTTACTCGGCTGCTCAAAGATATCAGTGACACAGTCAGGAGAATACACAACTATATAAGTGACTGACAGGCCGGGCCAGACAGACAAAACAGGCATTGAAGAATAACAAGCCCATTTTTCTGCCCAACTGCTGGGACCCCCACCTATCACCAATCAGCTGTTGTAAAGCTATAACTGCCATCATGTCTGGAGAGCCTGAGACATAATAGGAGTTGTAGTGATTCAACCTCTGGAGAGACACAGATTAGGGTACATCGTCACCCATCATCACTGCGGAACTTACAAGTGACTCCAGCTCTGATGGGACAGTCAGGAGAAAACACAATGATATGAATGACCTGAGTGACGTCTTCTCGGTTGTCTTCTCCATCTGGTCCAGACATCAGGACGTCTTTCAGCTCCATCTTCTCTGCAGAGTCTGACACCCGGACGTCATAGGCTTCTCACTTTGTCAGTAGATCCTCATCCTCTGTATGTACAATAATCATTATAATTCTGCTAAATACTGTATCCCCTGAATATAATACTGCCACCTACTGTCCCCCTGAATATAAAACTACCATCCACTGCACCCTCTGAATATAAAACTACCATCCACTGCACCCCCTGAATATAATCCAGTACTGCCACCCACTGTATTCCCAACACATAATACATACACACACATCATACATACAAATACATCATACATAAACACATATCATACATACACCCGCCGCCTCCAGATCCCTCCGCATAATACATGTCCACACATCATACATACATCCTTCTAGCTTATACATATTTCCAAACATCATACATATACATCTTGCTTACACACATCTATCATTTATACACACACATCATTTATACATCATACATACAGTACATACACACATCATTCATACACACGCCGCCTCTGGACCCCCCAGACATGCATAATACATGTCCACACATCATACATACATACATCCTTCTAGTTTACACACATCATACATACAACAACATGGTTACACAACATCTATCATTCATACTCATTCATACACACACACACATCATTCATATGTCATACATACAGTATATACACACGCATGATTCATACACACCCCACCTCCAGACCCCAAATCTCATATCAACCACCCCACCCCCGCTCCACCGCCTCCTCACCTGCGGCTGCCATTAAGATCAGCACCGTGGACTGCTGCTGTCCGGGTCCCGGCGAGGGGGGTGTTGAGGCTAGTGCTGGGATAGGGGAGTGCTGAGGCTAGTGCTGGGATAGGGGAGTGTTGAGGCTAGTGCTGGGGGGAGGGGGGTGTTGAGGCTAGTGCTGGGGGGGAGGGGGTGTTGAGGCTAGTGCTGGGGGGGAGGGGGTGTGTTGAGACTAGTGCTGGGGGGAGGGGGGTGTTGAGGCTAGTGCTGGGGGGAGGGGGGTGTTGAGGCTAGTGCTGGGGGGGAGGGGGTGTTGAGGCTAGTGCTGGGGGGGAGGGGGTGTTGAGGCTAGTGCTGGGGGGGAGGGGGGTGTTGAGGCTAGTGCTGGGGGGGAGGGGGGTATTGAGGCTAGTGCTGGGGGGAGGGGGGTGTTGAGGCTAGTGCTGGGGGGAGGGGAGTGTTGAGGCTAGTGCTGGGGGGAGGGGAGTGTTGAGGCTAGTGCTGGGGGGAGGGGAGTGTTCAGGCTAGCGCTGGGGGAGGGGGGTGTTGAGGCTATTCCTTGGGGGAGGGGAGTGTTGAGGCAAGCGCCGGGTGCTGCAGGTTGGGCTGTGCCTTAGGGCCCGACCTGCAGCTGTAGTATAGTGTCGTGGCAGGGGGTCCCGGTCACAATGGTGACCTTTGCGACCTCTACAGTTATGCTACTGGTGTCGGGAAAGGTTATATCTTGCAAAATGGCAGCTTATTTCTGCAGTTAATACTGTTAGAGAACACTGCTGTGAGATGTTCCCCAGTGTGAAGTGGCTGATACAATAGGTACATAGGCCCAGATTAATCAAACTATGGGAGAGAAAAAATGGAGTTATTTTCCCACAGCAACCAATCACAGCTCAGCATTCACTTTACCAGAGCTCGTTAGCTGATCTGTGATTGGTTGCTGTGGAAAAATCACTCTATTTTTCTCTCAAACAGTTTGATAAATCTGGGCCATAGTTTATAAGATTAAAAAAAGACAAGAGTCCGTCAAGTTCAACCTATAAGACTATGTTTACACTTTGGAATTTCCGCACAGAAAATCTCCGTGCGGACATTCCGAAAACTGTGGGCACTGACATGCCTGTGCTAAGACAGCATGGGAATGTACTGTTTCATAGGCGGCTATGCATTCCGTGCGTAGTCTGCCGAAAGAATGAAAAGGTCAATTTATTCTTTGGACATGGAAATTCCATGCCAGAAACATCTGGCACGAAAATTCCTCCCTGTGCACAGCGAAGCAGAATCCCATTGAATTCAACGGGACTCTGCTGCTTTAGAATCTCCGTGCATAATTCCAATGCGGAATTCTGCATGGAAATTTCGAAGTGTGAACATGGCCTAAATGTACTGTGTTGATCTAGAAGAAGGAAAAAAAAAAACCTCCATGAGGCTGATGCCAATTGCCCCATGACAAAGGAATAATCCTTTCCAACTCCAATATGGCATCAGAACAAATCCCTGAATCAATGTTCTATCCCCATAAATCTAATATCCATAACCTGTAATATTATATTTAGAGATGAGCAAACTTTTCAAAAATTCGATTCGGGCGATTCGCCGAATTTTCCGAAAAAGTTTGTTTCGTTTCGAATTTTTTCGCGGCGAATCGCTATTAAAAAGGGCTATTTCTAGCCTACATACAGCCTCTATGGGGGTATAGAACACTTTGCTGTGTCCTAAAACGCATATGGAGTGTGCTGGGGTAGTGAAATAATACTGTTATTCAGAATAGCATGCAGATTACCGGTATCGCTTTTAGAATCACTGCCGCACAACAGCACAATGACAGAGCCTGGTGGTGGCATCAGTGTCAGGAGACCATATAGTGACTGAATGACATAGTGTGGAGGTGTTGGCAGCATAAGGACACCATATAGTGACTGAATGACACAGCGTGGAGGTGTTGGCAGCATGAGGAGACCATATAGTGGCTGAATGGCACAGCGTGGAGGTGTTGGCAGCATGAGGACACCATATAGTGGCTGAATGGCACAGCGTGGAGGTGTTGGCAGCATGAGGACACCATATAGTGGCTGAATGGCACAGCGTGGAGGTGTTGGCAGCATGAGGAGATAATATAGTGGCTGAATGACACAGCGTGGAGGTGTTGGCAGCATGAGGAGACCATATAGTGGCTTAATGACACAGCATGGACTGGTTGTCAGCACGAGGAGACCATATAGTGGCTGAATGACACAGCATGGAGGTGTTGGCAGCATGAGGACACCATATAGTGGATGAATGGCACAGCCCGGAGTTGCCAGCAGCATGAGTAGGCACTAGGCCTTCACAATCCCTAAGTTTAAAAGATGAATTAAGAAATTTAAACCGAAGATTTTGGATAGCGGGTGCTACCTATGTTAAAATTTGAAATTCCCAGACCCAGGCCCAACAGCGGCATCAGTAACCCATATATTGCCTGAATGACACAGCCTGGAGTTGGCTGATTCACGAGTACACAGCAGGGCTTTACAATCCCCCCCAAAAAACACAAAATTTTTGAAAAAGATTTTGGCTACCTATGAGAAAATTTGAAATTCCCAGACCCAGGCCCAGCAGCGGCATCAGTAAACCATATATTGGCTGAATGACACAGCCTGGAGTTGGCTGATTCATGAGTACACAATAGGGCTTCACAATCCCCCCCAAAAAAACACAACATTTTTCGAAATTTTTGAAAAAGATTTTGGATAGCGGGTGCTACCTATGAGAAAATTTGAAATTACCAGGCCCAGCAGCGCCATCAGTAAACCATATATTGCCTGAATGACACAGCCTGGAGTTGGCTGATGCATGAGTACGCACCAAAGCTTCACAATCCCTACGAAAAAAGACAAACATTTTTGATGGAAATTTTTACGAAAATTTAGGACAGCGTGTGCTACCTATATATTGCCTCAATGACACAGCCTGGAGTTGGCTGATGCATGAGTACACACCAAAGCTTCACAATCCCTACGAAAAAAAGACAAACATTTCTGACAAAAAATTTTTACGAAAATTTAAGACAGCGGGTGCTACCTATATATTAACTGAATGACGCAGCCTGGAGTGGGCTGAAGCATGAGGACACCATATAGTGGCTGAATGACACAGCGTGGAGGTGTTGGCAGCATGAGGAGATAATATAGTGGCTGAATGACACAGCGTGGAGGTGTTGGCAGCATGAGGAGACCATATAGTGGCTTAATGACACAGCATGGACTGGTTGTCAGCACGAGGATATATACAAAAATCCCCCATGGGGTGCCCGGGGTATTTAATTCATAAATTCCAATTCCCTTCAGGGTTTACAACCCCTCCGGGACTAAGACCCCCAACTAGGGTCACCCTTTTAAAACTTCACTTTTATTTATTATTTGTTAAGAACAAAATGAGGTGCAAAAAATAATACAAAAGAGAGTGTTTAAAAACACAATATATAGGAATTGGATTGGTCCATTACTGGTTCCACTAATTCTGATTCACTAGGGGTTATATGTTAGGGACTTTTTATCATTGATCTGGATCTTATGATTCCAATCTACATAGTCCACCTAACCTGCACCTCCTCTATCTAATTTGCCAATTCCTATTATTGCTGTTTAAAAAGTGTTCCCTAGCATCCCCCCGACGTTTCGCTGGAAGGACCCAGCTTTATCAAGGTATAGGACACTAATGTTGGGAGTGGGTAATCACTGTGATATATATGTCCTCTGTTTGTAGGTGTGGTCACTTGCCAGTTCGTTTTGACCAATCAGGGACTGCCACATCACTATTTTGTCTCTTAGTTATGATTCTATATCCTGTTAACTTCTATCTTATTACCGGATCACTTCCGGGTTATCTAGGTCATGTGATATCCATTTCCATCCGAACCTATCAACAATCACGTTCCATCCTTATTTCTTACTTGTTTATAGTTCATGGTCCAATCCAGATAGGTCTTGTAAGCTTTCCTCTTCTTACGTCACTGAACCAATGATGTTAGTGCGATCAGGCATGCGCATTCGTCCCGTCCTACCCCTTCTATCATGCCACGGCTTTCCTCTATGGTATTTCCGGCGCTTGCGCACTGGGTTCCGTATTCCCATGGTAACAAATAAACATATCTTGGCGCTTGCGCACTATCTTCCGACTTATCAGTAATTGCGATCTTTCTCCACAGGGCTGGATGCGCACGCGCACTAAGGTGTTCCCGGTACTGGCGCATTAAATGTATATTGCCATGGAGACAAATAAACAAATAAACAATTTAGCTCTCTGACAACTCTCAATCTCTCTATATGATGTCATCTTATTATATCGTTATATCTATTGTATCTTCCTATTATATTATGTACTATACCGGGATTACTGATGTTTATAACTGTATCCTGACCATATTGTAGTTATTACCCCCACATTTGGTTACTAGGAGAAGTATAGGGGGATACAAGATAGTTTACTATATAGTAGCCTATCATCTTATTCGTTTCTTTGTTAAATTACTTATAAGTAAATTCTTCCGGATCCAACCAATCCGGTCCACGGGGTAAGTATTACATGGTTTGGATATGTAAGGATGTGTGAATAATTTATCTTATTTCTTATTTCTCATTTTTATTCTTTTGGAGCAAGTCACTTTTCTTATATAAAGGACCCACCCAAGTAATTACAGGAATGACCCTATACCAATTAACAGAGATATAGTTAAGATGACATTAGTAAATTACCCACTTCTTCCTTTAGTACTATTTTAACTATTATTCCACTCACTAAATTATTAAATTAACTATATATCAACCTATTTCATTCTAAAAATGCAGAGTAGGAAAAGCCTTCATTAAGACCATCAGGTGATCTACTCCTCAGACGGAAGATCCATCTGGCTTCTTCCCTTTGGAGGAGATTATCTATGTCTCCTTTTCTTGGCCCCAATTTAACTGTGGTAATTCCCCAGAATTGGATTGCTTCCAAACTATTCTTGTGTACACTTCTCATGTGTCTACATATTGGGGTCTCAGCATTGGTACGTATTGTGCTCAGGTGTTTACCCACACGTCTCCTCAGTTGTTGAACTGTTTTCCCTATATACAATTTCGGGCAACCACATTTTGCTGCATAGACTACATTTTTACTATTACAGTTAATGAACTCCCTAATTTCATACTTCTTTCCATCAACTGGATTAATAAAGGATTTAGTCCGTGGCATGAACTTACAGTTCACACAATGGCCACAAGGATAAGAGCCTGGTGGTGGTATGGTTGAGAGCCAATTCAAATCATTGGCTACTTCTATATCCTTCTGATGGCTGTGTACAAGGATATCCTTGAGGTTAGGACCTCTCTTGTATGTTATACTTGGTTTTTTACTTATTACTTCCTTGAGATCACTGTCCGCTAAGAGTATTGGCCAATACTTATCCATAATTTTCCTAATTTGGGGGGAATATGCATTATACATCCCTATGCATCTTATAGTTTTTGGGGGGGCATGTTCTTCTCCTTTGTCCTCCAAAAGTGATGTCCTAGTTCTAGAATTTGTTTTATTATATGCCTGTCTCATGAATTTTTTAGGGTATCCCCGATTACAAAATCGTAACATGAGATTTTGGCTTTCCTCCCTGTAATCATCTTCCTGCGAGCAATTCCTTTTTGCTCGCAGGTACTGGCCATAAGGTATACTCTTGCGAAGCGATCCTGGGTGCCAACTTTTCCAATGTAATAAGCTATTGGTAGCTGTGGGTTTCCTAAAGATCTTGGTTTGTATTCCCTTATTCTCATCTATTCTGATATTTAGATCCAGAAAATTGATAGATTTTCCTCCCACTTCGTGGGTAAATCTCATCCCTATTTCATTTTGATTTAAAATGTTTACAAATTCCAAGAATAGCGACTGTGATCCTTCCCAAAAAATTAGGATATCATCCAAATACCTACCCCAAAATAATATGTGCTCTGTGTAGTGATTCAAGGTGTCATCTCCAAAAACAAAATTGTGTTCCCACCACCCCAAAAATAGTGTAGCAAAGGTAGGTGCACAGGTGGTCCCCATAGCGGTACCTTTTACTTGTCTGAAAAAGGTACCCTGAAATAAGAAATAATTGCGCAAGCGCCAAGATATGTTTATTTGTTACCATGGGAATACGGAACCCAGTGCGCAAGCGCCGGAAATACCATAGAGGAAAGCCGTGGCATGATAGAAGGGGTAGGACGGGACGAATGCGCATGCCTGATCGCACTAACATCATTGGTTCAATGACGTAAGAAGAGGAAAGCTTACAAGACCTATCTGGATTGGACCATGAACTATAAACAAGTAAGAAATAAGGATGGAACGTGATTGTTGATAGGTTCGGATGGAAATGGATATCACATGACCTAGATAACCCGGAAGTGATCCGGTAATAAGATAGAAGTTAACAGGATATAGAATCATAACTAAGAGACAAAATAGTGATGTGGCAGTCCCTGATTGGTCAAAACGAACTGGCAAGTGACCACACCTACAAACAGAGGACATATATATCACAGTGATTACCCACTCCCAACATTAGTGTCCTATACCTTGATAAAGCTGGGTCCTTCCAGCGAAACGTCGGGGGGATGCTAGGGAACACTTTTTAAACAGCAATAATAGGAATTGGCAAATTAGATAGAGGAGGTGCAGGTTAGGTGGACTATGTAGATTGGAATCATAAGATCCAGATCAATGATAAAAAGTCCCTAACATATAACCCCTAGTGAATCAGAATTAGTGGAACCAGTAATGGACCAATCCAATTCCTATATATTGTGTTTTTAAACACTCTCTTTTGTATTATTTTTTGCACCTCATTTTGTTCTTAACAAATAATAAATAAAAGTGAAGTTTTAAAAGGGTCAGCACGAGGAGACCATATAGTGGCTGAATGACACAGCATGGAGGTGTTGGCAGCATGAGGACACCATATAGTGGATGAATGGCACAGCCCGGAGTTGCCAGCAGCATGAGTAGGCACTAGGCCTTCACAATCCCTAAGTTTAAAAGATGAATTAAGAAATTTAAACCAAAGATTTTGGATAGCGGGTGCTACCTATGTTAAAATTTGAAATTCCCAGACCCAGGCCCAACAGCGGCATCAGTAACCCATATATTGCCTGAATGACACAGCCTGGAGTTGGCTGATACACGAGTACACAGCAGGGCTTTACAATCCCCCCCAAAAAACACAAATTTTTTGAAATTTTTGAAAAAGATTTTGGCTACCTATGAGAAAATTTGAAATTCCCAGACCCAGGCCCAGCAGTGGCATCAGTAAACCATATATTGGCTGAATGACACAGCCTGGAGTTGGCTGATTCATGAGTACACAATATGGCTTCACAATCCCCCCCAAAAAAACACAACATTTTTCGAAATTTTTGAAAAAGATTTTGGATAGCGGGTGCTACCTATGAGAAAATTTGAAATTACCAGGCCCAGCAGCGCCATCAGTAAACCATATATTGCCTGAATGACACAGCCTGGAGTTGGCTGATGCATGACTACGCACCAAAGCTTCACAATCCCTACGAAAAAAGACAAACATTTTTGATGGAAATTTTTTACGAAAATTTAGGACAGCGTGTGCTACCTATATATTGCCTCAATGACACAGCCTGGAGTTGGCTGATGCATGAATACGCACCAAAGCTTCACAATCCCTACGAAAAAAAGACAAACATTTCTGACAAAAAATTTTTACGAAAATTTAAGACAGCGGGTGCTACCTATATATTAACTGAATGACGCAGCCTGGAGTGGGCTGAAGCATGAGGAGACCATTGAAATGTCAATTTTTTAAAATTTTTATTTAGATCAAAATTTGTGTCCCGGACCCTGCCGTGTGGGTACAAAGGACGTAATGTCCCAAGCACCCACAGGGCTCATGTGGCTGTGAGATGTAGGCGCAACGTCTCCATTTCCCTGACCGGCCATTTTTTGTTTTTGTACCTTTGTTTAAGAACAAGCGCATATCCAAGAGTCCAGAAGACTCTATAATGCAGGACGGTGGACCACCAAAAGACATTCTTCTCTAAAGTAATTTCTCCTGAAATAAAGAAGCAGAGTTCATCCCTCTCCGTATTATTTTTGAAAATATAAATTAAAAAAATCATACACAACAAGCGTTCCATGGTGTAATGGTTAGTACTCTGGAAAATTCAAGTTTATTACCAAAAATAGTATCAGAAACTTTTGAAAAAACAGTACCCAAGAGGGTTTAATAACCCAATACATTGCACCATAAATGTTGAAATTTAAATTAAGCATGTATGTATCTATTTAAAAAATCCTAAAATTTGAGGGCCAAGCCCAGAAGCATCATGAAGGCAAGTAGTTCCTGAAAGACACAGGAGCAGTCAGGATTAGGCATCAGCAGTACCCAAGAGGCTTTCATAACCCCTTCATTGCACCATCAATCGTGAGATCGAGCAATAACAGGTGTGTTATTCCCTCAGATGTCCGGGGCTGCACGCGCGCTACACTGAATGGACCAGTCTGTGTGTATTCTTCAAGCGACAGGTGTGGGTAACCTGCTGAATCATGTTGGTGATAGGGATTGGGGATTGCAATTATTTGCCATGAAAGAAGAATTCCAACTAAGTGCGGGTCATAAGCTGGGGTTCATTAAGTCCCTGACCTTTGTGCACACCACCTGTCTCTACTACCGATTGGATGGTTTAGTGAGGTCCTCGGATCGGCCCCGGCGGGGTAGGCCACGGCCCTGACAGAATGCCGAGAATTTAAAGATCATTGTTGAAATTTGCATTAAGCATGTATTTAGCTACTGCTAAACATCCAAAAATTAAAGGCCCAAGGCACCAAGCATCAGTGAGGCAAGAAGTCCCTGAAAGACACAGGATGAGTCAGGAGCAGGCACTCGCAGTACCAAAGAGGGTTTCATAACCCCTTACATATAAAGATCAATGTTGAAATTTGCATTAACCATATATCTAGCTACTGCTAAACATCCAAAAATTTAAGGCCGAAGGCCCGAGGCATCAGGGAGGCAAGTAGTTCCGGAAAGACACAGAATGAGTCAGGAGCAGTCATTCGCAGTACCCAAGAGGGTTTCATAAACCCTTACATTTAAAGATCAATGTTGAAATTTGCATTAAGCATGTATTTAGCTACTGCTAAACATCCAAAAATGAAAGGCCCAATGCACCAAGCATCAGTGAGGCAAGAAGTTCCTGAAAGACAAAGGATGAGTCAGGAGCAAGCATTCGCAGTACCCAAGAGGGTTTCATATCCCCTTCGCTAAAGATCAATGTTGAAATTTGCATTAAGCATGTATTTAGCTATTGCTAAACATGCAAAAATTAAAGGCCCAAGGCCCCAAGCATCAGTGAGGCAAGTAGTTCCTGAAAGACATAGAATGAGTATGGAGCAGGCAATCGCAGTACCCAAGAGGGTTTCATAACCAACCCCTTACATTTAAAGATGAATGTTGAAATTTGCATTAAGCATGTATTTAGCTACTGCTAAACATCCAAAAATTGAAGGCCCAAGGCCTGAGGGCAGGGAGGCAAGTAGTTCCTGAAAGACACAGAATGAGTATGGAGCAGGCATTTGCAGTACCCAGAAGGGTTTCATAACCCCTTACATTTAACCCCTTAAGGACCGAGCCCTTTTTCACCTTAAGGACCAGAGCATTTTTTGAACATCTGACCACTGTCACTTTAAACATTAATAACTCTGGAATGCTTTTAGTTATCATTCTGATTCCGAGACTTTTTTTCGTGACATATTCTACTTTAACATAGTGGTAAAATTTTGTGGTAACTTGCATCCTTTCTTGGTGAAAAATCCCCAAATTTGATGAAAAAAATGAAAATTTTGCATTTTTCTAATTTTGAAACTCTCTGCTTGTAAGGAAAATGGATATTCAAAATAATTTTTTTTGGGTTCACATATACAATATGTCTACTTTATGTTTGCATCATAAAATTTATAAGTTTTTACTCTTGGAAGACACCAGAGGGCTTCAAAGTTCAGCAGCAATTTTGAAATTTTTCACAAAATTTTCAAACTCACTATTTTTCAGGGACCAGTTCAGTTTTGAAGTGGATTTGAAGGGTCTTCATATTAGAAATACCCCATAAAAGACCCCATTATAAAAACTTCACCCCCCAAAGTATTCAAAATGACATTCAGTAAGTGTATTAACCCTTAAGGTGTTTCACAGGAATAGCAGCAAAGTGAAGGAGAAAATTCAAAATCTTCATTTTTTACACTCGCATGTTCTTGTAGACCCAATTTTTTTATTTTTGCAAGGGATAAAAAGGAGAAAATGTTTACTTGTATTTGAAACCCAATTTCTCTCGAGTAAGCACATACCTCATATGTCTATGTTAATTTTTCAGTGGGCGCAGTAGAGGGCTCAGAAGGGAAGGAGCGACAAATGGTTTTTGGGGGGCATGTCACCTTTAGGAAGCCCCTATGGTGCCAGGACAGCAAAAAAAAAATGCATGGCATACCATTTTGGAAACTAGACCCCTCAGGGAACGTAACAAGTGGTAAAGTGAACCTTAATACCCTACAGGTGATTCACGACTTTTGCATATGTAAAAAAAAATAAAAAAATTTTTACCTAAAATGCTTGGTTTCCCAAAAATTTTACATTTTTAAAAAGGGTAATAGCTGAAAATACCCCCCAAAATTTGAAACCCAATTTCTCCCGATTCAGAAAACACCCCATATGGGGGTGAAAATTGCTCTGCTGGTGCACTACAGGTCTCAGAAGAGAAGGAGTCACATTTGGCTTTTTGAAAGCAAATTTTGCTCTGGGGGCATGCCGCATTTAGGAAGCCCCTATGGTGCCAGGACAGCAAAAAAAAAAACAAAAAACACATGGCATACCATTTTGGAAACTAGACCCCTTGGGGAATGTAACAAGGGGTTAAGTGAACCTTTATACCCCACAGGTGTTTAATTTTTTTTTTTTACCTAAAATGCTTGTTTTCCCAAAAATGTCACATTTTTAAAAAGGGTAATAGCAGAAAATACCCCCAAAAATTTGTAACACAATTTCTCCCAAGTACGGCGATACACCATATGTGGCCCTAAACTGTTGCCTTGAAATATGACAGGGCTCCAAAGTGAGAGTGCCATGCGTATTTGAGGCCTAAATTAGGGACTTGCATAGGAGTGGACATAGGGGTATTCTACACCAGTGATTCCCAAACAGGGTGCCTCCAGCTGTTGTAAAACTCCCAACATGCCTAGACAGTCAGTGGCTATCTGGCAATACTGGGAGTAGTTGTTTTGCAACAGCTGGAGGCTCCGTTCTGGAAACAGTGGCGTACCAGCCGTTTTTCATTTTTATTGGGGAGGGGAGGGGGCTGTGTAGGGGTATGTGCATATGTAGTGTTTTTTACTTTTGATTTTATTTTATGTTAGTGTAGTGTTTTTAGGGTACAGTCGCACGGGCGGGGGTTCACAGTAGTTTCTCGCTGGCAGTTTGAGCTGCGGCAGAAAATTTGACGCAGCTCAAACTTGCAGCCGGATACTTACTGTAATCCTCCGCCCATGTGAGTGTACCCTGTACGTTCACATTGGGGGGGGGGGGGGGGGGGGGGGGAGAAACATCCAGCTGTTGCAAAACTACAACTCCCAGCATGTACGGTCTATCAGTGCATGCTGGGAGTTGTAGTTTTGCAACAGCTGGAGACACACAGGTTGTGAAACACTGAGTTTGGTAACAAACTCAGTGTTTTGCAACCAGTGTGCCTTCAGCTGTTGCAAAAGCTACAACCCCCAGCATGTACGGACAGCGGAAGGGCATGCTGGGTCATGTAGTTATGCAACAGCTGGAGACACACTGGTTTGCTACTTAACTCAGTGTGCCTTCAGCTGTTGCAAAACTACAACTCTCAGCAGTCACCGACAGCCAACGGGCATGCTGGGAGTTGTAGTTATGCAACCACCAGATGCACCACTACAACTCCCAGCATGCACTTTAGCTGATTGTGCAAGCTGGGAGTTGTAGTTATACAACAGCTGAAGGTACACTTTTCCATAGAAAAATGTGCCTCCAGCTGTTGCAAAACTACAAGTCCCAGCATGCCCATAAGGGCATGCTGGGAGTTGTGGTGGTCTGCCTCCTGCTGTTGCATAACAACAGCTCCCAGCATGCCCTTTTTGCATGCTGGGAGCTGTTGCTAAGCAACAGCAGGAGGCTGTCACTCACCTCCTGCTGCTGCTCCACGATGCCGCCGCACATGTCAGTCCCTCCACCGCCGTCGCTCCTGGGGCCCCGATCCCAACAGGGACGCCGGGGATCGGGGTCCCCAGCACCTGGGGTCTTCTGGCCGCACCCGCTCACGTCCTCCGGAAGAGGAGCGGAGCGGGTTGCGGAAGTGACACCCGCAGCAAGGCGCCCTGATTGGTCGGCCGGGAAGCCGGACGACGAATCAGGGTGATCGTGAGGTGGCACCAGTGCCACCTCACCCCTGCTGGCAATGGCTGTTCAGGGCCGTCTCTGACGGCCCCGATCAGCCAGTAATTCCGGGTCATCGTGTCACTGGAGACCCAATTGACCCGGAATCCGCTGCAGATCGCTGGACTGAATTGTCCAGCGATCTGCGGCAATCGCCGACATGGGGGGACATAATGACCCCCCTGGGCAATATGCCGGGATGCCTGCTGAATGATTTCAACAGGCATCCGGCCCCGGCTCCCCTCCAGCTAGCGTCCTAAAGGACATGGAAACGGGGGCGTATGGATACGCCCTATGTCCTTAAGGGGTTAAAGATAAATGTTGACATTTGCATTAAGCATGTATTTAGCTACTGCTAAGCTTCCAAAAATTATAGGCCCAAGGCCTGATGCGCCAGGGAGGCAAGTAGTTCCTGAAAGACACATAATGAGTCTGGAGCAGTCATTCGTAGTACCCAAGAGGGTTTCATAACCCCTTACATTTAAAGATCAATGTTGACATTTGCATTAAGCATGTATTTAGCTACTGCTAAACTTCAAAAAATTATAGGCCCAAGGCCAGAAGCATCAGTTTCCCCCATATTAGGAGCATAGTTGTCCCCCAGATTAGGCAGCATAGATGTCCCCCAGATTAGGAACATAGATGTCCCCCAGATTAGGAGCATACTTGTCCCCCAGATTAGGCAGCATAGATGTCCCCCAGATTAGGCAGCATAGATGTCCCCCAGATTAGAAGCATACTTGTCCCCCAGATTAGGCAGCATAGATGTCCCCCAGATTGGGCAGCATAGATGTCCCCCAGATTAGGCAGCATAGATGTCCCCCAGATTAGGCAGCATAGTTGTCCCCCAGTCAGCGCGGGCCGGTCAGAGCCAATCAAAAGACCGTATATGGCAAGCGGGCCATACAATGCCCAGGTCTGCCCCAGAGGGTTTCATAACCAACCATAATTGAGAAATTTTTGTTGTAGAAGCATGGTCAATCTACTCCGAGCCATCTGGCATTGGTGGCTGGAAATCCTGGCTGATCCATCCCTGAATCATCTTGACAAACGTCAGTTTCTCCACATTTTTAGTGGACAGACGAGTTCGCCTTGGGGTGACTATGGCCACGGCCGCACTAAACCCCCGCTCTGATGGCACACTACTGGCCGGGCAGGACAGCTTTTCCAGGGCAAACTCTGCTAGTTGCGGCCATAAATCAAGTTTGGCTGCCCAGAAGTCCAGCGGATCTTCAATGGTTGTTGACATGGCCATGTCAAGGTATGCCACCACCTGCTGGTTCAGGTCCTGCTCCATGTCTACCTGCTGCTGATGAGTTGCTTCACTATGCGGGTGAATAAAGCTACTCAACAGCGACTGTAGACTCGGTGCTGCTGATTGAGCTGGTACTGCTCCTGCCACCCCTCCCCAGGAGCCATGGCAGTGGAAGGGGAGCGCAGAGGGCCCCCCGAGTCAGACCTGCGAGTGGATGGACCATGTGGCCGATAGGCATCAGCCAACTGACTACGTAGAAACTCTCTGTAGTAGGTCAGTTTGTCCTCCCTCTCAGTGGGTGTAAAAAAGGCCCCCATTTTGGGACGGTAGGAGGGTCTAATAAGGTGGATATCCAGAAGTTATCCCGCTGACGAATTTTGACAATTCGGGGGTCACTACACAAGCAACTGAGCATGCATCGTGCCATTTGTGCCAGTGACTACCTGCCTCCATCTCCACTGCATACTGCCACGGTGTGTCTGGGTCCTCTGTCTCAACTTCCTCATAACCCTCTAGCTCCTCTGGCTGCTCCTGCTCCTCCTCTCCTGTCCGAAGACTAGAAACACCGGCCATCTCATCCAACCTAAACTGTGCTCCGCTCTGCCCCTCATCATCCTCCTCCTCCAGTTCAGCCCCCACAGGGCTCATGTAGCCTTGAGATGTAGGCGCAACGTCTCCATTGCCGTGACCAGCCATGGTTTCAATCATTTGTTGTAGGAAATGTAGGAGTGGAATTACGTCGTTCATGGCGTAATCCAGGCGACTCACAAATAATGTGGCTTCCTCAAAGGGCCTCAGCAAACGGCAGGTGTCACGTATGAGCTGCCACTGGATCACATTGAAGTTACACAGGGGAGTACTCCTATCTGCTTGGATCATCAAGAAATCGGTGATGGCTTTTCTTTGTTCGTATAGTCTGTCCAACATATGGAGGGTGGAATTCCAACGTGTGGCGACGTCACAAATAAGACTATGTTGTGGGATACCGTTCTGACGCTGCAGCTCAAGGAAGGTGTGCTTGGCGGTGTACGAGTGGCTGAAGTGCATGCACAGTTTCCTTGCCATTTTCAGGATGTCTTGCAAATGGGGTGAAGACTTGAGGAAGCGCTTGATAACCAGATTCAACATGTGTGCCATGCAGGGCGCATGTTTCACACTTCCTTGTCGCAGCGTGGACACAATGTTCTTCCCGTTGTCGGTCACCATGGTTCCCATTTCCAGATTTCGTGGAGTAAGCCATACTCGGATTTCTTTACGAATGAACTTTAGCAGTTCCTCCCCTGTGTGACTCCGTTCGCCAAGGCAAACCATGTGAAGAACATCTTGACACCGCCGTGCCCTACACACATGGTACGATGAAGGGCCACCGAGATTTGGCCGTGCAGTGGAGGCCGAGGACAGGGTGGAGGATGAGGAGGCGGTGTCGCACACTGTAACAGGACCAACTGCCTGGGAGCGAGAGTGTGGAGGAGGAAGCGGTATGACCTGTCCAATTTGCTGTTGTGGCTGTGCAGGAACCACATTTACCCAGTGAGCCGTAAAAGACAAGTATTGTCCCTGCCTGTAGTTACAGCTCCACACATCGGCGCTGCCGTGCACTTTTGAACACACTGACAGGCTCAAGGACTGGCTCACCTTCTCTTGTACAAACTTATGCAGGGCTGGTACTGCCTTCTTCGCAAAGAAGTGACGGCTTGGGACTCTCCACCTTGGCTCGGCACAAGCCATCAATTCTCTGAAAGGTGCAGAGTCCACCACTTGAAAAGGGAGGGACTGCAACACCAGCAACTTGGACAGGAGCACATTCAACTTCTGCGCCGTTGGATGAGTGGGCGCATACTGTTGTCTCTTGGACATGGCTTCGCCGATGGATTGTTGGCGGAATGGCTGACTAAAAGTGGGAGAAGCAGGAGCGACAGAAGGAGGGTTTGACACACAGCTCCCTTCGGCTGAGGTGGTGGAGCCTTGGCTGGATGAAGGAGTGAGCGTATGGCCACTGGGTGATGAAGCAGGCTGGACCACTACATCGGAGCCACGGTTCTCCCAGGCCGCTTTATGGTGGCGAAGCATGTGTTGACGCAGGGCCATGGTGCCGACATTGGGACCCTGGCCACGCTTCACCTTCTGCCGACAGATCTTGCATGTGGCTACGTGAACCTCCTCCGGATGCCTTATGAAAAACTTCCACACCGCCGAGTAGCTGATTTTCCCACCCGCTGTCCGCACTAATTGACTGCTACTGGCGCCGTCTCCAGGAACCCCTGTTTCACTACCTCCCGGAAAGGTAGGCTGCCGCAAAGCAGGTGGTCTCCCCCGGGCACCTTTGGCTCCTGAATTTCCACTACTGCCACCACGCTTACTGCCAACCGTTCTACCGCCTTGCTGCCTCAAGGGAAACCTGCAACTCTCTTCTCCTGATGATGATGAAGCCCCTTCTGCACCCGGCTCCCAATTGCGATCGGCTTCATCATCATCAACAGGTGTGTGCATGTCACTGATGTCCTCCTTAGGTTCCCAACAGTGTCTGCTTCAGGACCGTGAACA
Source organism: Hyla sarda (assembly GCF_029499605.1). Classification (NCBI taxonomy): domain Eukaryota; kingdom Metazoa; phylum Chordata; class Amphibia; order Anura; family Hylidae; genus Hyla; species Hyla sarda. The sequence goes on along the minus strand of NC_079197.1, from coordinate 142,757,622 downwards.
CTTGCAACACCGCCTCCCACGTCACTCTCCGCATCACTACTTGGCCGCCTAGCGGAGCAAGCGGTGCATGTCTCCTCCCCTTCTTGGCTGTCCAGTAGCTGCTGACTGTCCTCTATTAGATCGTCCTCAGTAAATAGTGGAGCTGAACCCACAGCATAAGATACTTTTCTAGGAGAGGGAACAGCATAGGACAAAGGCAATGGGAGGACAGGGACTGCTCCCGGGCCATGCCAACTGAGGGTTGTGTCTGAGGAACCCACCGACTGTTGACTGGGGGTGTCAGATGTCACTTGTGATGATGTGGATGAGCGTGTTAACCAATCGACGACGGCAGATGGGTTGCTGGTGGAGACATGACCGCTGGCTGATAAAGGGAGCTCAGGCCTCTCGCTGCGACTCCGGCTGCCACTCGCCCCAAGTCTGCTGCCAACTCTGCCTGAAGTATTTAGGCCCCTGCCACTCCTCTGTGCACATCCTGGCACTTCTCTGCCTGACATACTTAGTGCGTTTATGAGGGTATTACAATACGCTACACTACTCTTTAAACAGTATTTGTCTAGAACAGCAGCAGGTGATTACTTACGGCTGTCCTTTCACAGTATGTAGGCCCTTGACAGATTAACAGGTACTAAATGGTACAGTACTTGGATGTACATATGCGGTATGCACTGATGAGGGCAGTAATATGCCTAACTATTAGCATAAAAAACTCTGTATTTTTGAAAAACACCAGCCGGTGGATACTATTGTTTGGACTTTGACGGTATGGAGCACCTTGACAGCTTAACAGGTTCTAAATGGTACAATACTTGGATGTACCTATGCGGTATGCACTGATGAGGGCAGTTATATATGCGTAACTATACGCTGAAAAAACTTTTTTTTTAAATAAAATAAAACAGCCGGTGAATAGTATTGTTTGGACTTGCACAGTATGTAGCCACTTGACAGATGAACAGGTACAAAATGGTACAAATGCTCTACAGTCAACTGAACAATTACATATTTCTGAACAGCAGCAGGACCCAACAGTGCAGCACCACAAAAAAAAAATACAGGGATTAAACCCTAAATCACACAATTCTGAGCAGCAGAAGATTTGTGGAGGAAAAAAATAAACTCAATTGGGCTGAGAAATGAGGAGATAAGATGGTTGATAAAGTTCAGGCAGCTTGGAGATCTGTATGAGGCAGCTGACAGCTATCTGCCCCTCTCTGCTGCAATGCTCAATAACGTGAATAGGAGGTTTAGCAATCAATGATCCTTCTCAGTGTAACAGCACATCACTCTGCACTCCTGCCTTTCCCTAATGCTGATGTGACTAGCAGTTGCAGTGTAACGCTGTGGTATGAGCTATTCACACACACACAGTCCCGTCCTCTCCATCTGAGTGCATAGATGAAATGAAGAGAGGCAAGATGGCCGCCGATTATATAGGGCTGTGACATCACAGGGGTCAGTGAACACTGAGAGGCTGCATTTCACATGTGATTCAGGGTCAGCCCACCTACCTTCATTCCCGCCGCTGTTTCCCGCCCTCCCATAATCCCCTGCCCCATGTACTCACATGTGGATCCGCCATCTTAGCTCTCCAATAGCCTGGAACGCTGTAAAATGGAGTTTAATGAAGCGATTCGCGCAATAGAATCGCGGCGATATTCGCATTCGTTGCAAATCGAATTTTTCATGAAATTCGTAACGAATTCGGGTTCGTCAACTTCCATTCGCTCATCTCTAATTATATTTTTCCAGAAAAACCTCCAGGCTCCCCTTAAACTTCATTGAGTCAGACATCACAACATCATGGGGAAGAGAGTTCCATAGTCTCACTGCTCTTACAGTAAAGAATCTATGATGATGGTTAAACCTTCTTTCCATTAGACGTAGATGATTTCCCCCTTGTCATGGTTACCGACCTAGGTATAAAAAGATCACTAGAAAGATCTCTGTACTTTCCACTCATCCTCATTTTATGTACTAACCTTTTGTGTGACGCAGTATCAAATGCCTTAGAAAAGTCCAGATATAGAACATCCACAGCTCCCCCCCCCCGATCCAATCTATAACTGACCTCCTCATAGAAGCTGATCAGATTAGTCTGACAGGACTGATCCCACATCATTTCATGTTGGTGCTGTGTCAGAAGGTTATTTTCATTGAGATACCCCAGAATAACATCTCTCAGAAAAACCTCAAAAATCTTACCACAACAGATGTCAAACTTACAGGCTGATAGTTCCCAGGATCCTTTTTTGACCCCTTTTTGAATGTTGGTGCCACATTTGCTAAGAGCCAGTCCTGTGGAACAATCCCAGTCATTATAGAATAGGTCACATTTAAATGCACAATTGCATTATTGATAATCTGATTTTAACCCGTAACAAGCAATGACGTGTATGCACGTCATTGTTCCATTAAGGGTTTATGGAACGGGCTCCTGTAAAGGGCCGCTGCTAATAGCTGACATGCGGTGATCGCTGCCACCGCCAGCTATTAACCCCTTAGATCTCCACGATGAGAGCGGCGTCTAAAGGGACCTTTAAATAGACCCTGGAGGTCTAGTGGGATGGATTGCCCCGATCCACTACTGAGGTAGCCGGAGGGCTTACCTCCTCTCCTTTGCCGTCCGTGGCTCTGTGATTGATGGAGCCAGGGTGGCCCAGGCTCTATCAATCGAGCGCAGAGCACACAGATCAATGCAGTTCTATGGAACTACATTGATCTTTATGATCAAACTAGTGATTCCTCCTAAAAGCCCCTAGGGGACCAATAAAGTGTAAAAAAATTTTTTTAATAAAGGTTTATTACATACATTAACCACTTCCATATTAAAAGTTTAAATGAAACCCCTTTTCCCAAATTCCATATAAAAATATACAAACATTATAAAGATAAACATATTTGGTATCGCCACGTGCATAATTGTCCGAACTCTTAAAATATAACATTATTTATCTCATATGATGAACAGCGTTTACGCTAAAAAATACCAAACCCCAGATTTTTTTTCATCACATCATACCCCAGAAAAAATGAAGTAAAGAGCGATTAAAAAGTCTGATCAATACCACAATGGTACCGATAAAAAGTACAGTTCATAGCACAAAAAAAATGAGCCTTCATAGAGCCCGGTAAACAAAGTAATAAAAAAGTTATAGTGGTCAGAAAATGGCAATGAAAAAAAATTTTTTTTTACTTAAGTTAATAATTTTTTAAAATGAGTAAAACTTGATGCAAACTATAAAAAGTGATATTGTTTTAATTGTGCCGACCTAAAGTATCAAGATTACATGTTAATTTAATGGCGTAAAAAAGAAAAAAAAATTTGCTGAACTGCTTTTTTTTATTTTTTTTTTATTTTACCTCACAAATATTTTTTATTTCCATTTTGGAGCATATGTTATGAAAAAAATTACAATAAAAAAAATAAGCCCTTATATGGGTGTGTAGATGAAAAAAAAAATCTGAGTTATGGCTATTAAAGGGCGAGGAGGAAAAAACGAAAAAATTGGCCTGGTCCTTAAGGGGTTAAAGCCTCACTGTCATTTAAAAATTTTTTTGAGATGTGAAAAGTTTAGGTTGCACTGTGTCTCACCCCTCGATGTGTCTGCTGTGCTGAACTGAAGAATTGAAGGTACGTGATGTAATTTACTTGTATAGAATTATAGCGCCACCTGCTGGTCACTGAAGAAATGATTGCTGGAAAACAACTAACACTTATTCCCTATCCATTGGATAGGGGGTATATTAATTTAACTCAGACTACATCTTAAAGATTGAGACATTTTGGGTCTCTTTATCAGATACAAGCTGAGTACCCCACGTTGCTTGAGTGCCACCTAGCTTTTTACGTCTCCTGAAGCCCCTGCAGTGAAAGGCTGCTTGTCCTCCCTGCCCCCTTACGCTTTTCTCATCCTACAAAAAATCTTCTCTTCCCTACTTGACCACTCCCCTTTCCCTGCCCCTAACTATTCTCTGCAACTGCCTGCCAGACAGTTAAATAACACGTTACAATGCCCTTGGTCTGGCCGCAGGATGTTTAAAACGCCTGGGCAATCTCTGCAGCCCGAAAGCACTGCAATAAGAAGATGCAATGGAAGTCCCATAGAACTGTCTGGCCTCTGCTGTTTTACTCTAGAGCTGTAGAGATTGTCGTATCAGGACTTCCCTAAGCTCTGCTATCTTTTTAGTTTATGTATAAGGAACGTGTAAGAAGTTTAATGGTTGTGCTTGCTGTTATGCTTGGGCACACATGTACACATATATACATATGGTAGGGAAATTTAGGAACATCTGTGCAGAGGAAAAGTTGTCCAGTTGCCCAAAGCAACCAATCAGATTGTGTCTTTTATTTCTCAGAAGTCCTTTTAAAAATGAAAGAAGCGATCTGATTGGTTGCTTTGTGCAACTGGACAACTTTTCCTCTGCACAGGTTTAAAAAAATCACCCCCACTGTACATACACTGAGTTTGAGATATATATACACATATCTATATCTATCTATCTATATATCTATCTATCTATCTATCTATCTATATATGTGGTATAACAAGGTATCTGAAGAAATATACATAAACATTATGTATACCCCCCCAAAAAAAACATGAGAGACGGGGGCTTTATCATTGCTTTTATCATGTTTTTTTTATGTTGATTTGTTGCACAATTTGTCGCAGTTGCTGTTTACAGAAATTTCATTGCAACTTTTACTTTAGATGCTGTTTTTTTTTAAATGGTGTAGCTATGCCATTGTCTGATTAACTTAAAGGGGTACTCCACCAAAAAACATCTTATCCCCTAAGATGTCTGATCGCGGGGGTCTCGCTGCTTGGAGCTTTTGCGTTCTTGATGCCACACCATGCCCCCTTCATTCATGTCTATGGGAGGGGGCGGGACAGCTAGTACATTGCCGTCATGCCTCCTCCCATAGACATGAATGGAGAGGGTATGGCGGCTGTAGTCACATGGGATGACTCGGATGACTTGGCTGCCGCATCGGAGATCGGACATCTTATCCTCTATCCTTTGGATAGGGGATAAGATGTTTTTCAGCGGAGAACCACTTGTTCTGGTTTCTTTTTTTTTATTGCGGCAGCCTGGGCATATTAAAAGAAAAAAGATTTTTGTCGGAGTACTCCTTTACTTAGTTTGTAAGGGTAGAGGAGGAGTGCTGCCTGGGAGCCAAGGGTGGAGGTATTGCAGAATATTGGGTGGTCAGCCTGGTTTTAGGAGGGGCTGCCATGGAGAACAGCCAGAAACAGGTTGTGTTTTATGGTCCTTACTGCATATGACAAGAATAATAGTTCGGCTCTGGCTCTAGGACGAGGCAGTACTGCTGCCGCCCTCGGGCACTGGTTGAATCTGTTGTAACTCACAGTAGACTCAGTGACAGTCTCTCTCACAGTAGAGAAGGAGCAGTCACACGACCGTCACAGCTATTGGCTTCCAGTCTCATCTCGTGGAACCTGTTGTCTTCAGATTATTATATCTTGTAAATGGAGCATTTCCTGTCATCTTCTTTAGAAAGTGACATCTCCTGGTCCTGTGGCTTCTCATGCGCCTCTAAGGCCTGATGAGGCTCCGCCACCTTACGACCCTGCCTGTCACACACCAGCTGCCGGAGTTCCTCCTTCCTAAGCCACTCATTCTGTCTTTTTATAAAATCAGTTGTCAACCCCTAGAAAGACATGAATTTTAAACGTATACATTTTCGTGCATGTAGTTATGATTTTTTCCAGAAGTACGACAAAATCAAACCTATATAAGTAGGGTATCATTTTAATCGTATGGACCTACAAAATAAAGAGAAGTTGACGTTTTTACCAAAAAATGTATTGTGTAGAAATGGAAGCCCCCAAAATTTACAAAATTGTGTTTTTTCTTAAATTTTTTCCAAATTTTTTTTTTTCCATTTAGCTGTAGATTTTTGGGTAAAATGACTGATGTCATTACAAAGTAGAATTGGTGGCACAAAAAATAAGCCAATCATATGGATTTTTAGGTGCAAAATTTAAAGAATTATGATTTTTTCAAGGTAAAGAGGAAAAAACTAAAGTGCAAAAACGGAAAAACTCGTGGTTCTTAGGGGGTTAAATGATGTAAGTCCATAGACCTGATACCCCCAGTATACCAACAATAGATTCCTTATCCTTAAAGGGGTACTCCTCCCCTAGACATCTTATCCCCTATCCAAAGGATAGGGGATAAGATGTCTGATCGCGGGGTCCCGCCGTTGGGGACCCCCGTGATCTCGGCTGCGGCACCCCAGACATCTTCTCTCAATGTCGGATGACTGGTGATGGGGGGCAGGGGCTTGTGACATCACGGTCATGCCCTGCTCATGATGTCAATGCAAGTCTATGGGAGAGGGCGTGATGGACATCATGCCCCCTTGCATAGACTTGCATTAAAGGGGGCGTGGACGTAACATCACGAGTCTCCGGCGCTGCACCCGACGCTCTAAACGAAAGCCAGGTGCAGCCGGGAGATTGCGGGGCTCCCCAGCAGGGGGCTCCCGCGATCAGACATCTTATCCCCTATCCTTTGGATAGGGGATAAGATGTCTAGAGGTGGAGTACCCCTTTAAGCCTAGGGTGTCCAGGACTGTCATGAATTCCTATTTTCATACCCTTTTGTCTCTTTGGCATTTGATATTGAATTTTGCTGTAAAAATGTTTATCGTCTCATGTATGAATCAAGGCTTCCATCCTACTTCAAATGATGATGACATATCCAGAACAGCGAAATAGAATTAAAAGAATCGTGCATCTCCCAGTGACCTTTAAGCCACAGCTACAGTTACTGAGGAGAACAGTAAAAAAAAAGCTACACTATGTTACATATGGACCACCCTTTGACAACATTATTTCCAGACCCGCCCCTGCTGTGTTACAGACAAGCCCCAAATCCGAGAAATAAGTTCTGTGCCCTCTGATTCACAAAAGGGAACCTCTCGGAACAGTTGTTCTCAAATATTGGCCATGGACAGGACACAGATCCCTCACCCAAGGTTTCTGGGACACTTACATGGTCTATGTTTTGTACTTGATTCTTGAGGTTCTTTATGTTGGAGAAACAGGACAGAAAATGTAAGACACACTCCATTTTTTTTTTCAATGCCTGGCACCATGCCTGGGAATGTGTCTTTAAAGGGGTTATCCAGGAATTATTTTTTTTTTATATATATATATATCAACTGGCTCCAGAAAGTTAAACAGATTTGTAAATTACTTCTATCTTAATCCTTTCAGTACTTATGAGCTTCTGAAGTTAAGGTTGTTCTTTTCTGTCTAAGTGCTCTCTGATGACACGTGTCTTGGGAACCACCCAGTTTAGAAGAGGTTTGCTATGGGGATTTGCTTCTAAACTGGGCGTTTCCCGAGACACGTGTCATCAGAGAGCACTTAGACAGAAAAGAACAACCTTAACTTCAGAAGCTCATAAGTACTGAAAGGATTAAGATTTTTTAATAGAAGTCATTTACAAATCTGTTTAACTTTCTGGAGCCAGTTGATATATATAAAAAAGTTTTTTCCTGGATAACCCCTTTAAATTGAATTATTAATTATGTCGGCAGGTCCATCTTTCAAAATGCTACATTATTTGCCCATTCCAATGCCATTCCCATCTCGGTGAATGCTCATAAAACCTGGTCCTTTACAGCTTCTCTGCTGCAGATAGGGTTGCCACCTGGCCAATATTTTTCCGGCACAGCCAGTATTTTGGCGACCCTGCCGGTATTTTTAAATCACAAATACCGGCAATGCGATGGCTGGTATTTATCCAACCAATCCTCCAACTCATGGAATGTTGCACCATATACTATACCAGTGTTTCCCAACCCGAGGACCTTCAGCTTTTGCAAAACTACAACTCCCAGCATGCCCGGACAGCCAACAGCTGTCCGGTCATGCTGGGAGTTGTAGTTTAGCAGCATCCTGAGGAACCCCTGGTAGGAAAACACTGACCTATACTACATATTACTATATAGTCCAACATGCTGGGAGTTGTAGTTTTCGTTTAGGGCAGCTGCTGAGCTGCAGGCTGTATTAGGGAATGCTGGGAGTTGTAGTTAGTAACTTACTGCAACTCCTGAATTTTTATTTTTTTTAAAAGTGATCAAAAAGTCACATCAAAATAAAAATGTAGAATCGATGATGCTATAAACACAACTGGAATAGTGATGCTTTCAGGTGCTCTCTTGTGGAAGGGTTAATAAATTTACCCGAAGCGGACCAGTAAAATAATAAAGGTTTATTAATACAAACGGACAACGCGTTTCAAGGGGTGAAAAAAAAACTTGTAAATATAAAGTGAAATAAATATTATAAAGTGTTTTATAATGATTTTTAATTTAATATTTATTAAAAATAAATATTATAAAGAGAAAAAACTTTAACCAGTGGCCAGGTAACATAAGCACAACCAATTTCGATTTCTCTTCAAAGCTATGACTACACAACACCAAATGACCCTCGGCACAATATGCAAAGGACAATGAGATAGAGGGCTATGAGAGCTTTACTGGATTACACATTTTGGGCACAGTCATTCAAATATAGGCCTCCTCCACCCCTACAGCCTTCCTGCCCATCTCCCAATTGGTGCCATGACCAATTCTTTGCCTTACTAATTTTAAGTGGCAATTAATAGGAAAGTTCCCAGAGCCTAGAATGTCATAAACTGGCAATCCTGACACAATAAATCTCATACCAACATGTACGACATATGTAATTATACATTGGTAAATGGAATTGACATCTGGTGACTACTTTTCCTTATTTAAAATCCCACTGGAATTCCTTGTTTAAAGAACTTAAAAGGGTTCAAAACTTTATTTAAAAAAACAACAACACTTTTGTGGGAAGGAAAAAGGAGATTGTGTATGTTTATTACTTTTTTTTATATATTTATCTTTACGTCTTTTTTTATAATGTATTTACTTTTTTTTTATTTTATTTTACTTTTTTTAATTTATTTTTTTAACTATCCCACTAGGGGACTTCACACTCATAATGCATTGCCATACAGATCTGTACTGTAATGCATTATGCCTATCAGTGTAGCACTGACTGCTCTCAGTGTTTCATTGACATGCATAGCAGATCAGACTTGGGCAGAGCCATATTGGCTTCCGTAGCCAGGTAACCAGTGGCCAGATAACATAAGCATAACCAATTAAAATTTCTCTTCAAAGCTATGACTACACAAAACCAAATGACCCTCAGCACAATATGCAAAGGACAATGAGATAGAGGGCTATGAGAGCTTTAATGGATTCCACATTTTGGGCACAGTGATTCAAAAGTCACTGTGTGCAAATATAGGCCTCCTCCACCCCTTCAGCCTTCCTGTCCATCTCCCAATTGGTGCCATGACCAATTCTTTGCCTTAGTATTTTTAAGTGACAATAAACAGGAAAGTTCCCATACACTAGAATCTCATAATCTGCCAATCCTGATACAATGAATCTCATAAAAACATGTACGACATATGTCATTATACATATAAGGTTAGGGAGGAATAATGAACTGAACCCTTGGGCCGTAGCCTGGGGTAACACACCCCTAATAATATACCCCTAAAAAGTAGTGCTCTAATTGTGAGTTTGTAATCAATAATGTAATTAGGTAATAAATGTAAGTACTGCATATACCTGTAAATTATGAATATTCCCTTCCTGTTAAATAAATGTTGAAAATGTACCGTATAGATGCTATTTAGATTTATTTATTTTATCATTATTTATTGCCTAATTACATTATTGATTACAAACTCATAATTAGAGCACTAATGGGTCCATAAGAAAAGCACTAGACACTCAAAGGTGACTTTATTCCACTTAGCAGTAATACCAGATACCAATAAATATAGTTAATTATGTATATGGCATAAGCTGTTTCCATTTAAGCTTTAACGCTTGTGCATCGCGATTTATAGCAAATTTTTCTAAGTTCCCGCAGTTGCGCGTACTACGCGATGCGTTGCGATAGTTTAACAGTATAGCGAAATACTGCACATGCGCAGTGCATGACGGGGATTCCATCACAGGCGCATTCAGATGAGAGCGTCAGCGGAGAGGACAACATCACTGACGTAAGTCGCTATGGGCACCGCTCATAGGAAGATAAAACTACTTGACACAGGATGTTATTGCTGCTCTGCACCCTCATTGCCACAGTTGCTACAAACAATTCTATAGGATATAACTCAAAGGACAAATGGTGCCATTTTAGGAAAATATAAAAAATAAACTTTATTCAATGTATAAGTACATAAAAACTGAGGACTCCCACATAGGTGGAGGACAGAACAGCTATGGTGACCCCCTCAGGTAACAACTGGAGCTAAATGAAAATGCAAAACAAAGACGAATATACTGAAAAAGAATCAAAGTGTCCGACGGTGGACAACAAGTAAAAAATATACCAACATAAAATCAAAGAAGCTCCAACGGGACCTGGGGGGACACCACCAATTTCCTCCTATTTCACACACACATTCCTTTCCATTCACACACACATTTTATTTGTTTGCTTAGATATGAATTTTTTATATGAATTTTTTGATATGAATTGTTGTATGCACACTCCCACTCCCACACATTGACACATTGTTGTGTGGATTTGGGTATGATCACGTTATTCATTTTGCACACGTATCAAGATAAGCATAGCTTATCAAGTTATATTTTTCTATTTTTTCTATTTCATAGTTGTTATTAATTATTTTTCATATATATACATATATATATATATATATATTTTTTTTTTATATATATAGTTAGCACCTTTACATTCTGTACATTTTAATATTATGCACCTTGCACTTCTTCACACTATTTCTCACTATTAGTACTGATTGTCTGGATACACTATTTATTAATATTATTATATATGAAATTTGTAGAGAGTATAGGCCGTATTTTGCTGCTATTTAATATTTTTATTATGTGTATTCATATTATTCATTATATATATTCTTATTTATTTATTCATTGTCTATGTATTATACCATCTTATTTGTGCAATATGATCTCTTTGTACCATTCTGCTGTTATTGTATTATGCTGTATTATGCTGCTATATCTGGTAAGGGGCCGGCCCCCGGGGATAAGACAATGCACGATGCACCTTGTATGATATCGATTTTTAAGTACCCATTTCGAGCCGGTGTGCATGCGCCGGTTGCCGGCGTCCTCCCTTCACGGGATGCATCACACTACACTCTGGTCAGCTGACTTGTCAGCTGACCGGACCTGACGCATCACCAGGAAGTGGTAGTGACGTGACGGCGCCGCGACTCATGCGCCAAAGGAGATTATAGAAACTCAGGTGATTTATGTTATTGATTCTGTTTCTCTGCATACCCATTGGTCCATGACATATATATAATCCCCTTCCTGCTATCTGGACACCACCCCTTGAGAAAGGCTTCGGTCCCGAAACGCAGCGTTGGGGTGGTGTCCCCCCAGGTCCCATTAAAGAGAACCAATCATCAGATTTTACGCTATATAACGCTTGGCAAAGCGTTATAAAGGGTAAAATCTTTATTTTCACCATTCCCGGGGGATGCTCCTGCCCCCAGGGATGGTGAGGATATGAAATTATAAACTAGTCACCGCCGCCGCCGTAAGTAGTCACCTGGGCGGGGAGATCTTCTCATCTACTCCCGTTCTTCGGCCGGGAGCGACACCCCCTCAGCTTGATGGGCCGCGTCATTGTTCCGCTTACTGAACAGACGGAGCGGAACGATGACGCGGCCCATCAATCAAGCGGAGGGGGCGTCGCTCCCGGCCGAAGAACGGGAGTAGATGAGAAGAGCTCCCCGCCCAGGTGACTACTTATGGCGGCGGCGGTGACTAGTTTATAACTTCATATCTTCACCATCACTGGGGGCAGGAGCATCCCCCGGGAATGGTGAAAATAAAGATTTTACCCTATATAACGCTTTGCCAAGCATTATATAGGGTAAAAGCTGATGCTTGGTTCCCTTTAAAGCTTCTTTGATTTTATGTTGGCATATTATTTACTTGTTGTCCACTATCGGACACTTTGATTCTTTTTCAGTATCTTTGTCTTTGTTTTGCATTTTCATTTAGCTCCAGTTGTTACCTGAGGGGGTCTCCACAGCTGTTCTGTCCCCCACCTATGTTGGAGTCCTCAGTTTTTATACACTTATTAAACATTGAATAAAGTTTATTTTTTTTATATTTTCCTAAAATGGCTCCATTTGTCCTTTGAGTTATATCCTGTGTTTATGGGAGCTTGTTAGCTGTTTTTCCTACTTATAAGTGTGATTATTTTTTGAGGATTATTTATCCCACTTCACTATTTTAGTATATATATATTTTTTGCACACCTTTATTTAGTGTCTGCTATTTTCTCAAACAATTCTATAGGTAGCTCCGCATTGTCCCATGTTGATAAGGTTATAGGGGTGTCTAAATATACCCCCCTCCACCATTTTGTCACGGCAAAACATGTTGAGGCTGGCAATATAGTGTGTGATTTTAAACATCATCCAGTGGATCATTAGTTATCTGCAGTACCTGTTCACTTATACTGGAGCTATAACTCCTTTAAACCCTTTGGGTTTATGAGTTGAATTGGTATAAGGAATTAACATCTGACGACTCATTTTCCTGATTTAATATCCCAGTGGAATTCCTTGTTTCAAGAACTTAAAAGGGTTCAACACTTTACAAAAACCAACACTTTTGGGGGGAGGAAAAGGGAGATTATGTATGTTTATTAATGTTTTTATTTTATTTATTAATTTATTTTTTTATTTTTTTATTTATTATTTACTTAGGTACTGTATTTTTTTTAAACTTTATTTTACAGTAACCCCCTGACATGCGATGGCCCCGACATATGATCAAATCGACATACGATGGCATCTCAGAGGCCATCGCATGTCGATGTCAGCATCGACATACAATGCTTTTATATGTCGGGGCCATCGCATTAACTGCTATCCCACAGCGCAAAATGCTTAAAGGGGTTCTCCACTGCTTTAACCCTCTTTGGCCAGTTAGTTAGTACTGTGACTATATGTCACTAACGCTTTCTTTCCTGTTGCTAATGCTACTATATGTGTTTTTGACTTTTTTGAACAGATTCGGAAGCTGGTTAATTCCTTAGTTTGCTGGCTTGCCTCGACCACTTTTCTTTTTCTCCCGCCGCCATATTGCCATCGATACATCACCCTGCAGAGTATTGTGTGGGCGGCCGGCCTGCCCTCGCTCCGTTCGTGCCCGCCTCCCGCGCTAATGAATATTCTGTCGTCATAAGCGCGCACCTCCTTACTTTCAGCTTCTTCTAAGCTGAATGCTGATTGGGCTGCTTGCGGCGAATCGGCTCCGGTGATTGGCGCATGCGCAGTTCGTCCTCGATCGTGAGGGTCATCTGCGCATGTGCCATTGTGATGTCAGCCTCGGGACTGAGGCGCTGGGGGATTGTTAACACTAACTGAGGACGTTTGGAATGAATTACCATCGTATGTTGAGGGACCACTGTACTTTTTTTTTTTATTGTCCCACTGGGGTACTTGACACACATAATACATTCCAGTACAGATCTGTACTGTAATGTGTTTTGTAAAACTGACAGCTGTCAGGGTATCACTGACATGCATAGCAGATCATACTCTGCAGAGCCTGATCGGCTTCCGTAGCCAGGTAACCAATGGCCAGGTAACAAAAGCAAAACCAATTTTCTACTACTCTGGCAATTTCTCTCCAAAGCTATGACTACAGGACACCAAATGATCCCAGGAACAGTATGTAAAGGACAATGAGATAGAGGGCTATGAGAGCTTTACTGGATTACACATTTTCGGCACAGTGATTTAATAGTCAAGGTGTGCAAATATAGGCCTCCTCCCCCCCTGCAGCCGTCCTGTCCTTCTCCCTTCTGGCAATTATTTGCCTTACTCATTTTAATGCCTTAAAGGTGTTCTCCGGTGCTTATACATCTTTTCCCCTATCCAAAGGATAGGGGATAAGATGCCTTAAAGGGGTTATCACGCCCCCTCCCGTAGGCTTGCATTGAGGGGCGGAGCGTGACGTCACACGGGGGCGGAGGCGTGACGTCACACGCCGCCGGCCTGGTGGTCGCCTGTAATCAGACCTGGAGCGAACACGTTCCGGGGACTGATTACAAACGGGGTGCTGCGTGCATGATCTCGGGGGTCCCCAGCGGCGGGACTCCCGCGATCAGGCATCTTATCCTTTGCATAGGGAAAAGATGTATAAGCACCGGAGAAGCCCTTTAACCCCTTAAGGACTCAGCCCATATTGGACCTTAAGGACTAAGACAATTTAATTTTTACGCTTTTGTTTTTTCCTCCTCGCCTTCAACAAATCATATCTCTTTTATCTTTTCATCCACAGACTAGTATGTGAGCTTGTTTTTGTGCGACCAGTTGTAATGCCATCACTCACTTTACCATAAAATGTATGGCGCAACAAAAAAAATACTATTTGTGTGGGGAAATTAAAAAGAAAACCGCAATTTTGCTAATTTTGGACGGTTTTGTTTTCACACCATACAATTTATGGTAAAAATGACATGTGTTTTTTATTCTCTGGGTCAATACGATTAAAATTATACCCATGATTATACACTTTTCTATTACTGTTGCGCTTAAAAAAAATCGCAAACTTTTTAACCAAATTAGCACGTTTAAAATCCCCCTATTTTGAAGACCTATAACTTTTTAATTTTTCCGTATAAGCAGCGGTATGAGGGCTCATTTTTTGCGCCGTGATCTGTACTTTTTAGTAATACCATATTTGCTTATACAAAACTTTTATTACATTTTTTATTAATTTTTTTTGGACTAAAATGTTATAAAAAAGCAGCTATTTTGGACTTTTTTTTTTTACGTTCACGCCGTTCACCGTACGGGATCATTTACATTTTATTTTAATAGTTCAGATATTTACGCAAGCGGCGATACCAAATATGTGTATAAAATATTTTTTTAACACTTTTTGTGAGTGAAATAGGGAAAATGGGGCAATTTAGTTTTTATTGGGGGAGGGGGTTTTTCACATTTTTTTACTAAATTATTTTTAACTTTTTTTACTTTTATTTTTACACTTTAATAGTCCCCATAGGGGACTATTTAAAGCAATCATTCGATTGCTAATCCTGCTCAGTGCTATGTATAGGACATAGCACTGATCAGGGTTATCAGTAGTGTTGCTCGCTAATATTCGCAATGCAAATTTAATTCACGAATATCGCATATTCGCGAATATAGCACTATATATTCGTAATTACGAATATTCGTTTATTTTATTTTTTTCACAGTACACATCACAGTGATCATCCCTCTCTGCTTCCAGCTTGTGTGGTGTAAAGAAGGCTCTAATACTACTGTGAGAGACTGGTGCGCGAATTTTTGCATATGCAAATTTTAGCTTATGTTAATTTTGTGTATGCTAATTTCCGCATATGTTAATTTTCGTATACGCGAATTTTCACACATGCGAAAATAAAACGAGAATATTACGAATATGCAAATATTCGCGAATATATGATGAATATTCGTCCATATATTCGCGAATATTCGCGTATTCGAATATGGCCTTATCGGTCATCTTCTGCTCTTGTCTGCGGGAAGGCAGATCAGAGCAGATGACTCCCGGAAGACAGCGGAGGCAGGTGAGGGGACCTCCGGCTGCCGTGCTGGATGATCGGATCGCTGCGACAGCGCTGCAGGCGATCCGATCATCCAATTAAGTGACCGCGATGCTGCAGATGCCGTGATTGGTATTGATTACGGCATCTGAGGGGTTAATGGCGGACATCCGCGGGATCGCGGATGTCCGCCATTACCGACGGGTCCCTGGCTGCGATCAACAGCCAGGACCTGCTGCGCATGATCCGGGCATTGCTCCGATGCCCACGGTCCTGGTGCGTTAAGTACCGCATCACCAGGACGTACATTTTCGTCCTTCGTCGTTAAGGGGTTAAAATCCCACTGGAATTCCTTGTTTCAAGAGCTCAAAAGGGTTCAAAGCTTTATAAAAACCAACACTTTTGGGGGGGGGGGGGAAGGAAAAGACAGATTGTGCATGTTTATAAAATTTATTTTTTTACTTATTTATTTTTATATTTTTTTGTATTTTTTATTTTTTTTGTATTTTTTTTACTTAATTTTTCTTTTTTTTTTTTTTTTACTGTCCCACTAGGGGACTTGACAGTTTTAATACATTGCAGTACAGAACTGTACTGCGATGTATTATGCCTATCAGTGTAAGGCTTCTTTCACCCAAGCAAATTACTCCGTTTACCAAGTTCCGTCGCTAGTTCCGTCCTAAAATCAGCTGTCACCGGCAGTAACCAAATCCTATACGTCCGTTAGAAAATCCCATTATAGTCTATGGGATTTTTCTAATATCCGTTTTAATCCATTACAGTCCGTTATTGATAACGGATGTTATTTTGTGACGGAAGATAGTACGGAAGAAAATAGTTCATGAACTTTGCTTTTATTCATTTGTTCATGATATAAAAAGTGACCAAAAATATGCTATTTTGGACTTTGGAATTTTGTCCAATGTTGATAAGGTTATAGGGGTGTCTAAATATACCCCCCTCCACCATTTTATCACGGCAAAAAATGTTGAGGCTGGCAATATAGTGTGTGATTTTAAACATCATCCAGTGGATCATTAGTTATCTGCAGTACCTGTTCACTTATACTGGAGCTATAACTCCTTTACATATATAGATTACTGGTCCCACTCTTAATAGTTTTAACTTTTTCTGGGTCCCTTTTAATAATTGGTAAATAAAAGTAACTTTTTAGGGGTATATTAATAGGGGTGTGTTACCCCGGGCTATGGCCCAGGGGTTCAGTTAATTATTGTTTATGGGCCTCTTATGCTGAATTGGTATAAGGAATTAACATCTGACTCATTTTCCTTATTTAAAATCCCAGTGGAATTCCTTGTTTCAAGAACTTAAAAGGGTTCAACACTTTATAAAAACCAACACTTTTGGGGGGAGGAAAAGGGAGATTATGTATGTTTACTAATGTTTTTCTATTTATTTATTTATTCTTTTTAATCTATTATTTACTTACTGTATTTATTTATTGTTTTACTTTATTTTCCTTTTTTTTTTTTTTACTGTCCCACTAGGGGATTCGACACTCAAAATACATTGCTGTACAGATCTGTACTGTAATGCGCTTTGCCTATCAGTGTAAAACTGACAGCTGTCAGGGTTTCACTGACATGCATAGCAGATCATACTCTGTCTCGGGCAGAGCCTGATCGGCTTCCGTAACCAGGTAATCAATGGCCAGGTAACATAAGCAAAACCAATTTTCTACTACTCTTGCAATTTCTCTCCAAAGCTATGACTACGCAACACCAAATTACCCTAGGCACAGTACAGTGGGGATCAAAAGTTTGGGCACCCCAGGTAAAAATTTTGATTTTATTTCCATCATTTACACTTTCAAAATAACAGAAAACAAAAAATGTCATCTGCAAAAGTTTGGGCACCCTGCAGAGTTAATATTTTGTACTGCCCCCTTTGGCAAGTATCACAGCTTGTAAACACTTTTTGTAGCCAGCCAAGAGTCTTTCAATTCTTGTTTGAGGTATCTTTGCCCATTCTTCCTTACAAAAGTCTTCCAGTTCTTTGAGATTTCTGGGCACGCACTGCTCTTTAACCCCTTAATGACGCAGGACGTTAAGGGGTTAAAGTACAGATGACGGCGCAAGAAATGAGCCCTCATACTGCCCCATAAACAGAAAAATAAAAAAGTTATAGGGGTCATAAGATGCCAATTTTAAACATACTAATTTTGGTGCATGTCATTTATAATTTTAAAAGTATTAAAATAAAATAAAACCTATATAAATTGGGCATCCTTGTAACTGTATGGACCTACAGAATAAAGATATGCTGTCATTTTTACCAAATATTCGTGAGCCCCCCCCAAAATTTTTTTTGTTTCGCCGCAGGTTATATTCTAAAATAAATTATGTCATTGCAAAGCAGAATAGGTGATGCAAAAACAAGCCCTTATATGTGTCTGTAGGTGCAAAATTGAAAGAGTTATGATTTCTAGAAAGGCAGGAAGAATAAGCGAAAATGCAAAATGAAAAATTTAAGGTGAAAATAGTCCCTGAGGGGTTAAGGGGTTAAAACCTTTGAGATTGATATCACCTGGTCTTTCCAGATGATGATTGAGAACAATCCATGACACTGGCAGGTCTCAGCTTTGCAAAGGGGGCAGTGCATGCTATAAATTCTTCAGGGTGCCCAAACTTTTGCAGATGCCATTTTTTTGTTTTCTGTTATTTTGAAAGTCTAAATGATGGAAATAAAATCTAACTTTTGTTGACATATTATAAGAATGTCTAATCTGTAATTTGATGCCCTTTGGCGATTTTTCCATCTTTCCTTGGCTTCTTTATGCACATTAATACAAATTTTTACCTGGGGTGCCCCAACTTTTGATCCCCACTGTAGATACAAGGTCACAGGTGTCTACTATACCTAAAAACATTTTCTATCAACATGGGGATGCTAGTTTATTGTGTGAACCGGAGGATGTTAACTTCATGTTGCGGGTAATGGGCAACCAGTCCCCAGACATGGATACTGGGAGCCAACCATTCAGTTGGGAGAGCATATACTTAGTGGGCAGGGAGTGATTGTAACTAATGTGACAGATAAGGGGTCTGCTGAGTTTATATTGGGGATGAATATTATGAAAAATTGTTTTGTTGAGATAGTAGATGCTTTGCATGTCTCTCTTCCCCACATTTCCCCGTCATGCCAGTGGGCTGCGCAGCACCACTTGAAGGTTCTACAAGCGGAGCAGAAGTTTGTCAAGCAAGGTGAAATCTGCAGAGTTTGAGTACAAGACGTCAGGTCAGTGACCTTGCAACCTAACACACCTAACAAAGAGACTATCATCTGGTGTCGTGTATGTCCCGGAGTCAAGAATAGAGACTATCAAGCCCTGCTGGAGCCTCTGCAACTAGAAGACCACCCTCTTGTCCGAGCTGTGAGGAGCCTTGTCACTGTTACCAACGGAAGAGTTCCAGTTCGGTTAGTCAACTTGTCTGATGTTGCTACTGTGTTACCCAAATACACCCCAGTAGCCCAGTTGTTTCTCACGGAGACAAAGGACATCTTAACGGAATGTATGGTGGCCCGACAGCATGCAGCCCAAGTGGCTGAAGGCTCCAGTATGAGTCCTCCTGAACCCTGGTGGACACAACTCCAAGTTGGAGACGACACTACCCCAAAGGATCCAGTCCAGGGAGTCTTCAAAGTCACCAAAAGGTACCATGAAGCTTTTAGCAAACACCCCACAGATTTCGGGCACACGTCCATGATCAAACACCAAATCCTTACAGGCGACAGCCCACCTATCAAGGAAAAACACAGAGCCCAGTGGCGCTGTATCAAACTGTCAAAAAGATGCTGGCCAACATGAAAGAGGCAGACATCATCCAAGAAAGTCGGAGTCCCTGAGCGGCGCCACTTGTTCTGGTCAAGAAAAAAGACAGAACCATCCGCTTTTGTGTGGACTACAGGAAACTGAACAATATCACACATAAGGAATAAGGACGCTTATCCATTGCCAAGGATCGAGTAGTCACTCACAGCCCTCAGGTCTGCTGCTGGTTGTTCGAGTTTAAAAGTATGCTGTTTGGGCTATGTAATGCCCCTGCTACGTTCCAGCATCTGATGGAAAGGTGCCTGGGTCATCTGAATTTCTAAAGTGTCCTCTTGTAACTGGACAATGTCATTGTGTATACCAAGTCCTACCAGGAGCATCTCAGTCATCTGTCAGACGTCTTCAAAGTCCTGATCAAGCATGGGCTGAAGATCAAGCCATCAAAGTGCCACTTGTTTAAACCTCAGATACACTACCTTGGTCATGTTGTCTGTGCCGAGGGAGTCCAGCCCAATCCTGAAAAGGTGGAAGTTGTCAAGAACTGACCTACCCCATGCATGGTGAAAGATGTCAGGAGCTTCCTGGGTTTGTCGGCTACTACCGCCACTTCATTCCCCACTTCGCCCAGATTACAGAACCCCTCACAGCTCTCTTTCGGGGTACGGTGAAGGAGAAACTACAATGGAAGTCTACCTGTTGAATGGGCCGAAGCACAAGAGACAGTGTTCTGAGCTCTTAAACGTCTGCTGACAGAGCCACCCATCCTGGCGTATCCAGACTACATTCAGCCATTCCAGCTATATACCGATGCCAGTTTACAAAGTTTTGGGAGCCGTCCTGTCCCAAGTCCAGAAAGGACAGGAGTGGGTAGTTGCCTATACCAGTTGCAACCTGCGAGGAGCCTGCAAACTATAGCTCGTTTAAATTAGAACTTCTCGCCTCGGTATGGGCTGTGACTGAAAAGTTCAAAGACTACTTGGCTGCCATGCCATTTACTGTCTACAGAGATAATAACACATTGGCCCACCTAAACACTGCCAAGTTGGGTGCCATTGAACAACGTTGGGCTTCTAGATTAGCCAACTATAGTTTCACCAACAAGTACCAAAGCAGCAAGTCGAATGTCAATGCCGATGTGCTGTCTCGTATTACCCCCGGTGAAGAACCCCGTGTCGAAGATGTGTGGAAAGATGTGGAGATGCCCCCATGTTATCAACGGTTCGAGAATCAAAATGTTTTGACCCCCCTCGGGGACGGGGAACCCAGGTCCGAAAAGGTTCAAGAAGACCTATCCACCTGTAAGACTCTTCAAGACGAAAATCGAGTCATGGAGATCTGTTGGACTACCTGCTGGCGAAAAAGATACAAACCCATCTACGCCGGGCCCAGTTTGATTATGAGCTGAAACTTCTGTGGCGACAGAGGAAGCGACTGTGCACAAGGGACTTGTGGTGATCGACTTCATCAGATTCTAGTTCCCCGAAGAGACGCGGCAATGGTCCTCAATGCGTACCATGATTAGCGTTGGGTGCGAATGTTCGTATTTCAAATTTTTATTGTGAATATTGCAAATTCACTGCGAATATATTCGCTATATATTCGAAATTGTGAATATTCGCTTTTTCCCCCGCATATGCGCATATTCGCATATGCAAATATTTGCATATGTACATATTCACATATGTACATATTTGCATATACGCATATTCCCTCTTTTCACTTGTGGGCCAATTAGAATGATGCAATACACTTGTCAGAAGTTATCAACAACATCCCTAGCAACCAATAGTAAAGTTGCCCACCCAATCACTGGTGTCTTCCTCAAATACGCGATTATGCGAATATTCACATATGCGAATATGCAAATATAACGAATATGCGAAATTCACGAATATAGGATGAATATTCGTCTATATATTAGCAAAATATCTCAAATTTGAATATAGGCAATGCCGCTCATCACTATTACTGATGCCGCTGCTGGGCCTGGGTCTGGGAAATTCTAATTTTATCCTAGGTAGCACCTGCTATCCAAAATCGTCTTCAAAAATTTCAAAAATTGTTGTGTTTTTTTTTTTTTTGGGGGGATTGTGAAACCTTGGTGTGTACTCATGCATCGGCCAACTCCAGGCTGTGTCATTCAGGCAATATATGGTTTACTGATGCTGCTGCTGGGCCTGGGTCTGGGAAATTCAAATTTTATCATAGGTAGTACCCGCTATCCAAAATCTACATTTTAAATTTAAAAAATTGTTGTGTTTTTTCTTGGGGATTGTGAAGCCCTGGTGTGTACTCGTCCATCAGCCAACTCCAGGCTGTGTCATTCAGGCAACATATGGTTTACTGATGCCGCTGCTGGGCCTGGGTCTGGGAATAAAAATTTTGTTATAGTAGGTAGCACCAGTTATCCAAAATCTTCAGTTTAAATTTATAAATTCATCTTTTAATCTTAGGGATTGTGAAGGCCTAGTGCCTACTCATGATGCTGGCAACTCCAGGCTGTGCCATTTATCCACTATACGGTCTCCTCATGCTGCCAACACCTCCACTGTGTCATTCAGCCACTATATGGTGTCCTCATGCTGCCAACACCTCCACACTGTGCCATTCATCCACTATATGGTCTCCTCATGCTGCCAACACCTCCACACTGTACCATTCAGCCACTGTATGGTCTCCTCATGCTGCCAACACCTCCACACTGTACCATTCAGCCACTATATGGTCTCCTCATGCTGCCAACACCTCCACGCTGTACCATTCAGCCACTATATGGTCTCCTCATGCTGCCAACATGTCCACACTGTGCCATTCAGCCACTATATGGTCTCCTCATGCTGCCAACACCTCCACACTGTGTCATTCAGCTACTATATGGTGTCCTCATGCTGCCAACACCTCCATGCTGTGTCATTCAGCCACTATATGGTCTCCTCATGCTGCCAACACCTCCACACTGTGTCGTTCAGCCACTATATGGTGTCCTCATGCTGCAAAAAACCTCCACGCTGTGCCATTCAGCCACTATATGGTGTCCTCATGCTGCCAACACCTCCACACTGTGTCATTCAGCCACTATATGGTCTCCTCACACTGATGCCACCACCAGGCTTTGTCATTGTGCTGCTGTGCGGCAGTGATTCTAAAAGCGATGCCGGTAATCTGCATGTTATTCTGAATAACAGTATTATTTCACTACACCAGCACACTCCATATGCGTTTTAGGACACAGCAAAGTGTTCTATACCTCGATAGAGGCTGTATGTAGGCTAGAAATAGCCTTTTTTAATATAGATTCGCCGCTAAAAAATTTGTATCGAAACAAACTTTTTCGGAAAATTCGGAGAATCGGCCGAATCTCATTTTTTAAAAGTTTGCTCATCTCTAGTATTTTCCATGGAGGACACGGTCCTAGAACTTATGAAATGCGAGTGGGTCAATTCAGAGAAGGCACCAATTCTAAATAGTAGATTTGAGACCCTTTACCTTTTGGATCAGTCTAAATCCAAGGACTGGGTTAACCCACCCAAGGTGGATTACGCTATAGCTAAGCTTTCCAAGAGAACTATTATCCCATCGGACGACAGATCAAGCCTTAAAGACCCTATGGACCGTCGCATGGAAGTTACCCTCAGAAGGTCTTATACGGCATCTTCCAGCCAGTGTGCTGTAGGGAACGCCTCCTTTAAGGTTATTAGAGCAATGAAATCTTCATACAAGATGACATACACTCTGGAGTCAGTAGGCAGGACATACTCAGGTCTTTCAAGTATATTAACCTGGGAATAGACCATCTCTATGATGCAAACTGTCAACAGGTGAAGCTGGCATCACGTAATATGGCCCTATCCTCTGCCGCTAGGAGGGCTCTTTGGTTAAGACCCTGGCCTGGAGACAGACATTCTAAGTATATTCTCTGTAATCTGGAGTTTAATCCTACCAAACTATTTGGTCCAGAGCTGGACACCATAATGGAAGCTTCCGTTATCTGAGAGGTCCTTTCGTGGGCGCTACAATCAGTCTAGGCGGGACCGGTCTCCCCAGAGAACCAGACAGTACAAAAATTCTGAATGTGGCAGAGGATCAGGTTCAACAAGAAGAGGTTAATCTAGAGCCAGATGCACGCCGGTGGGTGGCCGTCTTCAGTTTTTCTCCCGGCTTGGCAAGCTCTAATAAAGGATGTTTGGGTGATAAAAGTTGTAGAGAGTGGTTATTTCCTTCCTTTAATGTGTCACCCTCCAGAGTGGTGTCTAACATCCCCCTCTCTAAGTCCCCCAAAACAAAGATTAATATCCTAGAGCTAATTGCAAATGCAGCGGTAGAAACAGTTCCCCTAGATGAGAGGGGCAAGGGGGTTTATTCCCCAGTGTTTCTAGTATCCAAGCCAGGAGGAAGATGGAGACTTATAATAGATCTCAGATATCTCAACCATTATATAATAAAAAGAAGATTTCAGATGGAAACTATAAAGTCAGTAAAGTCCCTCATTCAGAGAGACAATTACATGGCGTCGATAAATCTCAAGCAGGCCTACTTCCACATACCCATCTTTGAAGGGCACAGAAAGTTCCTATGGACTGCAGTCTTCATCAGGGGAGTTCTCCATCATCTTCAGTTTCGATTCCTGCCATTTGGCATTTCAATAGCCCCATTTGTATTCACAAAGGTGGTCTCTTCCGTGATGGTGGTTCTCAGAGTTCATGGTATCAGAATAATACCCTATCTGGATGACTGGCTTTTATTAGCCAGGACACAGAAAGAGCTCCGCTGTCAAACCACCATCACTCTGGACTTACTTCACAAACTTGGTTGGTTAGTAAATCAACAGAAGTCCCATCTAAGTCCAACCAAGGAAATAACATTTCTGGGTTTCTATTTAGAGTCCCACAACATGAGAATCCATCTGTCTCCAGCAAGGAGGGACAGGATATTCAAGGGATATCAATTCCTTCGAATCCCTAGCAGGATATCTCTGAGGACCCTTCTGAGATTCTTAGGTCTCCTATCCTCCTCAGCAGAAGCTGTCCCGTGGGCACTCTGGTACATGAGGCCACTCCAAGCAAAGATTCTTCAGGCTTGGGACAGGAGAATTTCCTCCCTAGACACCTTTCTAAGACTTTCTCCCACAGTTTGCAGATCTCTAAGTTGGTGGGCGATTCCCCAGGACGGAATGTCGCTTATAGAACCTCCGTGGTTACTCTTGACGATAGACGCTTCAGGGTCAGGATGGGGAGCCCATCTGCTGGAAAGAAAGGTGAATGGGAATTGGAGTGCAGAAGGACTTCCTCTTTCTTCCAATATCAAGGAACTGAGGGCAATATACTATGCGCTTCTTCACTTCGCTCCCTTTCTGCCGAAAGAAGCTGTCAAGGTGAGAACGGACAACATGTCGGCTGTTTATTACATAAACAAACAAGATCGGCTGTTCTACTACAGGAGGTGGCAAAGATTTTTCATTGGGCGAATTCTAAGACTATCTGCAGTCCACATACAGGGTGTCCACAATATCCTAGTGGACAGTGTGAGCAGAGGTCTAACAGTACCCTGAGAATGGGCTTTGAACCGGGAGACATTTCTTCACCTCATAGACCACTGGGGTCTTCTGGAAATAGATCTGATGGCCACAAGATCCAATCTCAAGCTAGACAAGTTATGTTCCCTCTATCCAGCAGACAAACCCCTTTATGTAGATGTCATGACAATTCCTTGGAATTTCAATCTGGCTTACATATTTCCTCCCATCTCAATGATGCCCAGGGAATTAATGAAGATCAGACAAGATCAGGCCTCGGTAATTGCCATCATTCCTTATTGGCCGAAGAGATCCTGGTTCTCCCAGCTCATTCAGATGAGCAAAGGAACGTACTGGAAGCTTCCTCCCAAGCAGAACCTTGTGTCCCAGGGCACTCAGTTCTGCCACAACCTCAAGACACTCAGTCTGACAGCATGGAGGTTGATATGTCCTTACTGAAAGCCAGAGGGTTTTCGGACCGTATACTTGAGATGCTATCTCACTCTAGGAGTGAGGAAACTAACAAGACCTATGCTAGAATCAGAAAGATCTTCATTTCCTGGTGTGTTTCTAAGAAGATTGATGCTTCTTCCCCTTCTATTCCATCAATTCTGGAATTTCCATTAAGGTACAGCTAGCAGTTTTTTCTGCATCTTTACAGAGATGACTTTTTCAAGAACCGGTAATAAGGTCGTTAATTAAAGCCATTACTAGAATTTGTCCTAGATCTGTGAAACCGGTTGCTCCCTGGGATCCGGCATTGGTCTTGCAACAATTGTGTGTTCAACCCTTTGAACCCTTGGAGGAAGTGGAACTTAGGTTCCTCACTCTTAAGGTGTTGCTACTTTTAGCTGTCATCGATGCCAAGAGGGTTAGTGAACTACAAGTCTTAGCCTCGGTAGAACCTTACACAATGTTCTTACCTGGGAAGGTTCTTTTGAGAGTCCTTCCATCCTTTCTGCCTAAATTTGCCTCTTTTGCAAAAAATAATCAAGTTATTTCTCTTCCACAGTTTGTTCCTGAGTCTGGATCTTCTCAGAAGGACCTTGCTTCTCTAGATCTGGTAAGGTGTTTAAGAATCTATCTAGAGAGAACCAAACCCTTTAGAAGAGCTGAGAATCTTCTTATCTTACGTCAAGGTATAAAGAAAGGTGCTAAGTCATCTAAGCCTTCCATTTCTAGATGGATATGTGAATGTATAAACTTATGTTACACCTCTAAGAGGTTGACTGCTCCAGAGTTCACTAAAGCACACTCCACAAGATCTGTGTCTGCCTCTTGGGCAGAACGTAATTCTGTTCCTGTGGAACACATCTGTCAGTCTGCAACCTGGAGCTCTCCGTTAACTTTTCTAAAACACTACAGGGTGGATATTTTTTTATCTAGCGAAACTACCTTTGCTAAGTCTATTCTAAATGTTGCAAGGCAGGAGAGCCCTCCCTAGGGGATATTCTTGCTAGATCCCCATATTGTGCTGCTAAGGGAAGCCAGGCGAAGACTAAATTTAGAAAGTAAATTTTTTTCCCTTAGTCTCCTCAGCAGCACAAGCTTCCCTCCCTTTTTTTGTTACTTTTACTTTATAATTTACTGGTGTGAGCCTGGTGATTTTTACCAGGGGGGGGGGGGAGGTCTTTAGGGATATTCATTAAAAATTCCCATGTCCTATTTGGCTCACAGGTGCGGAGACACCCCACATTGTGCTGCTGAGGAGACTAAGGGAAAACAAATTAACTTTCTAAATTTAGTCTTCTCTCAGCCAAAACTCGCTGCCATAGAATCTGCAAGCCAGACAAACATTTTAGGCTCCTTTCTCCAGCACTATTCCAACCTCTACAAACTTAGGGTGTATATTGTCCCACGGTGTATACTAGTAATAGTATAATTGATTCTATTGGGGGTTACCTGTGCTGGGGCACAGGTCTGGTGGTGATGTGCTGCCCCCAGAACCTTTCCTCCACCCTGCTTTTCCCCTGCGATGGCACACCTCCTCCCTGCCTTTCTCTTGAAATCGAGAAGTGAGTCAGGACCACATCACGTCTAGTGCGGCCGCACCACTTCATCCCCAGAGCCTCAGTCCCATTAAGTTCTAAAACATGGGGCTCCATGCTGCTGCCTGCCTACATGTCACCCCTCTCACCCAGCCAGGGTTCCCTCCATTCTCTGACAGGACACAGCTGAGGATCCTGGCAGCCACTGCACCAGCCGAGGTCGCCAAGTTCACCCATCCGGGCAAAGCCATTTAACAGGTTAGCGGCCATGGAGGAGGTAGAGGTGTGTTCCTGCCCATCTGGGCTGACTTGTACACTGGGTAAGTGGCCAGCTGGCAACAGATGGGCAGAAGCAGACATGTTGGTAGGTAACGCAGGGCTGAATGGATCTCAGTGATTGCACAACTACAGCTCCCAGCATATTGCACTTAAACCCATACTATACTACTATATAGTAGTATAGTATAAGTTACAGTGCAACATGCTGGGAGTTGTAGTTCGATTTGGATCAGCTGCAGAGCCACAGGCTATGTTAGGGCATGCTGGGAGTTTTAGTTAGTAACTAACTGCAACTTCCAGCATGCCCTGACACAGTCTATGGCTTTTAGCTGACCTAAACCAAAACTACAACTGTGATTGCAGTTCCCAGAAGCCACTGCTCTCTTAAAGTAGTAATGGCATTTATATTTGCAGCAGCCTTAGACCTGGGGCTAGGCTTTCCAGACCCAGGGCTAAAGCCCTCTTAGTACCCCCCTAGCGATGCCACTGATCATGGTTAAGGGTGTTACCTAGCTATGGGCTCTAGCCCCAGGTCTTTTGAAGTCCTAGCAACTTCCCTTGTCCTCAAATAAACGCAAGTTATACATGAACACCCAGTTTATTCATCTGCAACACAATTACACAATATGTTAGACTGTGAGCATAAACAAGTCAGTTATGAAATGTCTGTCTTTCATTTTCTTTCTAGGAAACTGGTCCAATTCCTTCTGGCTCTCAGCAAATAAATGTGATTCCAATAACTGGAGATTACAAACAGTAAACAACTATTGAGTGCGCAGACAGTATTCTGGAGAGAGAGGGATTGAGATTCACTCACTGCAGTCTCAGGTAAGTGACCTGTCATATCTCTTGATGGGGTCATTACTAGTTTATGTTACTTTTATTGAAAGAATTGATTGATATTATGGTAATGAACAGTGATATTATATTTTTGTTTTTATCCCTGAGATTCCATCCTCAGAGTCTATGTAGCAAATGGGGGATCAGAATAATCTTTCTATACACATACCTTGCTGCTTACTTATATGTAAAAAAAAAATGTGTGGCATCACCAGTACTTAAATTTTCACGCCATTATGGCATAATGGGACATTGGTGGAATTCATGAGGGGGCTTGGATTGGAAGTTTGGGATAATTGGGGTATAAAATATATTATTCACATTTGTCAGGGAAGTGAGTTGAAGTCTTATTAAGTATTAACCCCTAAAGGACCAGGCCATTTTACACCTTAAGGACCAGAGCGTTTTTTGCAATTCTGACCACTGTCACTTTAAACATTAATAACTCTGGAATACTTTTAGTTATCATTCTGATTCTGAGACTGTTTTTTCGTGACATATTCTACTTTAACTTAGTGGTAAAATTTTATGGTAACTTGCATCCTTTCTTGGTGAAAAATCCCCAAATTTGATGAAAAAAAAGAAAATTTTGCATTTTTCTAACTTTGAAGCTCTCTGCTTGTAAGGAAAATGGATATTCAAAATAAAACATTTTTCGGTTCACATATACAATATGTCTACTTTATGTTTGCATCATAACATTTATGAGTTTTTACTTTTGGAAGACACCAGAGGGCTTCAAAGTTCAGCAGCAATTTGGAAATTTTTCATGGACCAGTTCAGGTTTGAAGTGGATTTGAAGGGTCTTCATATTAGAAATACCCCATAAATGACCCCATTATAAAAACTACACCCCCAAAGTATTCAAAATGACATTCAATAAGTGTATTAACCCTTTAGGTGTTTCACAGGAATAGCAGCAAAGTGAAGGAGAAAATTCACAATCTTCATTTTTTACACCCGCATGTTCTTGTAGACCCAATTTTTTAATTTTTGCAAGTGGTAGAAAGGAGAAAATTTTTACTTGTTTTTGAAACCCAATTTCTCTCGAGTAAGCACATACCTCATATGTCTATGTTAATTGTTCGGCGGGCGCAGTAGAGGGCTCAGAAGGGAAGGAGCGACAAATGGTTTTTGGGGGGCATGTCACCTTTAGGAAGCCCCTATGGTGCCAGGACAGCAAAAAAAACACATGGCATACCATTTTGGAAACTAGACCCCTCGGGGAAGGTAACAAGGGGTAAAGTGAACCTTAATACCCCACAGGTGATTCACGACTTTTGCATATGTAAAAAAAATAATAATAATGTTTTACCTAAAATGCTTGGTTTCCCAAAAATTTTATATTTTTAAAAAGGATAATAGCAGAAAATACCCCCCCAAAATTTTAAGTCCAATTTCTCTCGATTCAGAAAACACCCCATATGGGGGTGAGAAGTGCTCTGCTGGCGCACTACAGGTCTCAGAAGAGGAGGAGTCACATTTGGCTTTTTGAAAGCAAATTTTGCTCTGGGGGCATGCCGCATTTAGGAAGCCCCTATGGTGCCAGAACAGCAAAAAAAAAAATGCATGGCATACCATTTTGGAAACTAGACCCCTCGGGGAACGTAACAAGGGGTAATGTGAACCTTAATACCCCACAGGTGATTCACAACTTTTGCATATGTAAAAAAAGAAATTTTTTTTACCTAAAATGCTTGGTTTCCCAAAATTTTTAAATTTTTTAAAAGGGTAATAGCAGAAAATACCCCCCAAAATTTGAAGCCCAATTTCTCCCGATTCAGAAAACACCCCATATGGGGGTGAGAAGTGCTCTGCTGGCGCACTACAGGTCTCAGAAGAGGAGGAGTCACATTTGGCTTTTTGAAAGCAAATTTTGCTCTGGTGGCATGCCGCATTTAAGAAGCCCCTATGGTGCCAGGACAGCAAAAAAAAAAACACATGGCATACCATTTTGGAAACTAGACCCCTCGGGGAACGTAAAAAGGGGTAATGTGAACCTTAATATCCCACAGGTGATTCACAACTTTTGCATATGTAAAAAAAAAAAAAAAAAATTTTACCTAAAATGCTTGGTTTCCCAAAAATGTAACATTTTTAAAAAGGGTAATAGCAGAAAATACCCCCCCCCCAAAATTTGTAACACAATTTCTCCCGAGTACGGCGATACCCCATATGTGACCCTAAACTGTTGCCTTGAAATACGACAGGGCTCCAAAGTGAGAGCGCCATGCGCATTTGAGGCCTACATTAGGGACTTGCATAGGAGTGGACATAGGGGTATTCCCAAACAGGGTGCCTCCAGCTGTTGTAAAACTCCCAGCATGCCTGGACAGTCAGTGGCTGTCTGGTAATACTGGCAGTAGTTGTTTTGCAACAGCTGGAGGCTCCGTTTTGGAAACAGTGGCGTGCCAGACGTTTTAAATTTTTATTGGGGAGGGGGGCTGTGTAGGGGTATGTGTATATGTAGTGCTTTTTACTTTTATTTTGTGTTAGTGTAGTGTAGTGTTTTTAGGGTACAGTCGCACGGGCGGGGGGATCACAGTAGTTTCTCGCTGGCAGTTTGAGCTGCGGCAGAAAATTTGCCGCAGCTCAAACTTGCAGCCGGATACTTACTGTAATCCTCCGCCCATGTGAGTGTACCCTGTACGTTCACATTGGGGAGGGGGGAACATCCAACTGTTGCAAAACTACAACTCCCAGCATGTAGGGTCTATAAGTGCATGCTGGGAGTTGTAGTTTTGCAACAGCTGGAGGCTCCGTTTTGGAAACAGTGGCGTACCAGACGTTTTTCATTTTTATTGGTGAGGGGGGCTGTGTAGGGGAATGTGTATATGTAGTGTTTTTTACTTTTTATTTTATTTTGTGGTAGTGTAGTGTTTTTAGGGTAGAGTCGCATGGGCGGGGGGTTCACAGTAGTTTCTCGCTGGCAGTTTGAGCTGCAGCAGAAAATTTGCCGCAGCTCAAACTTGCAGCCGGATACTTACTGTAATCCTCCGCCCATGTGAGTGTACCCTGTACGTTCACATTGGAGGGGGGAGAAACATCCAGCTGTTGCAAAACTACAACTCCCAGCATGTACGGTCTATCAGTGCATACTGGGAGTTGTAGTTTTGCAACAGCTGGAGGCACACTGGTTGTAAAACACCGAGTTTGGTAACAAACTCAGTGTTTTGCAACCAGTGTGCCTTCAGCTGTTGCAAAAGCTACAACCCCCAGCATGTACGGACAGCGGAAGGGCATGCTGGGTGTTGTAGTTATGCAACAGCGGGAGGCATACTACTTTGGCTGGGGATGCTGGGGATTGTAGTTATTCAACAGCTGGAGACACACTGGTTTGCTACTTAACTCAGTGTGTCTTCAGCTGTTGCAAAACTACAACTCTCAGCAGTCACCGACAGCCAACGGGCATGCTGGGAGTTGTAGTTATGCAACCACCAGATGCACCACTTCAACTCTCAGCATGCACTTTAGCTGATTGTGCAAGTTGTAGTTATACAACAGCTGAAGGTACACTTTTCCATAGAAAGAATGTGCCTCCAGCTGTTGCAAAACCATAAGTCCCAGCATGCCCATAAGGGAATGCTGGGAGCTGTGGTGGTCTGCCTCCTCCTGTTGCATAACTACAGCTCCCAGCATGCCCTTTTTGCATGCTGGGAGCTGTTGCTAAGCAACAGCAGGAGGCTGTCACTCACCTCCTGCTGCTGCTGATCGACGCCGTCGTCGCTCCTCGGGCCCCCATCCCAACATTAACGCCGGGGATCGGGGTCCCCAGCACCCGCTCACGTCCTCCGGAAGAGGGGCGGAGCGGGTGCGGGAGTGACACCCGCAGCAGGCGCCCTGATTGGTCGGCCGGGAATCCGGCCGACGAATCAGGGCGATCGTGAGGTGGAACCAGTGCCACCTCACCGCTGCAGGCTCTGGCTGTTCGGGGCCGTCTCTGATCAGCCAGTAATTCCGGGTCACCGGGTCACTGGAGACCCAATTGACCCGGAATCGCCGCAGATCGCTGGACTGAATTGTCCAGCGATCTGCGGCCATCGCCAACATGGGGGGGCATAATGACCCCCCTGGGCGATATGCCGCGATGCCTGCTGAACGATTTCAGCAGGCATTGGGCACTGGCTCCCCTCCAGCTAGCGGCGGGGGGCCGGGAATGGACAGGACTCGGAAACGGGGGCGTAGGAGTACGTCCATTGTCCTTAAGGGGTTAAGAAGTCTCAGCACTGATTGGTATTTATGCCAAGCCAGAACTCTCTCCAGAAGGAAAGAGGACCCATCTGCAGACAGCTGTTTCGGGTTGTTTGCCCCTCGTCAGTACAGAGCAGGGTGATCTGGCTTGGCTGTGGTGAGAGGCCAATAGTATTTTTATTTTATTTATTTATTTCCTCGATATATATTTCGAAGAAATAAATTGCTACTGTATTTCACTATGCTGGAGCAATTTATATATGTGTCAATTTTCCATGCATTATAATACTGTATATGTCTATATACCGTATTTTCCGTCCTATAGGACGCACCGGCGCATAAGACGCACACAATTTTTAGGGGCAAAATCTAAAAAAATAAAGATTTTGAACCCAACAGTGGTCTTCAACCTGTGGACCTCCAGATGTTGCAAAACTACAACTCCCTGCATGCCCGGACAGCCGTTGGCTGTCCGGGCATGCTGGGAGTTGTAGTTTTGCGACATCTGGAGGTCCGCAGATTGAAGACCACTGCATAGGAGGTAATACTCACGTGTCCCCGCCGCTCCGGACCCGTCACCGCTGCCCTGGATGTCGCTCCATCGCTGTCGCCGTGTCCCCGTCGCTCCGGAACGTCTCTGCTGCCAGCCGGGTATCCGCGCTCTCCGTCGCCGCCATTACGTCGTTACGCACGCCGACGCACGTACGCGACGACGTGATGACGAGGAAGGAGAGCGCCGGCATACACGGGATCCCTGAATGGAGAAGACACCGAGGAGGCAGGTAAGGCCCCTCCCGGTGTCCTGTAAGCACTAACCCGGCTATTCAGTCGGGCTGTTCGGGACCGCCTCGGTGAAATCGCGGCGGTCCCGAACAGCCCGACTGAACAGCCGGGTTAGTGTCACTTTGCCTTCAGATGCGGCGGTCAGTTTTGATCGCCGCGTCTGAAGGGTTAATACAGGGCATCACCGCGATCGGTGATGTCTTGTATTAGCCGCGGGTCCCGGCCGTTGATGGCCGCAGGGACCGCCGCGATAGGGATGTATTCGCCGACTTTTTCCCCCCAGTTTTGGGGAAGAAAAAGTGTGTCTTATACGGTGAAAAATACGGTAAGTCATACATTTACCTAGTAAGGCTGGGTTCACACTACGTTTTGTAACTACGGTTACCGTATACGGCTGGAAGAAGGGGGGAGGCGTGGCTTAATCGCGGCGCCCGCACTCAGCCGTATAGGGGAACCGTATTTAATGCATGTCTATGAGCCGACCGGAGTGAACCGCAGCCTCCGGTCGGCTGCTTTTTCGGCCGTATGCGGTTTCCCGACCGCAGGCAAAAACGTGGTCGACCGTGTTTTTGCCTATGGTCGGGAAACCGCATACGGCCAAAAAAGCAGCCAACCGGAGGCTGCGGTTCACTCCGGTCGGCTCATAGACATACATTAAATACGGTTCCCCTATACGGCTGAGTGCGGGCGCCGCGATTAAGCCACGCCCCCCTTCTCCCAGCCGTATACGGGAACCGTAGTTACAAAATGTAGTGTGCACCCAGCCTTACAATAGTATGGGAGGAAAAGAAATATTACCATCACACTGTAACTGACCAAGTCCTCTATACTTAGACTGATATTAACAATAATTGCACTATAAAAGGAGGAATATTATCACTTTACATATTACCATCATAGTGTTACTGACCAAATCCTGTATACCAGTGTTTCACAACCTTTTTCGGCTCAGGGCACCCCTCCGGAATTTTTTTTTTCGCGGGGCACCCTGACCTTTTTTTTAAAAGCCACAGTGCACAAAAATTCCAATATCTATTTATCAGTGGATATGTAGTTTAAAGTGCTGCTTTATACAGCAACTCACCAATGACGTCTTCTCTGATCAGCGTCATTTGTCTGGTCTGGACTGTCCTGACCATTTCTTCCAGCCACAACTCTTCACCGTTAAACCTGCAAAACAAACCTATTAGGCTCCGCACTTTACCAGCATCATCCTCCAGATTCCCCTTTTACAAGTGAAGAGGAATACAGGGGCATATAGGTGTAAAGGGGTAACAGAGGGGGTGTACATGGGAGACAGGTGCGTAGAGGAGTGTATGGGGGAGACAGAGGGCTGTACATGGGTGAAAAAGGGGTGTACATATGAGACAGTTGTGTAGAGGAGTGACAGAGGGGTGTAAAGGAGTGTACATGGGTGGCAGAGGGGTGTAAAGCGGTGTACATGGGTGACAGAGGGGTATAAAGGGGTGTACATGGGAGACAGGTGTGTAGAGGAGTGTACATGGGTAACAAAGGGGTGTTCATGGGAGACAGGTGTGTAGAGGAGTACATGGGGGTGACAGAGGGGTGTAGGGGGTGATAGACGGGTTTACAGTGGTGGCAGAGGGTTGTAGAGTAGTCTACATGGGTGACAGAGGGGTGTAGAGGGGTATACATGGGTGACAGAGGGGTAAAGAGGAGTGTACATGGGTGACAGAGGGGTGTAGAGGAGTGTACATGGGTGGCAGAGGGGTGTAGAGGAGTGAACATGGGTGACAGGGGTGTAGAGGAGTGTACATGGGTGACAGAGGGGTGTAGAGGAGTGTACATGGGTGACAGAGAGATGTAGAGGAGTGTATATGGGTGACAGAGGGGTGTAGAGGAGTGTACATGGGTGACCGAGGGGTGTAGAGGAGTGTACATGGGTGACAGGGGTGTAGAGGAGTGTACATGGGTGGCAGAGGGGTATAAAGGGCTGTACATGGGTTGCAGAAGGGTGTAAAGGGGTGTACATGGGTTGCAGAGGGGTGTAGGGGAGTGTACATGGGTGACAGAGGGGTATAGAGGAGTTTACATGGGTGACAGAGGGGTGTAGAGGGGTATACATGGGTGACAGAAGGGTATAGAGGAGTGTACATGGGTGGCAGAGGAGTGTAGAGGGGTGTACATGGGTTGCAGAGGGGTGTAAAGGGGTGTACATGGGTTGCAGAGGGGTGTAGAGGAGTGTACATGGGTGACAGAGGGGTATAGGGGAGTGTAGATGGGTGACAGAGGGGTGTAGAGGAGTATACATGGGTGGCAGAGGGGTGTAGAGGAGTGTACATGGGTGACAGGGGTGTAGAGGAGTGTACATGGGTGACAGAGGGGTGTAGAGGAGTGTACATGGGTGGCAGAGGGGTGTAGAGGAGTATACATGGGTGGCAGAGGGGTGTAGAGGAGTGTACATAGGTGACAGGGGTGTAGAGGAGTGTACATGGGTGACAGGGGTGTAGAGGAGTGTACATGGGTGACAGAGGGGTGTAGAGGAGTGTACATGGGTGGCAGAGGGGTGTAGAGAGGGTGTACATGGGTGACAGAGGGGTGTAAAGGGATGTACATGGGTGACAGAGGGGTGGACAGGAGTGACAAGGTGGTAACGGGTGACAAGAGGGGTGTACATGGGTGACAAGTATGTGGTCAGAGGGGTGGACAATGAGGGGTGAACATGGGTGAGAGGGGAATGCACATGGGTGAGAGGGGGATGCACATGGGTGAGGGGGGATGCACATGGGTGAGGAGGGGATGCACATGGGTGAGGGGGGATACACATGGGTGAGGGGGGGATGCACATGGGTGAGGGGGGGATGACATGGGTGAGAGGGGGTGGATATGGGTAAGAGGGGGGTGGACATGGGTGAGGGGGATGCACATGTGTGAGGGGGGATGCACATGGGTGAGGGGGGATGCACATGGGTGAGAGGGGGGATGCACATGGGTGAGGGGGATGCACATGTGTGAGGGGGGATGCACATGGGTGAGGGGGGATGCACATGGGTGAGAGGGGGGATGCACATGGGTGAGGGGGGGTGCACATGGGTGAGGGGGGATGCACATGGGTGAGGGGGGATGCACATGGGTGAGGGGGGATGCACATGGGTGAGGGGGGATTCACATGGGTGAGGGGGGAATGCACATGGGTGAGGGGGGGATGCACATGGGTGAGGGGGGATGCACATGGGTGAGGGGGGATATGCATGGGTGAGGGGGGATGCACATGGGTGAGGAGGGGGATGCACATGGGTGAGGGGGGGGGAGAATGGATATGGTACAGTACCTCAAGCAAGCCATTTTTCTTCCCTGTTCTTCCAATCTCTGGCAGGGCACCGACTCCGGCAGGGCAATTATTCACTCTGCCGCAGGGGAGAGGGGGACGCTGGGGCACGGGTCACTACACCGGCCCGGCTCAGCTTTTGCATACTTCCCCTCTCTGGGCCGCAGGGGGAAGGGGGAAGCTAAGGGACGCTGGGGGACGTAGGGGTAGGCTGAAGCATAGAACAGCAGCCCCTGATCATGTGATTCCTCCTCCTCCATGTGACTGATCACATGACGGCGTCATCATCGCAGGTCTTGTTACAGCCTCAGGCGCACGCACAGCGTAGCTTCCCTCCCCCCTGCGGTGCCGGGGAGGGAAATAAAAAAATAAATAAATCACGGTTGGGAATCACTGCACTACTTGCTGCCTCTGGATGCGCAGGTACTGGGTTGAGTGGCAGGGCTGGGAGCCTACAGCTCATATCTCCGCCTCTCTGGTCGCTTCACACAAGGTCCTGACTTAAAGGGGTAGTCCAGTGGTGAAAAACGTATCCCCTATCCTAAGGATAGGGGATAAGTTTGAGATCGCGGGGGGTCCAACCGCTGGGGCCCCCTGCGATCTCTCTGTACAGGGCCCCGGCTCTCCGGCCAGATAGCGGGTGTCCACCCCCGCACGAAGCGGCGGCCGACACGCCCCCTCAATACATCTCAATGGCAGAGACGGAGGGTAATTGGGGTGATTTATAGTTTCTGACTGCTTGTTCGGTCATACCTTAGATTGCCTTTACCTTGGGCTGAGATGGGCTGGTATTGCCCTGCCAAGAACCCGGCGGTGGGTGGGATACCGCCTTATGCTGCTCTCCTAGTGGCTAGTATTCTGTTCACTGTTAGTGCTGTTACCAAAACTTTTATGTTTTTTCGTATATGTTTATTTCTCTTGTTTCGGTCCTTCCTTTCTTTCTCTCTTATCTTCTCTCTTGGTTTGTCTCTTTTCTTTCTCCTCTTCCCTTCTCCTACCCTTCCCTTTTACCCCTTTTCTGCCCCTCCCTATCCTCCCTGTCCCCCTGACCCTTGGTGAACCACCATGGATACATTATCTGTCTGTTCGTTTAATGTGAAGGGTCTGAATGTCCCTGAAAAGCGACGCCAAATATCTAGGTACCTACATAAACAAAAGGTGTTAATTGTCCTGTTTCAGGAAACGCATTTTCTATCTACTAGTTGCCCGGTGATTAATGACCGGTTATATCCAGTATGGTTTCACACAATGTCTACTGATTCTAAATCTAAAGGGGTGTCTATAGCCTTTCATAGGTCCTTCCAGCCTACTGTATTGAAATCATCATGTGACCCTCATGGTCGCTATGTGTTTATACAATTCTCTCATTCCTCCCATGTATTCACCGTTGCCTCTGTTTATTTTCCTAACCAGGGACAGGTTTCCTTTGCCTCTAAGGTCCTCCATCTTCTGGATGAATTTGCTGGCTCCTCGCAGATAATCTTGGGGGGTGATTTCAACTGGGTATGGGATCCTCTCTTGGACACATCCACTTGTAAGTCCTCTTTGTCCTTTGCAGCTTTGCGTAAACTGAGGAAAGAACTCCTTGATCGCCGGTTGGTGGACGTGTGGCGCGCGACTCACCCCAGGGTTAGGGACTTCACCTTTTTTTCACCTGCCCATAAATCCTATATTCGCCTAGATATGGTGTTCCTTAGCCATCCTCTCCTTTCTCTTTCCCCACGCGCAACTATTGCCCCGATAGTATGGTTGGACCATGCCCCGGTCCTTGTCAGCATACAATTATCTCCTAGTGCTCCCCGTGCGTTCTCCTGGAGGCTAAATGATCATCTTCTTAAGGATGTTTTATGTGTGCAGGAAGTCAAAAGAGTGATCTCTGAATTTTTGGAAATCCATGCCTCCGACGCTACCTCGGCGCCTACTCAATGGGAAGCGTTGAAGGGTACGGTCCGAGGCATATTTATAGGTCATGGCTCCCGTCTCAAAAAAGAGCATGCTAGCCAATTACGTACTCTCTTTGACTCCCTAGCCTCCTTGGAAGCATCAAATAAGAGATCTTATAATGATGCCACTAGGGCCCAAATTTCCTCTGTTCGACAACAGATACTCACTTGTTCAGATAGGAGATTGTTTTGCTTAAGGGAAAGGGTGCATAGGGGATACTACGAGTACGCTGACAAGGCTGGCTCCTGGCTCTCCAGGGCTTTACACCCACGATTGTTCCCCCCTTACATCTTATCCCTGACATCTCCCACGTCCGGCAAATTACACTCAACACCGCAGATTGTTGAAGAGTAGTGTTGCTCGCGAATATTCGCAATACAAATTTTATTCGCGAATATCGCATATTCGCTAATTCAGGAATATTTGCGAATATAGCACTATATATTCGTAATTACGAATAGTCATTTTTTTTTTTTTCACAGTACACATCTCAGTGATCACCCCTCTCTGCTTCCAGCTTGTGTGGTGTAAAGAAGGCTCTAATACTACTGTTTGAGACTGGCGTGCGAATTTTCGCATATGCGAACATTCGCATATGCTAATTTCCGCATATGCGAATCTTCGCATATGGTAATTTTTATATATGCAAATTTTCGCATAGGTGAATGTTCGCATATGCGGAAATAAAATGCGAATATTACGAATATGTGAATTTAGCGAATATATGAGGAATATTCGTCCATATATTCGCGAAATATCGCGAATTCGAATATGGCCTATGCCGCTCAACACTATTGAAGAGTTCGGAACCTATTATCAATCCTTATATAATATCAAGGGTAGATATTCGGATCTCCCTGTTTTTGCTTTGCATGATAAAACTAATTCCTACTTAGACCACCATAGTCTTCCTGCTCTGTCCTCCTCATCTTGGGAGCATCTGGAGCGGCCGCTGGAGCTTGGGGAGGTGACCGACGCCATCAAAGTTTTGAAAAACGGTAAGAGTCCGGGACCCGATGGGTTTATGGCTCGATTTTGTAAACTGTTCCCTGGCATGGTAGCTCCTCCTTTATTACGATCTTTTAATTCTATAAGTGATGGTGCTCGCTTCCCTCCTAAGGCTCTAGCTACCCATATCACGGTGCTCCCGAA
The DNA here is from genome assembly GCF_029499605.1 of Hyla sarda. Lineage (NCBI taxonomy): Eukaryota > Metazoa > Chordata > Amphibia > Anura > Hylidae > Hyla > Hyla sarda. Next base: position 142,718,201 of record NC_079197.1, on the reverse strand, counting down.
ACCTAATAAAGACCCTTCTAGCTTTAGTAATTATCGACCCATTTCGCTCCTTAATATAGATCTCAAATTGTACTCTAAGATCTTGGCCTTACGTTTAGGCCCCTTACTACCCTCACTTATACATACTGATCAAGTGGGCTTTGTCATGGGCCGCGAAGCTAGGGATAATACCTTGAAGTCGTACTCTCTCATTGCCGCAGCCAAATCAAAAGGCCTTCCCCTTTGCCTTCTTTCTATAGACGCTGAAAAGGCCTTCGATAGAGTAGGTTGGGAGTTTCTGGATCTGGCTTTGGCCCATATGGGGAAGGGACCTAGGTTTCACAACCATATCCTGGCCCTTTATGGAGGTGCAACAGCCCAAGTTAAGGTGAATGGTGTGCTGTCGGCCCCGTTTGATGTTAGAAATGGGACACGGCAGGATTGCCTCCCTATCCCCGCTTCTTTATGTGATTGCGATGGAATATTTGGCTGTGGCATTGAGACAGAACAACTCCATCAGGGGTCTCTCCTTCCGTTCCTCCACTTATAAGCTGTCGCTTTTTGCTGACGACATACTGTTATATGTTTCCTCCCCTCGTATTTCCATCCCTGTTATTCTTTCCGAGTTCGCAGACTATGGTGCTTTGAGTAATTTCAAGATTAACTCACATAAATCGGAACTTCTCAACATCCCCATGCCCCAAGATGTCTTTACTGAGCTCACCTCCCAATTTCCCTTCAAAACTCCACACAACACAATTACGTATTTAGGCATACAATTGGGACCTGATCTTTCCTCCTTGTTCCATATTAATTATCTCCCCTTACTGAGCTCACTGAAATGGGACTTCTCCTCCTGGGGCAAGCTCACGCTCTCATGGTTTGGCAGGATGGCAGTTGTCAAGATGGATGTTTTACCACGTTTACTATATCTTATGCAGACGCTGCCCTTTCGGATTCCGGTGTCCTTCTTCTCCAGGCTCCGCTCCATGATAACCAGATTCATTTGGTCCGTGGGTGGTCCTAGATTACGTTATCAGATCCTGATACGGAGCCGGGAGAGGGGAGGCGCGGGACTCCCGGACTTCCGTCTTTATTATAAGGCGGTGATTTGCTCTCGCATACTGGATTTCTGCCATCATGCCTCCTCCAAACAATGGGTAGCTCTGGAAATTGATTTTTCTCCGATATATCCTGTTGTTCTTCCCTGGTTGCCTCCGGGGTCTAGACCTTCTAGTGTTGCTCTTCCTTTTCTCACACGCCTTCTTTTGCCGGTGTGGGACTCCATCCTACATACCTCAGACATTTCATCCCGCCCTGGACCCCTCACTCCTCTGTTTAGTGATCCGGCTCTTGGTCATGACTCGGCAGTCCTTGCCTTATTGTCCTGTTCCGCTGCTTCCCTTCCCAGATTGCGTGTGGTGACCACCTCCTCTACCCTGGTCCCCCTGGCTTCCCTCAATACTGACTCTCCTGGTTCATGGTTTACCTATGAGCGCCTTCGGTCATACTACCTATCCCTGCATCCGAACTCACAATTACATAGATCACTGACTGGTTTTGAGACTCTGTGCACTCTTTCCTCTCCACCAATACATACCATTTCCACAGTCTACGCGATGCTGCGAAGTACAGTAGACGACCCGATCAAACCAGACTTTATTGCTCGATGGGAGATGGATCTGGATCGTGTTTTCTCTGACTCCGAGATAGTTAAGATTTTTACTCTGACACACAGGGCTTCTCTTTCCTCTAGGATACAGGAGCGTAATTTCAAGGTTCTATGTCGGTGGTATAGATGTCCTGGCCACTTACATAGGATTTTCCCTACGGTACCGGCGACGTGTTGGCGTTGTGGTCAGGGATTGGGTTCTTACCTTCATACCTGGTGGGATTGCCCTCTAATCCATTCCTTCTGGGACGAGGGTTTCCTCGGGCTCGATCTCTCCTGACCCCGCCATAACTCTTCTCTCTCTATTGCCTGGCTCATTGTCCGGGGCAAAGAAGGGTCTCCTGAGGCACTTTCTTGGTGCTGCAAGAGCAGTTATCCCTCGCCACTGGAAGACTATGGGGACGCCCACGAGAGTTGAGCTGGTAGAAACGATAAATAGGATTCGTAGGATGGAGGAGATGGTAGCTACTGATAATGACAAATTGGATGTCTTTATGGCGGTCTGGGCCTCCTGGGACAGTAATAGGGAATCGGCAGAATTTCTAACTTATGTTATGTTAGTTCATATGTCCTTTCCATGGTGGCTTCTCTTCCCTCCCTCCCTTCCTTACTCGTTCCCCCGCCTCCCCTCCTCCTGACTTTCTAATTTTTTTTTCTTATTCTTTTCTTACTTTTCCTACCTGTTTGTCCTACTGAACCCTTCTCTTATTGTGTTCTTCGACTTTGCTTCTTTCTTTTGTCTTGTATTCCTTTTACTGTACGTCTATTGGTGTTATTGTGACCGGCATGATTGGGTAATAAGGGGATATTTTGAGCTGGTTTTTAAATTAGTGCAGTGGGGGCTATGCCTTCCCTCTATAATAATGCATCCCTTTGATGGTTGTGGCTGTTGTGAGCAGTGTTATGGTGTTTATGGGGATGCGCTGGTAGCGGCTTCCTTATGGAGGTTGCGATTTATTCTTTAGGGACGGCTGGCCACTCCTGCATGGAATTGTGTACCCCTACTCATTCAGGTCTTCTGTGTAAGCAATAGATTGTTTTAAACTGTCTTGTTATATTTTTATTGTCAAACTCCAATAAAAACGTATTTGTCATAAAGCCACCAAAAGGCGGCCTGGATTGTGGGGTATGATCCCCACCCTTCACTTGATCATTCCCATTAAGAGCTGTCCCGATTGGCCTTCCAGCTATATTATGGCCAGAGTGTCAGTCTCCATTGCAGCACAGACACAGGAGCCTTGGTGACATATATCGCCCATGAACCACAATGCCTTTCACCTTCTCACATACCCCCCCCCCTTTGTTCAAGCCTGAGGGGGCGCAACAGTGGACTCGTGATAGGGCATCGGCATTGCCTAGCAAACGACCCACTCTATGTTCAACCCTAAACTTGAAATTCTGTAATGACAGAAACCACCTGGTGACCCTGGCATTTTTGTCCTTGGCCTGGCACATCCACTTAAGGGGGGAATGATCCGTCACAAGACAAAACTTCCTGCCCAACAGATAATAGTGGAGAGACTCGAGTGACCACTTAATGGCCAGGCACTCTCTCTCACTATACTAGACCTGGTCTTGGCCGGGGTCAGTTTGTGGTTGAGAAAGACAACGGGATGCTCTACCCCATTGACTTCTTGGGAGAGTACAGTACCAAGACCTACCTCAGAGGCATCGGTCTGTACCACAAATTCCCTTTTGAAGTCTGGTGTCACAAACATATAGGGCCTGCTCTGCCTGTTCGTTCCAGCGCACCATTACGGACTTGCATCCCTTTAGGAGGTCTGTTATGGGCACAGTCACCATAGTAAAATGGGGGATGAATCTCATATAGTAACCCACCATTCCTAGAAATGACGTCACCTGTCGGGTAGTGACAGGTCGGAGCCAATTCCGGATAGCCTCTATTTTGTTTACCTGGGGTTTGACAACTCCACGCCCAATGACAAACCCCAGGTATTTGTCTCTTCCAACCCTATGGCACATTTTTGGGGTTAGCAGTTAACCCGGCCTCCTAAGGTAGTCTACCACTGCCTGTTCTTTTGGAAGGTGACTTTCCCAGTCTGTACTGTGGATGATGATATCGTCCAGATAAGCTGAGGCATTCCGACGATGTGGCCGAAGTACAATATCCATTAGCCTTTGAAACGTAGTGGGAGCGCCATGTACACCAAAGGGTAACACCTTCTACTGAAATAAACCTTCTGGTGTGACAATGGCTATTTTCTCTTTGGCAGGCTCCATCAAGGGCACCTGCCAGTACCCTTTTGTGAGGTCCAAAACCGAAAAACTACCGAGCCTGTCCTAGCCTTTCAAGAAGCTCATCAACTCTGGGCATGGGATATGCATCAAACTTGGACACCTCATTAAGTTTGCGGAGATTGTTACAGAACCGCAGCGCACCGTCTGGCTTCGGTATTAAGACTATTGGACTGGCCCACTCCCTTTTTGACTCCTCGATGACATCTAATTTTAACATCTGCTGTACTTCTTAATAGATGGCTTGTCGCCGTGACTCAGGTACCCGGTATGGTTTCAACTGTATTTTTACCTGGGGTTCAGTGACTATGTCATGGTGGATGACAGAAGTACATCCAGGAAGGTCCAAGAACACATCTGTGTTCCTACTGACGAACTCCCTTGTCTCCTGAGTCTGTGCAGAGGAAATGCTGTCAGCAATTTTCACTGTGGCAACTGCACCAGACTGAGGGAAGGGAAACTCCACCCCTAACAAACCTGGCTGGGGGCTGTCATACACACTAGTCTCCCTATCTCTCCAGGGTTTCAACCAGTTTACATGGTACACTTGCTCTGGCTTCCTTCGCCCGGGGTGGTGTACCCTGTATGTCACCTCCCCTACCTTTTCGATCACTTCGTAGGGACCCTGCCACCTAGCCAGAAACTTGCTGTCTACCGCTGGTACCAGAACAAGAACACGATCTCCCGGGTTAAAATTCCGAACCCGAGCCTGACGATTATAAACTCTACTCTGAGATTGCTTAGCTGCTACCATATGTTCCCTAACCAAGGGCAACACTGTTTCCATCCGTTCCTGCAACTGAGTGACATATTCAACTACACTTTTGTGTGGCGTGGGCTGTTGTTCCCATGCCTCTTTAGCTAGGTCTATCAGACCACGTGGATGTCTGAGGGCGAGAACCCAGTAGAAGCCTGGGGCACTTCTCGCACTGCGAACATGAGATAGGGCAGCAAAAGATCCCAATTTTTCCCATCTCTAGCCACCACCCGCTTTAACATATTTTTTAATGTTTGGTTAAACCTTTCTACCAGGCATTCCGTCTGTGGGTGGTACACGGAGGTCCATAGTTGTGTGGTGTCCCGGTACCGTATTTCATACTGTACCTTTGTAGAGGTCCCCATAGTCAGAGTCCCTAGGAACGTCGAGGTCCCTCTTCTATAGTTATCCCCTTGTCACCCCTTGGTTAGTTTGTATTTGTATAGAAGTTCATATAAATATAAGTATAAATATGTATATATTCAAATGCCTACCCGTTCAGCGTAGCAGGACCTGCGGGTCATGTGATTAGGGTTAGAACTCTATGGTTTTGCTACAGGACCTTTGGAGGTTCTCATGACGTGTTCACCCACAATGCAATGTAACGGTGAGTGACAGTTGTTATGGACCAATCCAAAATGGCCAGCCCCTGCCCATATAAGGGAGCTGCACCATCTTGATCGCTCTCTTGGGTTGCTGATTCTGGAAGAGGTAGGACCTCCGCAGCTTACAAGACAATTTACTAGGCCAAAGCCTTGCGGCCTCAGCCTATATCAAAGCGGTTATACTAAGCAATTCCCCGCTACTCCCCGCAAGATTACTGGACCTAAACGCACCCTTAAATCCAGCGGATTTATGCTGCCAAATCTCTGAGAAGCTAAATTGAGCTTTTCTGATCCCAACCAACTGTCTATCCCTGCTCAACTATATCTGTAGAGACTCTGTTATCTGGACTGTTACTATAGCTGCATGTACAGAAATTCTTCAGTAAAAGTTCCTGCAAGTTTCCAGTTAATAGGGGTTGTGGACAATCCTTTATTCTACATTCACATATTGCTCTTGGGAAGGGTGGCAATAGGCCTATCAAGAATCAAGATTACAGAATTTAACCCACACCCTGGCATCACCAAATGTGATGAATCGCTCTTGCAGATAGGTGTGGTTGCAGTATAGAGGCAAGGAAACAGTACTTTTCAAATCAAAGTTCAGTGTTTTATTCACACTTGGCAAACAGTCTTTAAATGCAGAACAAAGGAAAACGTAACAAAAGTCTGCCTGTATTCTATAGGTGTTTGTTCACACAAGAGTCCATGCCATACAGCATCAAGCAAGTCTTTTCCAGGCAGGCTGCTGACCATCTTCCAACCTCTTAGGGAAGGACTCCACTCTAAGCTCTCTCTGGCAGTGTGTGCTGCAACTAGCAAATCCCCTCAGCTGGTGAAGCAGGTTGCCTTTAAGGCCACCAAAAGGCGGCCTGGATTGTGGGGAATGGCCCCCACCCTACACTTGGCCATTCCCAGTAAGAGCGGTCCCAGATAGGCCTTCCAGCCATACTACAGCCACAGTGTCAGTCTGCATCGCAGCACAGACACTAAATAAATACCGGCTCTTACTTCACCAAGACCAGGAGCCTTGGTGACACATACCGACCATCAACCACCATGCCTTTCACCTTCTCACAATAGATAGATATGAGATAGATAGATATATCTATCCATTTTTATTTGGGGGGGGGGGGGGGGGGATGGGACCTATCGCTCCTAGTCTGATGGTGCTGTATCCTCCGCTGAAAATAGGTCTACTATGATATATTCACATGATGATGCTTCATCTAGCATCACATCATCTTGTTGATCCTCAAGTGCTCGATCTAGTAGAGGCACTGTCAATGGATCAACTGCCAAGACGCTATCGGCTTCGATCATGTTGCTTTTGGATGTCATAGTAAGAACCTAAGAAATGAAAGAAGAGCCGGACATGTTGTATCTATTCATATTCACTAACATATAAAGGCCCCAGACACATCAAAGCTGCTACATGTGAAGAAGACCTTGTAAATCTGGATTTCATATACTGACCTGGAAGTCCCAATACAGCATTATTTGGCTGATACATGAGCAGACCAATACAACCCACTCCAGGATGGTCAGCGTAATTCTGGAAGACTGAAAATAAAACAGACCTATACATTTGTCCATTTTGGACTTCCCCTTTATTCACCAAGCAGTGGTGGGAATTACTGGGATTGGGATCCCATAACCATGTGAAGAAGTTCGCCCTATGTGGTAGAATATACATACCTGTGTGCAGTACTCGCTGGTGCAGGTATATACTGCTGTCATTTTACAGGATAACCCTGAAAGGAGGACGTATATAGGAAAATAACCTCAACCCTGCAGAATGGGGTCATATTTTAGTAGAAAAACACAATTTCACGGTGGACAACAGAAGTGACAAGATAACCCAGCTCCCCCACCATCAATGGCAAAGGACAGAACCTAAAAAGTCATTATGGTGTCTGAAAGGATTTACTGGAGTTTCCTTTAATCCCATAACATAACATAGTGAATTGTAAAGGATACGGATAATGTTAGCCAGCAAGATGGTCACTGACAGCACTGTGGTGGTAAGGCGCCTACATCTACGGTCCCTGGAGCCTGGGTACAGCTGAGATGCCAACGATATGCCTCCGTAGATGACCATACTAGATAAAACTGCCAGGCAGCTATCATTAAGCATTGCTGAATCCTAGAGGAAAACAAAGAAAATATGACATTTCACAATATACATATCCTGTCCTAGATGACCTATCATCAGACAACACATAGAGCTCCATATCATTATACACCATTAGCAGATATATGATTGTCCTGGATACTTAATATCTGCCAATGGTAAGTGTCCTGGATAATCCTACATCTGCCAATGGTGTTATTATATTATCTGTATTCTTATACTGGGCCTTATGTATCATTGTGAGGGGGTGTGAGCTCAGGCCCATTCTGTCCCAAGACCTACAGATCAGCAGGTTATCTACCAATACATGGCCCCAGCTGTGCTGCTCTTCTCCTGGGTAAGGGGGCTTCATAGGTGACCAGCTAAGGGGCCCTAAGACCACAGAATCTGTATAAACAAACCTGTATCAATGGGGTTATGATGTTGCCAACACACGTCATCCATCCGAATGTCAACATCCACGTTTGGCAGGTGACTCCACAAATGCTTCTCTTCAGGGCCTGGATCTCCATGGATTTGTAGATGATAAACAAAATCCCGGCCTCTGAAATCCATATACAGAACAGTCTATAGATGGTATATATACCACACAAAGCATATACATGTCTGAAGATACAAATAATTAGAAAATATACAGGAGATATAATTCAGTAACACATAGTGGATCTGCAAAAAGTTGTCTGAAAACATGTGCTGAAGCTGTCATGGCGGCCATGTTAGTATTTACTCAAGCAGTGACGCAGCTATAAAGGTGGTAAGGGTCACAGTTACCCCCCTGCCACTATACTATATGCTGGGGCCTGTGGCTGCATAGATTTATTTTTTTAAAGCCGAGGAACGTGCTCTCGATTCACCCAAAGTGCAAGAAAAAGTGCAAACGTGTTACACTAAAAAAAAAACGTGCACAAAGGATGCGGTCTATCGCAAGCCCTTCTCCGATGGGAGAGAGGCCCCCCAACAAACCTTACCCTTCGCCTCCGGACCAAAAGGTACCAGTGAGGTTCCAGTTTTGATGTCCCTTTTTGCCGAAGCTACTAAGGGACCACAAATGCTCCCGGCATCCCCCTTGGCGTTAGCCAAGGTATCTGCCCGCAGAGCCGATAACAGTAGGTACCCTGCCAAAGCAGGAGTACCCGGGGTGTTTGCAGGGAGGTGCGGAACCTAATGGCCACACACACCTTCCCTAGACCGCCAGGAGGGACACCCAGAAGGGCTACCTCATCCTGACAAATCCTGTGAACACACAACATGCAAAAAGTGACACAGTGAGACATAAAGAAATAAATAAGTGAATGTGTGCAGTTATACTGCCCGGACATCCGGCCGGATCTATTAAAATTTCTCTGATCCTAGCCAGAAGGCCGGGAATCAAGAGATGAGTGCCACAAGGTGAAGAGATTATGGTGCCCGTGCTTCAACTCAGTGAGCCAGTATTCCCAGTGAGTTTCGGCACCTCGGGGTCACCTCTCCCCGAGGCACAAAAGTACCTCGGCTCTAGACCCTCTCAGCCTCGTGGCGAGACCCGGAGGGATCAGGTCACATCGGGGCAGCTGTCGAGCTGATTCCTCAGAACCAGCCCCGGAAAGCCCTGGTACACCTGCACACCTGCACCCTCCATGCAGCACCCATCCCCACCAGCCCCATACCGGCGTTACTGCCCACCGGCATGAAAAACTGATAAGAACAGATACTACACTTGATCTTAGCCAAAAGGCCGAGATGGGGTACCTCCATACTCAGAAGAGATGGGGTTACAAATTTTGGGGGGTATTTTCTGCTATTAACCCTTGCAAAAATGTAAAATTTGGGGGGGAAACACACATTTTAGTGAAATTTTTTTATATTTTTTTTACATATGCAAAAGTCGTGAAACACCTGTGGGGTATTAAGGCTCACTTAATTCCTTGTTACGTTCCTCAAGGGGTCTAGTTTTCAAAATGGTATGGCATGTGTTTTTTTTTTTTTTTTTGCTGTTCTGGCACTATAGGGGCTTCCTAAATGCAACATGCCTCCCAAAAACATTTCTGAAAAACGTACTCTCCAAAATCCCCTTGTCGTTCCTTCGTTTCTGAGCCCTCTACTGCGCCCGCCGAACCCTTTACATAGACATATGAGGTATGTGCATACTCGAGAGAAATTGGGCTACAAATATAAGTATACATTTTCTCCTTTTACCCCTTGTAAAAATTCAAAAATTGGGTCTACAAGAAAATGCGAGTGTAAAAAAATGAAGATTGTGAATTTTCTCCTTTACTTTGCTGCTATTCCTGTGAAACACCTAAAGGGTTAAAACGCTGACTGAATGTAATTTTGAATACTTTGGGGGGTGCAGTTTTTATAATGGGGTCTTTTGTGGGGTATTTCTAAGATGAAGACCCTTCAAATCCACTTCAAACCTGAACTGGTCCCTGAAAAATAGTGAGTTTGAAAATTTTGTGAAAAATTGGAAAATTGCTGCTGAACTTTGAAGCCCTCTGGTGTCTTCCAAAAGTAAAAACTCGTCAATTTTATGATGCAAACATAAAGTAGACATATTCTATATGTGAATAAAATAAAATAAAAATTTGGAATATCCATTTTCCTTACAAACAGAGAGCTTCAAAGTTAGAAAAATGCTACATTTTCAAATTTTTCATCAAATTTTGGGATTTTTCACCAAGAAAGGATGCAAGTTACCACAAAATTTTACCACTATGTTAAAGTAGAATATGTCACGAAAAAACTATCTCGGAATCAGAATGATAACTAAAAGCATCCCAGAGTTATTAATGTTTAAAGTGACAGTGGTCAGATGTTCAAAAAATGGCCGGGTCCTAAGGTGTAAAATGGCTGGGTCCTTAAGGGGTTAAAGTGTACCTGTCGTCAACAAAAACGTTTTATATAATGTAGATAATATTATTATATGTATATTTGTAATATACTTTGATTAAAAAATGTGTATATTTTTGGATGAAAAAAATTATTTCTCTGCAGCTATTGCCTGTGTGTCTATGAGGAGTCCAAATACAGGAAGTGAGGGCAGGACAAGCAGGGATCTGTGCAGACTCCTGCCCTGTCAATCATCCTGATGTGTGACCCATAGCATGACACAGAACCTCACTGCACAGAACCCTGCTTTTCCTCAGTGTACAGAGCCCCGCTTGTCCTCAGTGTACAGAATCCTGCTTGTCCTTTGTGTACAGAGCCCTGCTTGTCCTCAGTGCACAGAGCCCTGCTTGTCCTCAGTGTACAGAGCCCTGCTTGTCCTCGGTGTACAGAGCCCTGCTTGTCCTCAGTGTACAGAGCCCTGCTTGTCCTCAGTGTACAGAGCCCTGCTTGTCCTCAGTGTACAGCGTCCTGCTTGTCCTCCGTGTACAGCGTCCTGCTTGTCCTCAGTGTACAGCGTCCTGTTCATCCTCGGTGCACAGAGCCCTGCTTGTCCTCAGTGTACAGAGCCCTGTTCGTCCTCAGTGCACAGAGCCCTGCTTGTCCTCAGTGTACAGAGCCCTGCTTGTCCTCAGTGTACAGAGCCCTGCTTGTCCTCAGTGTACAGGGCCCTGCTTGTCTTCAGTGTATAGTGTCCTGCTTGTCCTCAGTGTATAGTGTCCTGCTTGTCCTCAGTGTACAGGGCCCAGCTTGTCCTTTGTGTACAGAGCCCTGCTTGTCCTCAGTGCACAGAGCCCTGCTTGTCCTCAGTGTACAGAGCCCTGCTTGTCCTCGGTGTACAGAGCCCTGCTTGTCCTCAGTGTACAGAGCCCTGCTTGTCCTCAGTGTACAGAGCCCTGCTTGTCCTCAGTGTACAGCGTCCTGCTTGTCCTCCGTGTACAGCGTCCTGCTTGTCCTCAGTGTACAGCGTCCTGTTCGTCCTCGGTGCACAGAGCCCTGCTTGTCCTCAGTGTACAGAGCCCTGTTCGTCCTCAGTGCACAGAGCCCTGCTTGTCCTCAGTGTACAGAGCCCTGCTTGTCCTCAGTGTACAGAGCCCTGCTTGTCCTCAGTGTACAGGGCCCTGCTTGTCTTCAGTGTATAGTGTCCTGCTTGTCCTCAGTGTATAGTGTCCTGCTTGTCCTCAGTGTACAGGGCCCAGCTTGTCCTCAGTGTACAGAGCCCTGCTTGTCCTCAGTGTACAGAGCCCTGCTTGTCCTCTGTACACTGAGCACAAGCAGGACTCTGTACACTGAGGACAAGCAGGGCTCTGTACACTGAGCCCTGCTTGTCCTCAGTGTACAAAGCCCTGTGTGGTGAGCCACCTTTGTATGGCAGGACCACGGGTGTAGCAGACTGAGTGGGGGTGTGTGGACATTGGTGATGGGGGGGAAGTGGACATGGGTGACGGGGGGTGGACATGGGTGAAGGGGGTGTGGAGATGGGTGATGGGATGGGTGGACATGGGTGATGGGGGGTGGTCATGGGTGACAGCGAGGGTGGACATGGGTGAAGGGGGTGTGGACATGGGTGACGGTGGGTGGACAAGGGCGACGGGGGGGGGGGGGGCGGGGTTGGTCAAGGATGAAATGGGGTAACAACAGAAGGTACAGTCGAAAGGGTACAGTACCTTAAGCAAGCCGTCACGGGAATCCGGCGCAGCTTGCAGTTCCACTGCATCTTCCCCTCTTTGGTGTAGCAGGGCACCAATTTTGGCAGTGCGCATGCAGACTTCCCTTCCCCCTGTGGCGCCGTGAGTCATAGGCGCACAGGCCGCGTCGGGAAATAAAAAAAAAAATAAAATTGAAAAATTCACAGCTAAATCCTGCGGCACTCGGGTTGGGAATCACTGGTTTAGACAGTTAAACAAGCAGTAATACCAAATTTTTTAAGTATTTTTATTTCATTTTTTTCTTTAATGAAAAACTACCCCAAACAAGTACCCCAGAAGTGGGTCAGGGTCAACAATACAGAAAACTATTAATCAAAGGGACATGTCCAAGGTCACTAATCCCTTTATTCCATTCCCACTGCAAAAACATAGCTTTTATTAAGCACAACTTCTATCCTTAGTAAACCCATGCTGGTTATCACTTATAATACTGTTATCCCCTATCTATTCCTGTATGTAATCCCTTATAAGTCCTTCAAACAATTTACCCATAATGCACGTTGGATTTACCGGTCTATAATTCCCTGTGGAAGACCTAGAGCCCTTTTTGAAGATTGGCACCACATTCGCCTTGCGCCAGTCCCTTGGCACAATACCAGACACCAGAGAATCTCTAAATATCATGAACAAGGGTACAGATATTACTGAACTTACCTCTCTAAGAACTCTTGGGTGCAATCCATCTGGCCCTGGAGATTTGCTTACATTTATATCACTTAACTTACCTTGTACCATCTCTACATTAAGCCAGTTCAGTACATTACATGATGTGTTACCAGCACTGACCTGGCCAATGTCAGCTCCTCCTTCTTCCATAGTATATACAGTACTAAAGAACCCATTCAATAGCTCCGCTTTCTCTTGATCGCCCATGACAACCTCCCCATTATCATTATTAAGGGGTCCTACATGCTCTGTCCTTGTTTTTTTTTGTATTTATATATCTAAAAAAATATTTAGGGTTAGTTTTGCTTTCTTTGGCCACTTGTCTCTCATTTTGAATTTTTGTTGTTTTTATTACGTTTTTACAGATTTTATTAAGTTCTTTGTACCTTTTAAATGTTATATTTGATCCATCAGATTTGTATTTTTTAAAAACCATTTTTTTGTTGTTTATTGCTCTTTTAACATAATTTGTCAGTCATGTAGGATTTAGCTTTAATCATTTATATTTGTTCCCCTTTGGTACATATTTAGCTGTATAGTTATTTAGAGTTGATTTAAAGGGGTATTCCAGGCAAAAACCTTTTTTTTTTTTATATATATCAACTGGCTCTGGAAAGATAAACAGATTTGTAAATTACTTCTATTAAAAAATCTTAATCCTTCCAATAGTTATTAGCTTCTAAAGTTTTCTGTCTAATGCTCAATGATGATGTCACGTCCCTGGAGCTGTGCATGATTGGAAAATATCCCCATAGGAACTGCACAGCTCCCAGGACATGACATCATCATTAAGCAGTTAGACAGAAAACAACAACTTAACTTCAGAAGCTAATAACTATTGGAAGCATTAAGATTTTTTGATAGACGTAATTTACAAATCTGGTTAACTTTCCGGAGCCAGTTGATATATATGAAAAAAAGTTTTGGCCTGGAATACCCCTTTAAAGATGTCCTATTTACCTTCTGTATCAGTATTTGAGAACTGTTACGCCTAGCGCTCCGGGTCCCCGCTCCTCCCCGGAGCGCTCACGGCGTCTTTCTCCCTGCAGCGCTCCGGTCGGTCCCGCTGACCGGGAGCGCCGCACTGTCATGGCCGTTGGGGATGCGATTCGCACAGCGGGACGCGCCCGCTCGCGAATCGCATCCCAGGTCACTTACCCGTCCCGGTCCCCTGCTGTCATGTGCTGGCGCGCACGGCTCCGCTCTCTAGGGCGCGCGCGCGCCAGCTCTCTGAGACTTAAAGGGCCAGTGCACCAATGATTGGTGCCTGGCCCAATTAGCTTAATTGGCTCCCACCTGTTCCCTGGCTATATCTAGTCTCCTCCCTTGCACTCCCTTGCCGGATCTTGTTGCCTTGTGCCAGTGAAAGCGTTTAGTGTTGTCCAAAGCCTGTGTACCTGAACTTCTGCTACCCTTCCTGACTACGAACCTTGCCGCCTGCCCCCGACCTTCTGCTACGTCTGACCTTGCCTCTGCCTAGTCCTTCTGTCCCACGCCTTCTCAGCAGTCAGCGAGGTAGAGCCGTTGCTAGTGGATACGACCTGGTTGCTACTGCCGCAGCAAGACCATCCCGCTTTGCGGCGGGCTCTGGTGAAAACCAGTAGCCTCTTAGAACCGGTCCACTAGCACGGTCCACGCCAATCCCTCGCTGACACAGAGGATCCACTACCTGGAAGCCGAATCGTGACAGTAGATCCGGCCATGGATCCCGCTGAGGTGCCGCTGCCAAGTCTCGCTGATCTTCCCACGGTGGTCGCTCAGCAATCGCAGCAGATTGCCCAACAAGGACAGCAGCTGTCGCAGTTGACCGCCATGTTACAGCAACTTCTGCCTCTGCTACAGCAGCAACCATCTCCTCCGCCAGCTCCTGCACCTCCTCCGCAGCGAGTGGCCGCTCCTAGCCTCCGCTTGTCCCTGCCGGACAAATTTGATGGGGACTCCAGACTCTGCCGTGGATTTTTGTCTCAGTGTTCCCTGCATATGGAGATGATGTCGGACTTGTTTCCTTCAGAACGGTCTAAGGTGGCGTTCGTAGTAAGCCTTCTTTCAGGAAAGGCCTTGTCTTGGGCCACACCGCTCTGGGACCGCAATGATCCTGCCACAGCCACAGTCCAGGCCTTCTTCACTGAACTCCGGAGTGTCTTCGAGGAGCCAGCTCGAGCTTCTTCTGCCGAGACTGCCCTGTTGAACCTGGTCCAGGGTAATTCTTCCGTTGGCGAGTATGCCGTACAATTCCGTACTCTTGCTTCAGAATTATCCTGGAATAACGAGGCTCTCTGCGCGACCTTTAAAAAAGGCCTATCCAGTCGCATTAAGGATGTGCTGGCCGCACGAGAGATTCCTGCCAATCTGCAAGAACTCATCCATCTAGCTACCCGCATTGACATGCGTTTTTCTGAGCGACACCAAGAGCTCCGCCAGGAAAAAGACTTAGATCTCTGGGCACCTCTCCCACAGTATCCGTTGCAATCTACGCCTGGGCCTCCCGCCGAGGAGGCCATGCAAGTGGATAAGTCTCGCCTGACCCAGGAAGAGAGGAATCGCCGCAGGGAAGAAAATCTCTGTCTTTACTGTGCCAGTACCGAGCATTTCTTGGTGGATTGCCCTATCCGTCCTCCACGCCTGGGAAATGCACGCACGCACCCAGCTCACGTGGGTGTGGCGTCTCTTGGTTCCAAGTCTGCTCCTCCACGTCTCACGGTACCCGTGCGGATTTCTTCTTCAGCCAGCTCCTCCCTCTCAGCCGTGGCCTGCTTGGACTCCGGTGCCTCAGGAAATTTTATTTTGGAGTCGTTTGTTAATAAATTCAGCATCCCGGTGACCCGTCTCGTCAAGCCGCTCTACATTTCCGCGGTCAACGGAGCCAGATTGGACTGCACCGTGCGTTACCGCACAGAGCCCCTCCTCATGTCTATTGGACCCCACCTTGAGAGGATTGAATTCTTCATTCTCCCCAACTGTACCTCTGAGGTTCTCCTCGGTCTGCCTTGGCTCCGGCTTCATTCCCCCACCATTGATTGGACCACCGGGGAGATCAGGAACTGGGACTCTGCCTGCCACAGGAAGTGCCTCTCCCCCCCTCCCAGTCCCGTCAGGCAAGCCTCTGTGCCACCCCATGGCCCCCATCCTGGTGTCACACTGCCCCGTGCCAGGCCTCGCCCTCTGCCCTCCCTCCCCATTCCCACTCCTGCTGTACTGCCTGCCGTTGAGGAAACCCTCCATTCTTTCCCGGTGTCCTCATCCCAGGGGAGGCAGTTACTGGACAAAGAGAAGGGGAGACCTAAGGGGGGGGGTACTGTTACGCCTAGCGCTCCGGGTCCCCGCTCCTCCCCGGAGCGCTCACGGCGTCTTTCTCCCTGCAGCGCTCCGGTCGGTCCCGCTGACCGGGAGCGCCGCACTGTCATGGCCGTTGGGGATGCGATTCGCACAGCGGGACGCGCCCGCTCGCGAATCGCATCCCAGGTCACTTACCCGTCCCGGTCCCCTGCTGTCATGTGCTGGCGCGCGCGGCTCCGCTCTCTAGGGCGCGCGCGCGCCAGCTCTCTGAGACTTAAAGGGCCAGTGCACCAATGATTGGTGCCTGGCCCAATTAGCTTAATTGGCTCCCACCTGTTCCCTGGCTATATCTAGTCTCCTCCCTTGCACTCCCTTGCCGGATCTTGTTGCCTTGTGCCAGTGAAAGCGTTTAGTGTTGTCCAAAGCCTGTGTACCTGAACTTCTGCTACCCTTCCTGACTACGAACCTTGCCGCCTGCCCCCGACCTTCTGCTACGTCTGACCTTGCCTCTGCCTAGTCCTTCTGTCCCACGCCTTCTCAGCAGTCAGCGAGGTAGAGCCGTTGCTAGTGGATACGACCTGGTTGCTACTGCCGCAGCAAGACCATCCCGCTTTGCGGCGGGCTCTGGTGAAAACCAGTAGCCTCTTAGAACCGGTCCACTAGCACGGTCCACGCCAATCCCTCGCTGACACAGAGGATCCACTACCTGGAAGCCGAATCGTGACAAGAACACCTCCCCCAGTCTATGTCCTGTAGTGCAGCTCTCAGACCAGAGAAATTTGCCTTTTTAAAGTATATACTCGAGTATAAGCCGAGTTTTTCAGCACGATTTTTCCTGCTGAAAACACCCCCCTCGGCTTATACTCGAGTGAACTCCCCCACCCGCAGTGGTCTTCAACCTGCGGACCTCCAGAGGTTTCAAAACTACAACTCCCAGCAAGCCCGGGCAGCCATCGGCTGTCCGGGCTTGCTGGGAGTTGTAGTTTTGAAACCTCCGGAGGTCCGCAGGTTGAAGACCACTGCGGCCTTCGACATCATCCAGCCCCCTCTCACCCCCCTTTAATTCTGTACAGTACTCACCTCCGCTCGGCGCTGGTCCATTCCTGCAGGACTGTCCGGTGAGGAGGTGGTCCGGTGGGATAGTGGTTCCGGGCTGCTATCTTCACCGGGGAGGCCTCTTCTAAGCGCTTCGGGCCCGGCCTCAGAATAGTCACGTTGCCTTGACAACGATGCAGAGGTGCGTTCATTGCCAACGTACTTCTGCGTTATTGTCAAGGCAACGCCTCTATTCCGGGCCGGAAGCGGAGAAGAGGCCTCCCCGGTGAAGATAGCAGCCCGGAACCACTATCCCACCGGACCACCTCCTCTTCGGACAGCCCTGCAGGACCGGACCAGCGCCGAGCGGAGGTGAGTACTCAGAACTAAAGGGGGTTAGAGGGGGCTGGATGATGTCGAAGGCCGCAGTGGTCTTCAACCTGCGGACCTCCGAAGGTTTCAAAACTACAACTCCCAGCAAGCCCGGACAGCCGATGGCTGCCCGGGCTTGCTGGGAGTTGTAGTTTTGAAACCTCTGGAGGTCCGCAGGTTGAAGACCACTGAGGGCGAATGATGAGAAGAGGATGATGAAAGGGGGGGGGGGGGGGGGTGTGGGATGATGACAAGAGGATGATAAAGGGGGCGGGTGGGATGATGAAGGGGGATGTGTGGGATGATGACAAGGGGATGATGAAGGGGGGATGTGTGGGATGATGACAAGGGGATGATGAAGGGGGGATGTGTGGGATGATGACAAGGGGATGATGAAGGGGGGATGTGTGGGATGATGACAAGGGGATGATGAAGGGGCGATGTGCGGGATGATAAGGGGATGATGAAGGGGGGATGTGTGGGATGATGATAAGGGGATGATGAAGGGGGGATGTGTGGGATGATAAGGGGATGATGAAGGGGGGATGTGTGGGATGATGACAAGGGGATGATGATGAGGATGTTAATGACGGGTCTGGATGATGACAGGGGGGGGATAATGTATTTCCCACCCTAGGCTTATACTCGAGTCAATAACTTTTCCTGGGATTTTGGGTTTAAATTATTGGTCTCGGCTTATACTCGGGTCGGCTTATACTCGAGTATATACGGTATATGTTTTTGCCTTCCCCGTCTGTCTTTGTTTTCTACATTTTAAGTCAAAAGTAACTATATTGTTGTCGCTATTACCAAGGTTTTCCCGCACAGTTACCAACCAGCTCTGCGTTGTTGGAAATGATCAAATCCAACAAGGCATCACTTCTTGTTGGGTCCTCCACAAACTGGCCCATAAAATTATCCTGCAATAAATTTAGGATTTTTCTCCCCTTTGTAGTTTTAGCCAACCCCCGACCCCAATCTATATCTGGATAGTTAAAATCTCCCATTATTACCACTGTACCTGCCCGGGCGGCCCTCTCTATTTGTTTATACAGCCGACCTTCTATCTCTTCAGTGATATTAGGGGGTCTGTAGATTACACCAAATACTATTTTTTCAGTATTTCCCTCCTTTTGTAATTCTACCCACAATGATTCCACATCCTCAAAATCATCACACACTATGGCATCGTTCACACTGACTTTCATACCACTTCTTACATACAGACAGACTCCACCACCTTTTCTGTTCATTCTGTCCTTGCAAAACAATGTAAACCCCTGCAGATTGACAGCCCAGTCATGCGAGGAGTCCAGCCAAGTCTCAGTGACCCCAACTATATCAATATGTTCCCCCAGTATCAAGGCCTGCTTATCCTCAGTGCACAGAGCCCTGCTTGTCCTCAGTGTACAGAGCCCTGCTTGTTTTCAGTGTACAGAGCCCTGCTTGTCCTCAGTGCACAGAGCCCTGCTTGTCCTCAGTGCACAGAGCCCTGCTCGTCCTCAGTGTACAGAGCCCTGCTTGTCCTCAGTGTACAGAGCCCTGCTTGTCCTCAGTGTACAGAGCCCTGCTTGTCCTTAGTGTACAGAGCCCTGCTTGTCCTCAGTGCACAGAGCCCTGCTTGTCCTCAGTGTACAGAGCCCTGCTTGTCCTCAGTGTACAGAGCCCCGCTTGTCTTCAGTGCACAGAGCCCCGTTTGTCCTCAGTGTACAGAGCCCTGCTTGTCCTCAGTGTACAGAGCCCTGCTTGTCCTCAGTGTACAGAGCCCTGCTTGTCCTCAGTGTACAGAGCCCTGCTTTTCCTCCGTGTACAGCATCCTGTTCGTCCTCAGTGCACAGAGCCCTGCTTGTTCTCAGTGTACAGAGCCCTGCTTGTCCTCAGTGTACAGAGCCCTGCTTGTCCTCAGTGTACAGAGCCCTGCTTGTCCTCAGTGTACAGAGCCCTGCTTGTCCTCAGTGTACAGAGCCCTGCTTGTCCTCAGTGTACAGAGCCTTGCTTGTCCTCAGTGTACAGAGCACTGCTTGTCCTCAGTGTACAAAGCCCTGCTTGTTCTCAGTGTACAGAGCCCTGCTTGTCCTCAGTGTACAGAGACCTGCTTGTCCTCAATGTACAGGGCCTTGCTTGTCCTCAGTGTACAGGGCCCTGCTTGTCCTCAGTGTACAGAGCCTTCTTGTCCTCAGTGTACAGAGCCCTGCTTGTCCTCAGTGTACAAAGCCCTGCTTGTCCTCAGTGTACAAAGCCCTGCGTGGTGAGCCACCGTTGTATGGCAGGACCACGGGTGTAGCAGACTGAGTGGGGGTGTGTGGACATGGGTGATGGGGGGGAAGTGGACATGGGTGACGGGGGGGGGGGGGGGAGTGGACATGGGTGACGGGGGTGGACATGGGTGGCCGTGGCGTGGACATGGGTGAAGGGGGGTGGACATAGGTGATGGGATGGGTGGACATGGGTGAAGGGGGGGTGGACATGGGTGACGGGGGGGCGGAGTTGGACAAGGATGAAATGGGGTAACAACAGAGGGTACAGTCGAAAGGGTACAGTACCTTAAGCGAGCCGTCATGGGAATCCGGCGCAGCTTGCAGTTCCACGGCATCTTCCCCTCTTTGGTGTAGCAGGGCACTATTTTTGGCAGTGCGCATGCATACTTCCCATCCCCCTGCGGCGCCGTGAGTCAAAGGCGCACAGGCCGGGTCGGGAAATAAAAAAATTAAAATTCACGGCAAAATCCTGCGGCACTCGGGTTGGGAATCACAGTACTACCACATTTTTGAAGTATTTTTATTTCATTTTGTTTTTTAATGAAAAACTACCCAAAACAAGTACCCCAGAAGTGGGTCAGAGTCAATAATACAGAAAACCATTAATCAAAGGAACATGTCCAAGGTCACTAATCCCTTTATTCCATTCCCACTCCAAAAACATAGCTTTTATTAAGTACAACTTCTATCCTTAGCAAACCCATGCTGGTTATCACTTATAATACTGTTATACCCTATCTATTCCTGTATGTAATCCCTTATAAGTCCTTGTAGAAATGTAATGGTGAAACAAGTCGGACCCATGGAGGCCGCACCTCACAACTTACAAGAATCTACTGCTGATGTCTTGGGGCCAGAATCCACCTGACACCTACTAAGGACTTTTGGCCCTAAATGACATGTCTTTCTATAGCTTGAAAAAGGTTCCAGGAGGGAGAAGAAATGTCACTTTTGTTTGGCATGTGATGCAATAAACGTATTCATGTTGATTTCTCACAGTTTTTGGAGTGCTGTATATTTTTATTTACATAGATAGTGTGATGACTCACTCTTGCAGATAGGTGCAGTTGCAGTATAGAGGCAAGGAAACAGTACTTTTCAACTCAAAGTTCAGTGTTTTATTCACAATTGTCAAACAGTCTTCAAATGCAGAATAAAGGAAAACATAACAAAAGTCCAGCTGTATTTCCTTGGTGTATGATCACACCTGAGTTTGTGCCATGCAGCATCAATCAAGTCTTTTCCAAGCCTTGAGGCAGTCTGCTGACCAGCTTCCAACCTCTCAGGGAAGAACACCACATTCAGCTCTCTCATGCAGTGTGAGCTGCAACTAGCAAATTCCCCTCAGCTGGTGAAGCAGGTTGCCTTTAAGGCAAACAAAAGGCGTCCTGGATTGTGGGGTATGATCCCCACCTTTCACTTGATCATTCCCAGTAAGAGCCGTCCTGATTGGCCTTCCAGCCATACTACGGCCATAATGTCAGTCTCCATCGCAGCACAGACACTGGATATATACTGGCTCTTACTTCACCAAGGCCAGGAGCCTTGGTGACATATAATGCCCATCGACCACAATGCCTTTCACCTCCTCACATAACCCCCCCCCTTTGTTCAAGACTGAGGGGGTGAACACTTGTGCAACAGTGGACTCGTGATAGGGCATTGGCGTTGCCTAGCAAACAACCCACTCTGTGTTCAACCCTAAACTTGAAATTCTGTAATGACAGAAACCACCTGGTGACCCTGGCATTTTTGTCCTTGGGCTGGCACATCCACTTAACTGGGGAATGATCCGTCACGAGACAAAACTTTCTGCCCAACAGATAATAGTGGAGAGATTCGAGTGCCCACTTACTGGCCAGGCACTCTCTCTCACTATACTATACATGGTCTTGGCCAGGGTCAGTTTGTGGCTGAGAAAGACAACGGGATGCTCTTCCCCATTGACTTCTTGGGAGAGTACAGTACCAAGACCTACCTCAGAGGCATCGGTCTGTACCACAAATTCCCTTTTGAAGTCTGGTGTCACAAACACCGGAGACCCACATAAGGCCTGCTCTGCCTTTTCGTTCCAGCGCACCATTACAGAATTGTGTCCCTTTAGGAGGTCTGTTATGGGCACAGCCACCGTAGTAAAATGGGGGATGAATCTCATATAGTAACCCACCATTCCTAGAAATGACTTCACCTGTCGGGTAGTGACAGGTCGGGGCCAATTCCGGATGGCCTCTATTTTGTTTACCTGGGGTTTGACAACTCCACGCCCAATGACAAACCCCAGGTATTTGTCTCTTCCAACCCTATGGCACATTTTTTGGGGTTAGAAGTTAACCACTGCTTGTACTTTTGGAAGGTGACTTTCCCAGTCTGTACTGTGGATGATGATATCGTCCAGATAAACTGAGGCATTCAGATGATGTGGCTGAAGTACAATATCCATTAGCCTTTGAAACGTAGTGGGAGCGCCATGTACACCAAAGGGTAACACCTTGTACTGAAATAAACCTTCTGGTGTGACAAAGGCTATTTTCTCTTTGGCAGCCTCCGTCAAGGGCACCTGCCAGTACCCTTTTGTGAGGTCCAAAACAGAAAAATACCGAGCCTGTCCTAGCCTTTCAATAAGCTCATCAACTCGGGGGATGGGATATGCCTCAAACTTGGACACCTCATTAAGTTTGCGGAGATTGTTACAGAACCGCAATGTACCGTCTGGCTTCGGTATTAAGACTATTGGACTGGCCCACTCACTTTTTGACTCCTGAATGACATCCAATTTTAACATCTGCTGTACTTCTTCAGAGATGGCTTGCAGATAGGTGTGGTTGCAGTATAGAGGCAAGGAAACAGTATTTTTCAAATCAAAGTTCAGTGTTTTATTCACACTTGGCAAACAGTCTTTAAATGCAGAACAAATGCAAACGTAACAAAAGTCCACCTGTATTCCTTAGGTGTTTGTTCACACAAGAGTCCATGCCATACAGCATCAAGCAAGTCTTTTCCAGACAGGCTGCTGACCATCTTTCAACCTCTCAGGGAAGGACTCCACTCTCAGCTCTCTCTTGCAGTGTGAGCTGCAACTAGCAAATCCCCCTCAGCTGGTGAAGCAGGTTGCCTTTAAGGCCACCAAAAGGCGGCCTGGATTGTGGGGAATGGCCCCCACCCTACACTTGGCCATTCCCAGTAAAAGCGGTCCCAGATAGGCCTTCCAGCCATACTACAGCCACAGTGTCAGTCTGCATTGCAGCACAGACACTGAATAAATACCGGCTCTTACTTCACCAAGGCCAGGAACCTTGGTGACACATACCGACCATCAACCACCATGCCTTTCACCTTCTCACAATAGATAGATATGAGATAGATAGATAGATATATCTATCCATTTTTTTTGGGGGGGGGGGGGGGGAGGGGGAGGGGGGGATGGGACCTATCGCTCCTAGTCTGATGTTGCTGTATCCTCCGCTGAAAATAGGTCTACTATGACATAGTCACATGATGATGCTTCATCTGGCGTCACATCATCTTGTTGATCCTCAAGTGCTCGATTTAGTAGAGGCACTTTCAATGGATCAACTGTCAGGACGCTCTCGGCTTCGATCATGTTGCTCTTGGATGTTGTCATAGTAAGAACCTAAGAAATGAAAGAAGAGCCGGACATGTTGTAACCATTCATATTCACTGACATATAAAGGCCCCAGACACAACAAAGCTGCTACATGTGAAGAAGACCTTGTAAATCTGGATTTCATATACTGACCTTGAAGTCCCAATACAACATTATTTGGCTGATACAGGAGCAGACAAATACGACCCACTCCAGGATGGTCAGCGTTATTCTGGAAGACTGAAAATAAAACAGACAAATACATTTGAGTTTGTCCATTTTGGTCTTCCCCTTTATTCACCAAACAGTGGTGGGAATTACTGGGATTGGGATCCCATAACCATGTGAAGAAGTTCGCCCTATGTGGTAGAATATACATACCCGTGTGCAGTACTCGCTGGTGCAGGTGTATACTGCTGCCATTTTACAGGTTAACCCTGAAAGGAGGACGTATATAGGAAAATAACCTCAACCCTGCAGAATGGGGTCATATTTTAGTAGAAAAACACAATTTCACGGTGGACGACAGAAGTGACAAGATAACCCAGCTCCCCCACCATCAATGGCAAAGGACAGAACCAAAAAAGTCATTATGGTGTCTGAAAGGATTTACTGGAGTTTCCTTTAATCCCATAACATAACATAGTGAATTGTAAAGGATACGGATAATGTTAGCCAGCAAGATGGTAACTGACAGCACCGTGGTGGTAAGGCGTCTACATCTACGGTCCCTGGAGCCTGGGTACAGCTGAGATGCCAACGATATGCCTCCGTAGATGACCATACTTGTTAAAACTGCCAGGCAGCTATCGTTAAGCATTGCTGAATCCTAGAGGAAAACAAAGAAAATATGACATTTCACAATATACATATCCTGTCCTAGATGACCTATCATCATACAACACATAGAGCTCCATATCATTATACACCATTAGCAGATATATGATTGTCCTGGATACTTAATATCTGCCAATGGTAAGTATCCAGGATAATCCTACATCTGCCAATGGTGTTATTATATGATCTGTATTCTTATACTGGGCCTTATGTATCATTGTGAGGGGGTGTGAGCTCAGGTCCATTCTGTCCCAAGACCTACAGATCAGCAGGTTATCTGCCAATACATGGCCCCAGCTGTGCTGCTCTTCTCCTGGGTAAGGGGGCTTCATAGGTGACCAGCTAAGGGGCCCTAACACCACAGAATCTGTATAAACAAACCTGTATCAATGGGGTAATGATGTTGCCAACACACGTAATCCATCCGAATGCCAACATCCACGTTTGGCAGGTGACTCCACAAAGGATTTTCTTCAGGGCCTGGATCTCCATGGATTTATAGATGATAAACAAAATCCCGGCCTCTGAAATCCATATACAAAACAGTCTATAGATGGTATATATACCACACAAAGCATATACATGTCTGAAGATACTATTAATTAGAAAATATACAGGAGATATAATTCAGTAACACATAGTGGATCTGCCAAAAGTTGTCTGAAAACATGTGCTGAAGCTGTCATGGCGGCCATGTTAGTAGTTACTCAAGCAGTGGCGCAGCTATAAAGGTGGTAAGGGTCACAGTTACCCCCCTGCCACTACACTATATGCTGCGGCCTGTGGCTGCATAGAAGGGTCACACAGACCAATCAGTACAGTACTACGTTTAGGGGCGGACTGACGGGAGGCTCACCCGCACTAACCTGAATACCTAAGCTTATAGTGCGGAGGACCCTCTTTTTAACTCTGCTTATCTTACCCCATTACGTGCAGCTGTTCAGAAGATACGAGCAGACTGTCTACATGCTATTCCTGAGAATCTAGCAATAAGGAGCATTCCCAATGGGCTTTTAGCAACAATAACAAGTCTTCACTTCGGCTGTTGGCCCCGCCCCTTTATTATTCACTGCTAGTTGGGTCCGCCCCTTCATTACTATTCACAGCTCCTTGGCCCCGCCCCCTTCAGTACACCATCCCTGTACACTTCTCCCTCTCAGCACCCTCCCCGACACCCTCCCACCCACCAATGTGTACACAGAGCTAGGACCCCAAGACCAGGCCAAAGCTTTCCCAGGCTCCTGAATGGCTAAAATGTGTCAGTACTAAGTAAATCATGTGCCTTTCAGGAGCCTGGGAAAGCTTTGTGTGATAGTCAGACCCTGTAATCATTACAGGCTTCTGAATGGCACATGATTGGCTTAGTACTGACACATTTCTGGCCATTCAGGTGCCTAAGAAAGCTGTATGACAAACCCTGTAATTACTTATGCTACTGTAATCATTACTGGACCATGGGTCATTACAAGGTCTGTCACACACAGCTTCCCCATGCTCCTGAATGGCACATTTGCTTAATACAGCAACCACATGCCTGCCATTGCAGGGATTAATATATGACATCTGAAGTTTGCCTGTGCATAAAGCAATCAAGCTACAAGAAGATATGCCATTCAGGAGCATGGAAAAGTTAGGTGACAATATCTGACCTAGCTTTTCCATGCTCCTGAATGGCATGTCTGCTTGATGGCTGATGGGCATGGTCAGGTGGGCCCAGGCTAAACTTCTGCACCCATGACACTTTAGCTACACCTTTGTACTCAGGATGGCACTAATAATAATTCCTATAGATACATGTAGTGCACTTACCTAGCAGAGAAGACACGGTGGAAACTACAGTCAGCACAATGGATTCTGGATATTGTGCTCCAGTGTCACTGAGGAGAAATAGATTCCATATATAACATTAGCCGGGCCGGTCACTAGTAACAAAAATCGGTCACTAGTAACAAGGGCCGGTCACTATTAACAAGGGCCGGTCACTATTAACAAGGGCCGGTCACTAGTAACAAGGGTCGGTCACTAGTAACAAGGGTCGGTCACTAGTAACAAGGGCCGGTCACTAGTAACAAGGGCCGGTCACTAGTAACAAGAATCGGTCACTAGTAACAAGGGCCGGTCACTAGTAACAAAGGTCGGTCACTAGTAACAAGGGTCGGTCACTAGTAACAAGGGCCGGTCACTAGTAACAAGGGCCGGTCACTAGTAACAAGGGCCGGTCACTAGTAACAAGGGTCGGTCACTAGTAACAAGGGCCGGTCACTAGTAACAAGAATCGGTCACTAGTAACAAGGGCCGGTCACTAGTAACAAAGGTCGGTCACTAGTAACAAGGGCCGGTCACTAGTAACACTAGTTTCCCACCAATGTCCCTATAGAGTCTCCTACCTGATGCTGATGATCCCTGTTTGGTAATGGCCTTGTATGATGGTCATGGTGAAGGTGGTCAGGACACCCACGAAGGTCCATATTGCCCAAAACAATGGCAGGATAGCCAGGGTTGGGCTCGTCATATTAGAAGAAGAAATATATTTCACTCTCAGGAAAACTGAGCGCTCTCAATCTGAACTAACAGAAAGTGAAGGGTTTGCCTGTATCGTGCAGTGGTATAACCGACCACCATCTGTGATGTCATCAGATTCTATACCTGATGATGTCACGTCCTTGGTTGCTGATGCATTAGAAGTATTACAATTATCCATACAGCAAATCTGTATTATATATGGAAATATCACAAATAACCCCTAATATAAAGTTATTATCAAAACTACCTACAAGAAGAATTCTTGTGATCCTAAGGGCTGCAGAGGAGATGTGTTCTCTACTACTGCCCACTGCCAACAGGAGATGTCTGTGCCCACAATGTGCCCTCTATGAGAGCTCCGGCGTCTCTACAACCCCTCACAAAAACCAACTTACAGGACCTCACCAGCTTTTATACTTTGTAGGAATTACAAATCTTATACTTATGACCCAAAAAATGTTGGATTAATAGGTGAACGTTTTGGCCTCATGGGACATCCCTCCAGCACGAAAGGGCAGGACCATTTCATTTACCATATAATGTATTGAGAAATATTTAAAAAAAATATATGTTGGGTGGAATGAAATAAAGGTAGAATACCGCCATTGTGTAGGTTCGTTTTAATAGAAAGAAAAAAAAGGATGTATCTGTACTCTTTGGGGGGAGATTTAACAAAACCTGTGTAGAGGAAAAGTTGCTGAGTTGCCCATAGCAACCAATCAGATCGCTTCTTTCATTTTTAACAAGGCCTCTGCAAAATGAAAGACACAATCTGATTGGTTGCTATGGGCAACTCCGCAACATTTCCACTGGACAGGTTTTGATAAATCTCCCCCAGTCTCTAAGACCATGGAAGAGGAAAAGTTGCTGAGTTGCCCATAGCAACCAATCAGATCGCTTCTTAATTTTTTTAGAGGCCTTTTCAAAAATGAAAGCAGCGAACTGATTGGTTGCTATGGGCAACTGCACCACTCTTCCTCTACACAGGTTATGATAAATCTTCTCATTGGTGTCTATACAAAATATGATCAGTGAAGGGTTAATGAAAATAATTATGAGTAAATGATTAAATCTAATGATATAAAAGATTACTAAAATTCCAGTTTGTAAACACTTGGAGGCAATGAGCGGTGGCTGTGTGGAAAGTAATTCAGGGCCCTTGTGGTTTCCAATGACAACAGCACCATTTGGTGTAAAATCGGGCGCTGGATAATAGGGTTATATACAGCCAAACGTGTACAGTGAGTAAACATTGATGGGGTAGTTAAAGGGGTACTCCGGTGCTAAGACATCTTATCCCCTATCCAAAGGATAGGGGTTAAGATGCTTGATTGCGGGGTCCCGCCACTGGAGACCCCCCGTGATGTTTCACGCAGCACTCCGTTACCATCAGCCCCCGGAGCATGTTCGCTCCGGCTCTGATGACTGGCGATCATGGGGTCGGAGTATTGTGATGTCATGGCTCCGCCCCCGTGTAATGTCACACTCCGCCCCCTCAATGCAAGCCTATGGGAGGGGGTTTGACAGATGTCACGCCCCCTCCCATAGGCTTGCATTGAGGGGACGGAGCCGTGACGTCACGATACTCTGGCCCCCGTGATAGCCAGTCATCAGACCCGGAGCGAACATGCTCTGGGGACTGATGGTAACGGGGGGCTGCGTGAAAGATCACGGGGGTCTCCAACGGTGGGACCCCCGCGATCAAGCATCTTATCCCCTATCCTTTGTATAGGGGATAAGATGTCTTAGCGCCGGAGTACCCTTTTAAGGATTTGGACAATGTTCTGCAGAGAAACCTTGGGTCCAGACATTTATGTGTTACCGTGACACGTACCATCTACCTTAACATTATTGCAGACTCACTTCCCCTGTCATGGCAGTAGTACAGGGCAGTGGCATCTTTCAACAGGATAATGTCCTGCCACACTGGAGAAATTGTTTTAAGGTGTATTCCAAGAAAACCTCTCCTGCTCTGGACAGTTCCTGACATAGAAAGAGGTGTCAGCAGAGGGCACTGTGGTCATACAGAAAAGAACTACACAACTTCCTCTGGAGCATACTGCAGCTGATAAGTCCTGGGAGGATTAAGATTTTTATATAGAAGTCATTTACAAATCTGTTTAACTTTCTGGCACCAGTTGATCTGGTGAAGTTCATGTTTCCTGCAGTCATGTATTCAGTGCATTCGGAAAGTTTTCAGACCCTTTTAGGCCCCTCCTTCATTATTCTGCACACAGCACCCCATAATGACAAAGAAAAAACAACATGTTATAAATCTTTCAAATTTATCGAAAAGGAAAAAACAAATATCTTCCAGTGACATAAGTATTCATACCCTTTACTCAAGACTTAGGTGTAGCCCCTTTGGCAGTGTTCTTGGAGATGAGGCCACAAGGTTTAGAAACCTGGATTTGGGGATTCTCTGCCATTCTTTTCTGCAGATCCTCTCAAGCTCTGTCAGGTTGGATGGGGACCGTTGGTGGAAGATCAAATGGGTTTAAGCCAGGGCTCTGGCTGGGTCACTCAAGAACATTCACAGTCTAAGCATAGGATTGCTTTAATATATTTTTCCTGCACTTTTGGTAAATTTTTTTTTTTTTTACACTGACACCCTCCACCGTGCAAGATTACAAACATTATATTTTAATAGTTTAGACCAGTGTTTATCAACCTTTTTCGGCTTGAGGCACCCCTCCGAAGTTGTCGGGGGAACCCCTACCGTAGTTGTCGAGCAAAACAAAAAAGAGAAAAGCGCCGCAGTGCACAATGTCTATTTATCTGTGGGTATGTAGATTACAGTGCTGCTTTATACAGCAACTCACAAATGACGTCTTCTCTAATCAGCATTGTTCCCTTTTCTTCTCCATCTGGCCCGGCCATCATGACAATTTCTTCCAGCCACAATTCTTCACCGTTAAACCTGCAAAACAAACCTATTAGGCTCCGCACTTTTTTTTTACATGAGTGACAGAGGGGTGTACAAGAGTGTACATGGGTGACAGAGGGATGTAGAAGAGTGTACATGGGTGACAGGGGGCAAAGGGGGTGATTGAGGGGTGTACATTGGTGACAGAGCGGTGTTGGGGGTGGACAGGAGTGTAGATGGGTGACAGGAGTGTAGAGGAGTGTACAAGTGCCCTGCTTGTCCTCAGTGTACAGAGCCCTGCTTGTCCTCAGTGTACAGAGTCTTCTTGTCCTCAGTGTACAAAGCCCTGCTTGTCCTCTGTGTACAGAGCCCTGCTTGTCCTCTGTGTACAGAGCCCTGCTTGTCCTCAGTGTACAGAGCCCTGCTTGTCTTCAGTGTACAGAGCCCTGCTTGTCCTCAGTGTACAGAGCCCTGCTTGTCCTCATTGTACAGAGCCCCGCTTGTCCTCAGTGTACAGAGCCCTGCTTGTCCTCGGTGTACAGAGCCCTGCTTGTCCTCAGTGTACAGAGCTCTGTTTGTCCTCATTGCACAGAGCCCCGCTTGTCCTCGGTGTACAGAGCCCTGCTTGTCCTCAGTGTACAGAGCCCTTCTTGTCTTCAGTGTACAGAACCCTGCTTGTCCTCAGTGTACAGAGCCCTGCTTGTCCTCAGTGCACAGAGCCCTGCTTGTCCTCAGTGTAAAGAGCCCTGCTTGTCCTCGGTGTAAAGAGTCCTGCTTGTCGTCAGTGCACAGAGCCCTGCTTGTCCTCAGTGTACAGAGCCCTGCTTGTCCTCAGTGTACAGAAGCCCGCTTGTCCTCGGTGTACAGAGCCCTGCTTGTCCTCAGTGTACAGAGCCCTGCTTGTCCTCGGTGTAAAGAGTCCTGCTTGTCCTCAGTGTACAGATCACTTGTTTTTCCTCAGTGTACAGAGCCCTGCTTGTCCTTAGTGTACAGAGCCCTGCTTGTCCTCAGTGTTCAGAGCCCTGCTTGTCCTCAGTGTACAGAACCCTGCTTGTCCTCAGTATAAAGGGCCCTGCTTGTCCTCTGTGTACAGAGCCCTGCTTGTCGTCAGTGCACAGAGCCCTGCTTGTCCTCAGTGCACAGACCCCTGCTTGTCCTCAGTGTAAAGAGCCCTGCTTGTCCTCAGTGTACAGAACCCCGCTTGTCCTCAGTGTACAGAGCTCTGCTTGTCCTCAGTGTACAGAGCCCCGATTGTCCTCAGTGCACAGAGCCCTGCTTGTCCTCAGTGTACAGAGCCCTGTGTGGTGAGCCACCGTTGTATGGCGGGACCATGGGTGTAGCAGACTGAGTGACGGGGAAGGGTGGACATGGGTGACGGGGAGGTTGGACATGGGTGACGGGAGAGTGGACATGGGTGATGAGGAGGGTGGACATGGGTGATGGGGGTGGACTTGGGTGACGAGGGGATGGACATGGGTGATGGGGGGGTCGACATGGGTGACGGGGGTGGTCATGGATGACTGAGAGGGTGGACATGGGTGAAGGGGGTGTGGACATGGGTGAAGGGGGTGTGGACATGGGTGACGGGGGGTGGACATGGGTGACGGGGGGATGGACATGGGTGACAGGGGGCGGGGTTAGACAGGGATGAAATGGGGGTAACAACAGAGGATACAGTCGAAATGTGCTTAATGAGGCTAGGACTCCACTGAGATTTTCTCTTTCCCCCCCACATTTTTTATGTAGTACTACTACTCCCAGCATGGAACATACTGTTCCATGATGGGAGTAGTAGTACCTGTACTATAGACAGTCTGACACCCGATGCGATCGTCCATAATATAGCAGAGATGGGGCTCTATACAGCGCTTGCACCTCTGCTCTGTACTGAGTGATGTTCTATTCACATCACTGGCCGTTCATATTTTCCGCCCAGAGCTGTGATTGGCCGGATGGTTGCAGCCAATCACAGCTCTGAGCAAAATATGAATGAGTGAGTGGCCGGAGTACAGAGCAGAGATGTGAGCGATGTATACAGCCGCTCCATCTCTGCTTTAGACAGGACGATCACAGTGGATGTCAGTAGTGACACCCGCTGTGATCTGTTCTTACCTGTAGGTACTCCTACTCCCAACATGGAGCACACTCTGCTCCATGCTGGGAGCTGTAGTACCTGTATTGATAGACAGATCGCAGCGAGTGTAATTTATGACATCCGCTGCGATCTGTCTATTAATGCAGGTACTACAGCTCCCAGCATGGAGCAAAGTGTGCTCCATGTTGGGAGTAGTAGTACTTGTAGTTAAGGAAAGATCACAGCGGGTATCACTCCTGACACCCGCTGTGATCCTCCTGTATAATGTATGGATGCAGCGGCCACTCTTCTATGGTCCCCTGCACTGCCGTATATATACACATATTCTTAGAGCTGTGATAGGCTGGAACCATCTGGCCAATCACAGCTCTCTGCAGGAAATATGAATATGTGAATATATACGTCAGTGCAGGGGACCATAGAAGAGTGGCCGGAAGCATCTACACATTATACAGGAGAATCGCAACGGGTGATCTGTCAATTAGTACAGGTACTACTACTCCCATAATGGAACAGTGTGTTCAGGGCCTGACTGGGGATGAAAACCAGCCCTGGAAATAATTGCAGACCAGCCCCACAGCATCGCGTCAGCCATCAGTAGCCACGTCTAGATTTATCCCTTTACAGTACACTAATATATATGCTTGAAAAAGGCTCTTGTGTTGAGCTGAAACGTTGCTGTTGATAACATGTGGTGAATAAATTCACTTTGTTTTTGAATATTTTGGAGTGCTGCACCATCTCTTTTTGGATATCTAAAAAGGTCTCGATCAGACCTAGGACACTTGACACCCACATGCATGGGTATTTATCTCTCTCTCTCTATATATATATATATCTATATATATATAGATATATATCTATCTATATATAGATATATATATATATAGATATATATGTATATATATCTATATATATATATCTATATATATATCTGCGGGGTCAGTACTTTCCTCGGGGAGAGGACACCTCTTCAGGTGTAACGGAGATTCAAGTTAGGCCATTTAGCACTCCGCGGGCTTCTGGGTAAAAAAATATTTAAATTAGCTCACCACACCACCTTCACAGGTAGTGTTTTCTGCAAACCAGCTCAGGCTCCATTTAAGAAGTCTCAGAACTGATTGGTATTTATGCCAAGCCAGAACTCTCTCCAGAAGGAAAGAGGACCCATCTGCATACAGCTGTTTCGGTTGTTTGCCCCTCGTCAGTACAGAGCAGGGTGATCTGGCTTGGCTGTGGTGAGAGGCCAATAGTATTTTTATTTTATTTATTTATTTCCTCAATATACATTTCGAAGAAATAAATTGCTACTGTATTTCACTATGCTGGAGCAATTTATATATGTGTAAATTTTCCATGCATTATAATACTGTATATGTCTATATACCGTATTTTTCGTCCTATAGGACGCACCGGCGTATAAGACGCACCCAATTTTTAGGGGCAAAATCTAAAAAAATAAAGATTTTGAACCCAATAGTGGTCTTCAACCTGCGGACCTCCAGATGTTGCAAAACTACAACTCCCTGCATGCCCGGACAGCCGTTGGCTGTCCGGGCATGCTGGGAGTTGTAGTTTTGCAACATCTGGAGGTCCGCAGATTGAAGACCACTGCATAGGAGGTAATACTCACGTGTCCCCTCCGCTCCGGACCCGTCACCGCTGCCCTGGATGTCGCTCCATCGCTGTCGCCGTGTCCCCGTCGCTCCGGGAACGTCTCTGCTGCCGGACGGTTATCCTCGCTCTCTGTCGCCGCCATCACGTGGTTACGCACGCCGACGCACGTACGCGACGACGTGATGACGAGGAAGGAGAGCGCCGGCATACAGGGGATCCCTGAACGGAGAAGACACCAAGGAGGCAGGTAAGGTCCCTCCCGGTGTCCTGTAAGCACTAACCCGGCTATTCAGTCGTGCTGTTCGGGACCGCCGCGGTGAAATTGCGGCGGTCCCGAACAGCCCGACTGAACAGCCGGATTAGTGTCACTTTCCCTTCAGATGCGGCGGTCAGTTTTGATTGCCGCGTCTGAAGGGTTAATACAGGGCATCACCGCGATCAGGGTGTATTCGCCGTATAAGACGCACCGACTTTTTCCCCCAGTATTGGGGAAGAAAAAGTGCGTCTTATACGGCGAAAAATACGGTAAGTCATACATTTACCTAGTAAGGCTGGGTTCACACTACGTTTTGTAACTCCGGTTCCCGTATACGGCTGGAAGAAGGGGGGGGGGGCGTGGCTTAATCGCGGCGCCCGCACTCAGCCGTATAGGGGAACCGTATGTAATGCATGTCTATGAGCCGACCGGAGTGAACCACAGCCTCCGGTCGGCTGCTTTTTCGTCCGTATGCGGTTTCCCGACCGCAGGCAAAAACGTGGTCGACCGTGTTTTTGCCTATGGTCAGGAAACCGCATACGGCCAAAAAAGCAGCCAACCGCAGGCTGCGGTTCACTCCGGTCGGCTCATAGACATACATTAAATACGGTTCCCCTATACGGCTGAGTGCGGGCGCCGCGATTAAGCCACGCCCCCCCTTCTCCCAGCCGTATACGGGAACCGTAGTTACAAAATGTAGTGTGCACCCAGCCTTACAATAGTATGGGAGGAAAAGAAATATTACCATCACACTGTAACTGACCAAGTCCTCTATACTTAGACTGATATTAACACCTTACACCTTACATATTACCATCATACGGTTACTGACCAAATCCTGTATACCAGTGTTTCCCAACCTTTTTCGGCTCAGGGCACCCCTCCGGAATTTTTTTTTTCGCGGGGCACCCTGACCTTTTTTTTAAAAGCCACAGTGCACAAAAATTCCAATATCTATTTATCAGTGGATATGTAGTTTAAAGTGCTGCTTTATACAGCAACTCACCAATGACATCTTCTCTGATCAGCGTCATTTGTCTGGTCTGGACCGTCCTGACCATTTCTTCCAGCCACAACTCTTCACCGTTAAACCTGCAAAACAAACCTATTAGGCTCCGCACTTTACCAGCATCATCCTCCAGATTCCCCTTTTACAAGTGAAGAGGAATACAGGGGCATATAGGTGTAAAGGGGTAACAGAGGGGGTGTACATGGGAGACAGGTGTGTAGAGGAGTGTATGGGGGAGACAGAGGGCTGTACATGGGTGACAAAGGGGTGTACATGGGAGACAGGTGTGTAGAGGAGTGACAGAGGGGTGTAAAGGATTGTACATGGGTGGCAGAGGGGTGTAAAGCGGTGTACATGGGTGGCAGAGGGGTATAAAGGGGTGTACATGGGAGACAGGTGTGTAGAGGAGTGTACATGGGGGTGACAGAGGGGTATAGGGGGTGATAGATGGGTTTACAGTGGTGGCAGAGGGTTGTAGAGTAGTCTACATGGGTGACAGAGGGGTATTGAGGAGTGTACATGGGTGACAGAGGGGTGTAGAGGAGTGTACATGGGTGACAGGGGTGTAGAGGAGTGTACATGGGTGACAGAGGGGTGTAGAGGAGTGTACATGGGTGACAGAGAGATGTAGAGGAGTGTATATGGGTGACAGAGGGGTGTAGAGGAGTGTACATGGGTGGCAGAGGGGTGTAGAGGAGTGTACATGGGTGGCAGAGGGGTGGACATGGGTGGCAGAGGGGTGTAAATGGGTGGCAGAGGGGTGTAGAGGGGTGTACATGGGTGACAGAGGGGTGGACAGGAGTGACAAGGTGGTAACGGGTGACAAAGGGACAGAGGGGTGTACATGGGTGACAAGTATGTGGTCAGAGGGGTGGACAATGAGGGGTGAACATGGGTGAGAGGGGGGATGCATATGGGTGAGGAGGGGATGCACATGGGGGAGAGGGGGGTGGATATGGGTGAGAGGGGGGTGGACATGGGTGAGGGGGGATGCACATGGGTGAGGGGGGGATGCACATGGGTGAGGGGGGATGCACATGGGTGAGAGGGGGGATGCACATGGGTGAGGGGGGGTGCACATGTGTAGAGGAGTGTACATGGGGGTGACAGAGGGGTGTACATGGGTGACAAAGGGGTGTTCATGGGAGACAGGTGTGTAGAGGAGTACATGGGGGTGAAAGAGGGGTGTAGGGGATGATAGACGGGTTTACAGTGGTGGCAGAGGGTTGTAGAGTAGTCTACATGGGTGACAGAGGGGTATTGAGGAGTGTACATGGGTGACAGAGGGGTGTAGAGGAGTGTACATGGGTGACAGGGGTGTAGAGGAGTGTACATGGGTGGCAGAGGGGTATAAAGGGGTGTACATGGGTGGCAAAGGGGTGTACATGGGTTGCAGAGGGGTGTAAAGGGGTGTACATGGGTTGCAGAGGGGTGTAGAGGAGTGTACATGGGTGACAGGGGTGTAGAGGGGTATACATGGGTGACAGAGGGGTGTAGAGGGGTATACATGGGTGACAGAAGGGTATAGAGGAGTGTACATGGGTGGCAGAGGAGTGTAGAGGGGTGTACATGGGTTGCAGAGGGGTGTAAAGGGGTGTACATTGGTTGCAGAGGGGTGTAGAGGAGTGTACATGGGTGACAGAGGGGTATAGGGGAGTGTAGATGGGTGACAGAGGGGTGTAGAGGGGTATACATGGGTGACAGAGGGGTAAAGAGGAGTGTACATGGGTGACAGAGGGGTGTAGAGGAGTGTACATGGGTGGCAGAGGGGTGTAGAGAAGTGTACATGGGTGACAGGGGTGTAGAGGAGTGTACATGGGTGACAGAGGGGTGTAGAGGAGTGTACATGGGTGACAGAGGGGTATAGAGGAGTGTACATGGGTGACAGAGAGATGTAGAGGAGTGTATATGGGTGACAGAGGGGTATAGAGGAGTGTACATGGGTGGCAGAGGAGTGTAGAGGGCTGTACATGGTTGCAGAAGGGTGTAAAGGTGTGTACATGGGTTGCAGAGGGGTGTAGGGGAGTGTACATGGGTGACAGAGGGGTGTAGAGGAGTGTACATGGGTGACAGAGAGATGTAGAGGAGTGTACATGGGTGACAGGGGTGTAGAGGAGTGTACATGGGTGACAGAGGGGTGTAGAGGAGTGTACATGGGTGACAGAGAGATGTAGAGGAGTGTACATGGGTGACAGAGGGGTGTAGAGGAGTGTACATGGGTGGCAGAGGGGTGTAGAGGAGTGTACATGGCTGGCAGAGGGGTGGACATGGGCGGCAGAGGGGTGTAAATGGGTGGCAGAGGGGTGTAGAGGGGTGTACATGGGTGACAGAGGGGTGGACAGGAGTGACAAGGTGGTAACGGGTGACAAAGGGACAGAGGGGTGTACATGGGTGACAAGTATGTGGTCAGAGGGGTGGACAATGAGGGGTGAACATGGGTGAGAGGGGGGATGCATATGGGTGAGGAGGGGATGCACATGGGTGAGGGGGGATGCACATGGGTGAGGGGGGATGCACATGGGGGAGAAGGGGGTGGGTATGGGTGAGAGGGGGGTGGACATGGGTGAGGGGGATGCACATGGGTGAGGGGGGATGCACATGGGTGAGGGGGGGATGCACATTGGTGAGAGGGGGGATGCACATGGGTGAGGGGGGGTGCACATGGGTGAGGGGGATGCACATGGGTGAGGGGGGATTCACATGGGTGAGGGGGGAATGCACATGGGTGAGGGGGGATGCACATGGGTGAGGGGGGATGCACTTGGGTGAGGGGGGATATGCAAGGGTGAGGGGGGATGCACATGGGTGAGGGGGGGGAGAATGGATATGGTACAGTACCTCAAGCAAGCCATTTTTCTTCCCTGTTCTTCCAATCTCTGGCAGGGCACCGGCTCCGGCAGGGCAATTATTCACTGCGCCGCAGGGGAGAGGGGGACGCTGGGGCACGGGTAACTACACCGGCCCGGCTCAGCTTTTGCATACTTCCCCTCTCTGGGCCGCAGGGGAAAGGGGGAAGCTAAGGGACGCTGGGGGACGTAGGGGTACGCTGAAGCCTAGAACAGCAGCCCCTGATCATGTGATTCCTCCTCCTCCATGTGACTGATCACATGACGGTGACATCATCGCAGGTCTTGTTACAGCCTCAGGCGCACGCACATCGTAGCTTCCCTCCCCCCTGCGGTGCCGGGGAGGGAAATAAAAAATAAATAAAATCACGGTTGGGAATCACTGCACTACTTGCTGCCTCTGGATGCGCAGGTACTGGGTTGAGTGGCAGGGCTGGGAGCCTACAGCTCATATCTCCGCCTCTCTGTGGCCGCTTCACACAAGGTCCTGACTTAAAGGGGTAGTCTAGTGGTGAAAAACGTATCCCCTATCCTAAGGATAGGGGATAAGTTTGAGATCGCGGGGGGTCTGACCGCTGGGGCCCCCTGCGATCTCTCTGTACAGGGCCCCGGCTCTCCGGCCAGATAGCGGGTGTCCACCCCCGCACGAAGCGCCGGCCGACATGCCCCCTCAATACATCTCAATGGCAGAGACGGAGGGTAATTGGGGTGATTTATAGTTTCTGACTGCTTGTTCGGTCATACCTTAGATTGCCTTTACCTTGGGCTGAGATGGGCTGGTATTGCCCTGCCAAGAACCCGGCGGTGGGTGGGATACCGCCTTATGCTGCTCTCCTAGTGGCTAGTATTCTGTTCACTGTTAGTGCTGTTACCAAAACTTTTATGTTTTTTCGTATATGTTTATTTCTCTTGTTTCGGTCCTTCCTTTCTTTCTCTCTTATCTTCTCTCTTGGTTTGTCTCTTCTCTTTCACCTCTTCCCTTCTCCTACCCTTCCCTTTTACCCCTTTTCTGCCCCTCCCTATCCTCCCTGTCCCCCTGACCCTTGGTGAACCACCATGGATACATTATCTGTCTGTTCGTTTAATGTGAAGGGTCTGAATGT
Organism: Hyla sarda; assembly: GCF_029499605.1. Lineage (NCBI taxonomy): Eukaryota > Metazoa > Chordata > Amphibia > Anura > Hylidae > Hyla > Hyla sarda. The sequence continues at coordinate 142,679,864 of NC_079197.1, read as the reverse complement.
CCCTGAAAAGCGACGCCAAATATCTAGGTACCTACATAAGCAAAAGGTGTTAATTGTCCTGTTTCAGGAAACGCATTTTCTATCTACTAGTTGCCCGGTGATTAATGACCGGTTATATCCAGTATGGTTTCACACAATGTCTACTGATTCTAAATCTAAAGGGGTGTCTATAGCCTTTCATAGGTCCTTCCAGCCTACTGTATTGAAATCATCATGTGACCCTCATGGTCGCTATGTGTTTATACAATTCTCTCATTCCTCCCATGTATTCACCGTTGCCTCTGTTTATTTTCCTAACCAGGGACAGGTTTCCTTTGCCTCTAAGGTCCTCCATCTTCTGGATGAATTTGCTGGCTCCTCGCAGATAATCTTGGGGGTTGATTTCAACTGGGTATGGGATCATCTCTTGGACACATCCACTGGTAAGTCCTCTTTGTCCTTTGCAGCTTTGCGTAGACTGAGGAAAGAACTCCTTGATCGCCGGTTGGTGGACGTGTGACGCGCGAATCACCCCAGGGTTAGGGACTTTACCTTTTTTTCACCTGCCCATAAATCCTATAGTCGCCTAGATATGGTGTTCCTTAGCCATCATCTCCTTTCTCTTTACCCACGCGCATCTATTGCCCCGATAGTATGGTTGGACCATGCCCCGGTCCTTGTCAGCATACAATTATCTCCTAGTGCTCCCCGTGCGTTCTCCTGGAGGCTAAATGATCATCTTCTTAAGGATGTTTTATGTGTGCAGGAAGTCAAAAGAGTGATCTCTGAATTTTTGGAAATCCATGCCTCCGACGCTACCTCGGCGCCTACTCAATGGGAAGCGTTGAAGTGTACGGTCCATGGCATATTTATAGCTCATGGCTCCCGTCTCAAAAAAGAGCATGCTAGCCAATTACGTACTCTCTTTGACTCCCTAGCCTCCTTGGAAGCATCAAATAAGAGATCTTATAATGATGCCACTAGGGCCCAAATTTCCTCTGTTCGACAACAGATACTCACTTGTTTAGATAGGAGATTGTTTTGCTTAAGGGAAAGGGTGCATAGGGGATACTACGAGTACGCTGACAAGGCTGGCTCCTGGCTCTCCAGGGCTTTACACTCACGATTGTCCACCCCTTACATCTTATCCCTGACATCTCCCACGTCCGGAAAATTACACTCAACACCGCAGATTGTTGAAGAGTAGTGTTGCTCGCGAATATTCGCAATATGAATTTTATTCGCGAATATCGCATATTCGCTAATTCAGGAATATTCGCGAATATAGCACTATATATTCGTAATTACGAATATTCGTATTTAAATTTTTTTTTCACAGTACACATCTCAGTGATCACCCCTCTCTGCTTCCAGCTTGTGTGGTGTAAAGAAGGCTCTAATACTACTGTGTGAGACTGGCGTGCAAATTTTCGCATATGCAAACATTCGCATATGGTAATTTTTATATATGCAAATTTTCGCATAGGTGAATGTTCGCATATGCGGAAATAAAACGTGAATATTACAAATATGTGAATTTAGCGAATATATGAGGAATAATCGTCCATATATTCGCAAAATATCGCAAATTCGAATATGGCCTATGCCGCTCAACACTATTGAAGAGTTCCGAACCTATTATCAATCCTTATATAATATCAAGGGTAGATATTCGGATCTCCCTGTTTCTGCTTTGCATGATAAAATTAATTCTTACTTAGACCACCATACTCTTTCTGCTCTGTCCTCCTCATCTTGGGAGCATCTGGAGCGGCCGCTGGAGCTTGGGGAGGTGACCGACGCCATCAAAGTTTTGAAAAACGGTAAGAGTCCGGGACCCGATGGGTTTATGGCTCGATTTTGTAAACTGTTCTCTGGCATGGTAGCTCCTCCTTTATTACGATCTTTTAATTCTATAAGTGATGGTGCTCGCTTCCCTCCTCAGGCTCTAGCTGCCCATATCACGGTGCTCCCGAAACCTAATAAAGACCCTTCTAGCTTTAGTAATTATCGACCCATTTCGCTCCTTAATATAGATCTCAAATTGTACTCTAAGATCTTGGCCTTACGTTTAGGCCCCTTACTACCCTCACTTATACATACTGATCAAGTGGGCTTTGTCATGGGCCGCGAAGCTAGGGATAATACCTTGAAGTCATACTCTCTCATTGCCGCAGCCAAATCCAAAAGCCTTCCCTTTTGCCTTCTTTCTATAGACGCTGAAAAGGCCTTCGATAGAGTAGGTTGGGAGTTTCTGGATCTGGCTTTGGCCCATATGGGGAAGGGACCTAGGTTTCACAACCATATCCTGGCCCTTTATGGAGGTGTAACAGCCCAAGTTAAGGTGAATGGTGTGCTGTCGGCCCCGTTTGATGTTAGAAATGGGACACGGCAGGATTGCCTCCCTATCCCCGCTTCTTTATGTGATTGCGATGGAATATTTGGCTGTGGCATTGAGACAGAACGACTCCATCAGGGGTCTCTCCTTCCGTTCCTCCACTTATAAGCTGTCGCTTATTGCTGACGACATACTGTCATATGTTTCCTCCCCTCGTATTTCCATCCCTGTTATTCTTTCCGAGTTCGCAGACTATGGTGCTTTGAGTAATTTCAATATTAACTCACATAAATCGGAACTTCTCAACATCTCCATGCCCCAAGATGTCTTTACTGAGCTCACCTCCCAATTTCCCTTCAAAACTCCACACAACACAATTACGTATTTAGGCATACAATTGGGACCTGATCTTTCCTCCTTGTTCCATATTAATTATCTCCCCTTACTGAGCTCACTGAAATGGGACTTCTCCTCCTGGGGCAAGCTCACGCTCTCATGGTTTGGCAGGATGGCAGTTGTCAAGATGGATGTTTTACCACGTTTACTATATCTTATGCAGACGCTGCCCTTTCGGATTCCGGTGTCCTTCTTCTCCAGGCTCCGCTCCATGATAACCAGATTCATTTGGTCCGTGGGTGGTCCTAGATTACGTTATCAGATCCTGATACGGAGCCGGGAGAGGGGAGGCGCGGGACTCCCGGACACTGTGGCACTCCATCCTACATACCTCAGACATTTCATCCCGCCCTGGACCCCTCACTCCTCTGTTTAGTAATCCGGCTCTTGTTCATGACACGGCAGTCCTTGCCTTATTGTCCTGTTCCGCTGCTTCCCTTCCCAGATTGCGTGTGGTGACCACCTCCTCTACCCTGGTCCCCCTGGCTTCCCTCAATACTGACTCTCCTGGTTCATGGTTTACCTATGAGCTCCTTCGGTCATACTAACTATCCCTGCATCCGAACTCACAATTACATAGATCACTGACTGGTTTTGAGACTGTGCACTCTTTCCTCTCCACCTATACATACCATTTCCTCAGTCTACGCGATGCTGCGAAGTACAGTAGACGACCCGATCAAACCAGACTTTATTGCTCGATGGGAGACGGATCTGGATCGTGTTTTCTCTGACTCCGAGATAGTTAAGATTTTTACTCTGACACACAGGGCTTCTCTTTCCTCTAGGATACAGGAGCATAATTTCAAGGTTCTATGTCGGTGGTATAGATGTCCTGGCCACTTACATAGGATTTTCCCTACGGTACCGGCGATGTGTTGGCGTTGTGGTCAGGGATTGGGTTCTTACCTTCATACCTGGTGGGATTGCCCTCTAATCCATTCCTTCTGGGACGAGGGTTTCCTCGGGCTCGATCTCTCCTGACCCCGCCATAACCCTTCTCTCTCTATTGCCTGGCTCTTTGTCTGGGGCAAAAAAGCGTCTCCTGAGGCACTTTCTTGGTGCTGCAAGAGCGGTTATCCCTCGCCACTGGAAGACTACGGTGACGCCCACGAGAGTCGAGCTGGTAGAAACGATAAATAGGATTCGTAGGATGGAGGAGATGGTAGCTACTGATAATGACAAATTGGATGTCTTTACGGTGGTCTGGGCCTCCTGGGACAGTAATAGGGAATCGGCAGAATTTCTAACTTGGTTATGTTAGTTCATATGTCCTTTCCATGGTGGCTTCTCTTCCCTCCCTCCCTTCCTTACCCGTTCCCCCGCCTCCCCTCCTCCTGACTTTCTTATTCTTTTCTTACTTTTCCTACTTGTTTGTCCTACTGAACCCTTCTCTTATTGTGTTCTTCGACTTTGCTTCTTTCTTTTGTCTTGTATTCCTTTTACTGTACGTCTATTGGTGTTATTGTGACCGGCATGATTGGGTAATAAGGGGATATTTTGAGCTGGTGTTTAAATTAGTGCAGTGGGGGCCATGCCTTCCCTCTATATTAATGTATCCCTTTGATGGTTGTGGCTGTTGTGAGCAGTGTTATGGTGTTTATGGGGATGTGCTGGTGGCGGCTTCCTTATGGAGGTTGCGTTTTATTCTTAAGGGACGGCTGGCCACTCCTGCATGGAATTGTGTACCCCTACTCATTCAGGTCTTCTGTGTAAGCAATAGATTGTTTTAAACTGTCTTGTTATATTTTTATTGTCAAACTCCAATAAAAACGTATTTGTCATAAAGCCACCAAAAGGCGGCCTGGATTGTGGGGTATGATCCCCACCCTTCACTTGATCATTCCCAGTAAGAGCTGTCCCGATTGGCCATCCAGCTATATTATGGCCAGAGTGTCAGTCTCCATCGCAGCACAGACACAGGAGCCTTGGTGACATATATCGCCCATGAACCACAATGCCTTTCACCTTCTCACATACCCCCCCTTTGTTCAAGCCTGAGTGGGCGCAACAGTGGACTCGTGATAGGGCATCGGCATTGCCTAGCATACGACCCACTCTGTGTTCAACCCTAAACTTGAAATTCTGTAATGACAGAAACCACCTGGTGACCCTGACATTTTTGTCCTTGGCCTGGCACATCCACTTAAGGGGGGAATGATCCGTCACAAGACAAAACTTCCTGCCCAACAGATAATAGTGGAGAGACTCGAGTGACCACTTAATGGCCAGGCACTCTCTCTCACTATACTAGACATGGTCTTGGCCGGGGTCAGTTTGTGGCTGAGAAAGACAACGGGATGCTCTACCCCATTGACTTCTTGGGAGAGTACAGTACCAAGACCTACCTCAGAGGCATCGGTCTGTACCACAAATTCCCTTTTGAAGTCTGGTGTCACAAACATATAGGGCCTGCTCTGCCTGTGCGTTCCAGTGCACCATTACGGACTTGCATCCCTTTAGGAGGTCTGTTATGGGCACAGTCACTGTAGTAAAATGGGGGATGAATCTCATATAGTAACCCACCATTCCTAGAAATGACTTCACCTGTCGGGTAGTGACAGCTCGGGGCCAATTCCGGATAGCCTCTATTTTGTTTACCTGGGGTTTGACAACTTCACGCCCAATGACAAACCCCAGGTATTTGTCTCTTCCAACCTATGGCACATTTTTGGGGTTAGCAGTTAACCCGGCCTCCTAAGGTAGTCTACCACTGCCTGTTCTTTTGGAAGGTGACTTTCCCAGTCTGTACTGTGGATGATGATATCGTCCAGATAAGCTGAGGCATTCCGACGATGTGGCCGAAGTACAATATCCATTAGCCTTTGAAACGTAGTGGGAGCGCCATGTACACCAAAGGGTAACACCTTCTACTGAAATAAACCTTCTGGTGTGACAAAGGCTATTTTCTCTTTGGCAGCCTCCGTCAAGGGCACCTGCCAGTACCCTTTTGTGAGGTCCAAAACAGAAAAACTACCGAGCCTGTCCTAGCCTTTCAAGAAGCTCATCAACTCTGGGCATGGGATATGCATCAAACTTGGACACCTCATTAAGTTTGCGGAGATTGTTACAGAACTGCAGCGCACCGTCTGGCTTCGGTATTAAGACTATTGGACTGGCCCACTCACTTTTTGACTCCTCGATGACATCCAATTTTAACATCTGCTGTACTTCTTCATAGATGGCTTGTCGCCGTGACTCAGGTACCCGGTATGGTTTCAACTGTATTTTTACCTGGGGTTCAGTGACTATGTCATGGCGGATGACAAAAGTACGTCCAGGAAGGTCCAAGAACACATCTGTGTTCCTACTGACGAACTCCCTTGCCTCCTGAGTCTTTGCAGAGGAAAGGCTGTCAGCAATTTTCACTGTGGCAACTGAACCAGACTGAGGGAAGGGAAACTCCACCCCTAACAAACCTGGCTGGGGGCTGTCATCCACACTAGTCTCCCTATCTCTCCAGGGTTTCAACAAGTTTACATGGTACACTTGCTCTGGCTTCCTTCGCCCGGGGTGGTGTACCCTGTGTGTCACCTCCCCTACCTTTTCGATCACTTCGAAGGGACCCTGCCACCTAGCCAGAAACTTGCTGTCTACCGCTGGTACCAGAACAAGAACACAATCTCCCAGGTTAAAATTCCGAACCCGAGCCTGACGATTATAAACTCTACTCTGAGCTTGCTTAGCTACTACCATATGTTCCCTAACCAAGGGCAACACTGTTTCCATCCGTTCCTGCAACTGAGTGACATATTCAACTACACTTTTGTGTGGCGTGGGCTGTTGTTCCGATGCCTCTTTAGCTAGGTCTAACAGACCACGTGGATGTCTGAGGGCGAGAACCCAGTAGAAGCCTGGGGCACTTCTCGCACTGCGAACATGAGATAGGGCAGCAAAAGATCCCAATTTTTCCCATCTCTAGCCACCACCCGCTTTAACATATTTTTTAATGTTTGGTTAAACCTTTCTACCAGGCATTCCGTCTGCGGGTGGTACACGGAGGTCCGTAGTTGTGTGGTTTCCCGGTACCGTATTTCATACTGTACCTTTGTAGAGGTCCCCATAGTCAGAGTCCCTAGGAACGTCGAGGTCCCTCTTCTATAGTTATCCCCTTGTCACCCCTTGGTTAGTTTGTATTTGTATAGAAGTTCATATAAATATAAGTATAAATATGTATATATTCAAATGCCTACCCGTTCAGCGTAGCAGGACCTGCGGGTCATGTGATTAGGGTTAGAACTCTATGGTTTTGCTACAGGACCTTTGGAGGTTCTCATGACGTGTTCACCCACAATGCAATGTAACGGTGAGTGACAGTTGTTATGGACCAATCCAAAATGGCCAGCCCCTGCCCATATAAGGGAGCTGCACCATCTTGATCGCTCTCTTGGGTTGCTCATTCTGGAAGAGGTAGGACCTCCGCAGCTTACAAGACAATATACTAGGCCAAAGCCTTGCGGCCTCAGCCTATATCAAAGCGGTTATACTAAGCAATTCCCCGCTACTCCCCGCAAGATTACGGGACCTAAACGCACCCTTAAATCCTTCGGATCTATGCTGCCAAATCTCTGAGAAGCTAAATTGAGCTTATCTGATCCCAACCATCTGTCTATCCCTGCTCAACTATATCTGTAGAGACTCTGTTATCTGGACTGTTACTATTGCTGCATGTACAGAAATTCTTCAGTAAAAGTTCCTGCAAGTTTCCAGTTAATAGGGGTTGTGGACAATCCTTTATTCTACATTCACCTATTGCTCTTGGGAAGGGTGGCAATAGGCCAATCAAGATTACAGAATTTAACCCACACCCTGGCGTCACGAGTGACAAGGGTTAACAGCGCCCTTTATAATTCTGAACAGCAACACCCTAACTACCCTACACCCCACAAGGCTTTATCCCCCAACGCCACCACAGTTGTTTTACCTGCAGTAACTTATGAGCTCTTTCATTACCTTTGGCATAAACGGGGTTACCTGGTCAGTCAACACCTCTTTAAGTAAGCCCACTTGGGATAACATCTCCATTAGCTCCTTAGCTATGAGTATGGCAGAGGTATGTCGCAGAGGTAGCGCCTCGGGATACCGAGTAGCATAGTCCAGGACAACCAGGATGTGTTGGTGGCCCCTAGCGGATTTCCGCAACGGGCCTACTATATTCATAGCAAGCCGTTCAAACAGGACCTCGATAATCGGGAGGGGGACCAGGGGACTACGGTAATGTGGCCTGGGGCTAGTTATTTGGCATGTTGGGCAAGATTCACAATACCTTTCAACCTTCTTATACACGTTGGGCCAGTAAAAACGCTGCAAAATTTGGTCCTGTATCTTCTGCAGGCCCAGGTGCCCCCTTAGAACATGTTGGTGGGCTAACTCTAACACAAGCCTCTGAAATGCTTTTATAACCACCTTCATTTTGGCGATACTGCTTTGCCTTGACTCTTTGGAGAAAACACTCCCGCTGTACTGTCAGTCACTTGTCGGCAGGATCGTTGCCCCTAGCAACAACTCCAACAAGTAATCCCAGGCTCCGTTCTTCGCAAACAGCGTGCTGCAACTCAATCGCTGACCTTACTGCGTTGCCCGTGTCATTCACCAAATGTGATGAATCGCTCATGCAGATAGGTGTGGTTGCAGTATAGAGGCAAGGAAACAGTATTTTTCAAATCAAAGTTCAGTGTTTTATTCACACTTGGCAAACAGTCTTTAAATGCAGAACAAAGGAAAACGTAACAAAAGTCCGCCTGTATTCTATAGGTGTTTGTTCACACAAGAGTCCATGCCATACTGTTACGCCTAGCGCTCCGGGTCCCCGCTCCTCCCCGGAGCGCTCACGGCGCCTTTCTCCCTGCAGCGCCCCGGTCAGTCCCGCTGACCGGGAGCGCTGCACTGTCATGGCCGTTGGGGATGCGATTCGCACAGCGGGACGCGCCCGCTCGCGAATCGCATCCCAGGTCACTTACCCGTCCCGGTCCCCTGCTGTCATGTGCTGGCGCGCGCGGCTCCGCTCTCTAGGGCGCGCGCGCGCCAGCTCTCTGAGACTTAAAGGGCCAGTGCACCAATGATTGGTGCCTGGCCCAATTAGCTTAATTGGCTTCCATCTGCTCCCTGCCTTTATCTGACCTCCTCCCATGCACTCCCTTGCCGGATCTTGTTGCCCTTGTGCCTAGTGAAAGCGTATTGTGTGTCTAAAGCCTGTGTACCAGAATTTCTGCTATCCACCCTGACTACGAACCTTGCCGCCTGCCCCCGACCTTCTGCTACGTCCGACCTTGCTTCTGTCTACTCCCTTGTACCGCGCCTATCATCAGCAGTCAGAGAGGTGACCCGTTGCTAGTGGATACGACCGGGTCACTACCGCCGCAGCAAGACCATCCCGCTTTGCGGCGGGCTCTGGTGAAGACCAGTAGTGACTTAGAACCGGTCCACTAGCGCGGTCCTCGCCAATCCCTCTCTGGCACAGAGGATCCACTACCTGCCAGCCGGCATCGTGACAGTAGATCCGGCCATGGATCCCGCTGACGTCCCTCTGCCTTATATCTCTGATATCACCACGGTGGTCGCCCAGCAATCCCGACAGATCGCCCATCTAACCCACCAGCTGTCGGAAGTATTCACCATTGTGCAGCAACTTCAGTCGCAACTTCAGCAGCAATCATCTCCTCCGCCAGCTCCTGCACCCCTTCCGCAGCGAGTGGCCACTCCTAGCCTCCGCCTGTCCTTGCCGGACAAATTTAATGGGGACTCTAAGTTTTGCCGTGGCTTCCTTTCGCAATGTTCTCTGCACTTGGAGATGATGTCGGACCAGTTTCCTACTGAAAGGTCTAAGGTGGCTTTCGTAGTCAGCCTTCTGTCTGGAAAAGCTCTGTCATGGGCCACACCGCTCTGGGACCGCAATGACCCCGTCACTGCCTCTGTACACTCCTTCTTCTCGGAAATTCGAAGTGTCTTTGAGGAACCTGCCCGAGCCTCTTCTGCTGAGACTGCCCTGTTGAACCTGGTCCAGGGTAATTCTTCCGTTGGCGAGTACGCCATACAATTCCGTACTCTTGCTTCTGAACTATCCTGGAATAATGAGGCCCTCTGCGCGACCTTTAAAAAAGGCCTATCCAGCAACATTAAAGATGTTCTGGCCGCACGAGAAACTCCTGCTAATCTACATGAACTCATTCATCTAGCCACTCGCATTGACATGCGTTTTTCTGAGAGACATCAAGAGCTCCGCCAGGAAAAAGACTTAGATCTCTGGACACCTCTCCCACAGTCTCCACTGCAATCTGCGCCTAGGCCTCCCGCCGAGGAGGCCATGCAAGTGGATCGGTCTCGCCTGACCCTGGAAGAGAGGAATCGCCGTAAGGAAGAGAATCTTTGTCTGTACTGTGCCAGTACCGAACATTTTTTGGTGGATTGCCCTATCCGTCCTCCACGTCTGGGAAACGCACGCTCGCACCCAGCTCTCGTGGGTGTGGCGTCTCTTGATGCTAAGTCGGCTTCTCCACGTCTCACGGTGCCTGTACGGATTTCTACTTCAGCTAGCTCTTCCCTCTCAGCCGTGGCCTGCCTGGACTCTGGTGCTTCTGGGAATTTTATTCGGGAGTCCTTGGTGAATAAATTCCGCATTCCAATGACCCGTCTTGTCAAGCCACTCCACATTTCCGCGGTCAACGGAGCCAGGTTGGATTGCACCGTGCGTTACCGCACGGAGCCCCTACTAATGTGCATCGGTCCTCATCACGAGAAAATTGAATTTTTGGTCCTTCCCAATTGCACTTCCGAAATTCTCCTTGGACTACCCTGGCTTCTACACCATTCCCCAACCCTGGACTGGTCCACTGGGGAGATCAAGAGTTGGGGCCCCTCTTGTTCCAAGGACTGCCTTAAACCAGTTCCCAGTACTCCCTGCCGTGACCCTGTGGTTCCTCCTGTATCCGGTCCCCCTAAGGTCGTTAGGGACTCTGCCTGCCACAGGAAGTGCCTCTCCCCCCCTCCCAGTCCCGTCAGGCAAGCCTCTGTGCCTCCCCATGGCCCCCGTCCTGGTGTCACACTGCCCCGTGCCAGGCCTCGCCCTCTGCCCTCCCTCCCCATTCCCACTCCTGCGGTACTGCCTGCCGTTGAGGAAACCCTCCATTCTTTCCCGGTGTCCTCATCCCAGGGGAGGCAGTTACCGGACAAAGAGAAGGGGAGACCTAAGGGGGGGGTACTGTTACGCCTAGCGCTCCGGGTCCCCGCTCCTCCCCGGAGCGCTCACGGCGCCTTTCTCCCTGCAGCGCCCCGGTCAGTCCCGCTGACCGGGAGCGCTGCACTGTCATGGCCGTTGGGGATGCGATTCGCACAGCGGGACGCGCCCGCTCGCGAATCGCATCCCAGGTCACTTACCCGTCCCGGTCCCCTGCTGTCATGTGCTGGCGCGCGCGGCTCCGCTCTCTAGGGCGCGCGCGCGCCAGCTCTCTGAGACTTAAAGGGCCAGTGCACCAATGATTGGTGCCTGGCCCAATTAGCTTAATTGGCTTCCATCTGCTCCCTGCCTTTATCTGACCTCCTCCCATGCACTCCCTTGCCGGATCTTGTTGCCCTTGTGCCTAGTGAAAGCGTATTGTGTGTCTAAAGCCTGTGTACCAGAACTTCTGCTATCCACCCTGACTACGAACCTTGCCGCCTGCCCCCGACCTTCTGCTACGTCCGACCTTGCTTCTGTCTACTCCCTTGTACCGCGCCTATCATCAGCAGTCAGAGAGGTGACCCGTTGCTAGTGGATACGACCGGGTCACTACCGCCGCAGCAAGACCATCCCGCTTTGCGGCGGGCTCTGGTGAAGACCAGTAGTGACTTAGAACCGGTCCACTAGCGCGGTCCTCGCCAATCCCTCTCTGGCACAGAGGATCCACTACCTGCCAGCCGGCATCGTGACACATACAGCATCAAGCAAGTCTTTTCCAGGCAGGCTGTTGACCATCTTCCAACCTCTTAGGGAAGGACTCCACTCTCAGCTCTCTCTGGCAGTGTGTGCTGCAACTAGCAAATCCCCCTCAGCTGGTGAAGCAGGTGGCCTTTAAGGCCACCAAAAGGCGGCCAGGATTGTGGGGAATGGCCCCCACCCTACACTTGGCCATTCCCAGTAAGAGCGGTCCCAGATAGGCCTTCCAGCCATACTACAGCCACAGTGTCAGTCTGCATCGCAGCACAGACACTAAATAAATACCGGCTCTTACTTCACCAAGACCAGGAGCCTTGGTGACACATACCGACCATCAACCACCATGCCTTTCACCTTCTCACAATAGATAGATATGAGATAGATAGATATATCTATCCATTTTTTTTGGGGGGGGAGGGGGGGACCTATCGCTCCTAGTCTGATGGTGCTGTATCCTCCGCTGAAAATAGGTCTACTATGATATATTCACATGATGATGCTTCATCTGGCGTCACGTCACCTTGTTGATCCTCAAGTGCTCGATCTAGTAGAGGCACTGTCAATGGATCAACTGCCAGGACGCTCTCGGCTTCGATCATGTTGCTTTTGGATGTCATAGTAAGAACCTAAGAAATGAAAGAAGAGCCGGACATGTTGTAACCATTCATATTCACTGACATTTAAAGGCCCCAGACACAACAAAGCTGCTACATGTGAAGAAGACCTTGTAAATCTGGATTTCATATACTGACCTGGAAGTCCCAATACAACATTATTTGGCTGATACATGAGCAGACCAATACAACCCACTCCAGGATGGTCAGCGTAATTCTGGAAGACTGAAAATAAAACAGACCTATAACATTTGAGTTTGTCCATTTTGGTCTTCCCCTTTATTCACCAAGCAGTGGTGGGAATTACTGGGATTGGGATCCCATAACCATGTGAAGAAGTTCGCCCTATGTGGTAGAATATACATACCTGTGTGCAGTACTCGCTGGTGCAGGTATATACTGCTGTCATTTTACAGGATAACCCTGAAAGGAGGACGTATATAGGAAAATAACCTCAACCCTGCAGAATGGGGTCATATTTTAGTAGAAAAACACAATTTCACGGTGGACGACAGAAGTGACAAGATAACCCAGCTCCCCCACCATCAATGGCAAAGGACAGAACCTAAAAAGTCATTATGGTGTCTGAAAGGATTTACTGGAGTTTCCTTTAATCCCATAACATAACATAGTGAATTGTAAAGGATACGGATAATGTTAGCCAGCAAGATGGTCACTGACAGCACCGTGGTGGTAAGGCGCCTACATCTACGGTCCCTGGAGCCTGGGTACAGCTGAGATGCCAACGATATGCCTCCGTAGATGACCATACTAGATAAAACTGCCAGGCAGCTATCATTAAGCATTGCTGAATCCTAGAGGAAAACAAAGAAAATATGACATTTCACAATATACATATCCTGTCCTAGATGACCTATCATCAGACAACACATAGAGCTCCATATCATTATACACCATTAGCAGATATATGATTGTCCTGGATACTTAATATCTGCCAATGGTAAGTATCCAGGATAATCCTACATCTGCCAATGGTGTTATTATATTATCTGTATTCTTATACTGGGCTTTATGTATCATTGTGAGGGGGTGTGAGCTCAGGCCCATTCTGTCCCAAGACCTACAGATCAGCAGGTTATCTGCCAATACATGGCCCCAGCTGTGCTGCTCTTCTCCTGGGTAAGGGGGCTTCATAGGTGACCAGCTAAGGGGCCCTAAGACCACAGAATCTGTATAAACAAACCTGTATCAATGGGGTTATGATGTTGCCAACACACGTCATCCATCCGAATGTAAACATCCACGTTTGGCAGGTGACTCCACAAATGCTTCTCTTCAGGGCCTTGATCTCCATGGATTTGTAGATGATATACAAAATCCCGGCCTCTGAAATCCATATACAGAACAGTCTATAAATGGTATATATACCACACAAAGCATATACATGTCTGAAGATACAAATAATTAGAAAATATACAGGACATATAATTTAGTAACACATAGTGGATCTGCAAAAGGTTGTCTGAAAACATGTGCTGAAGCTGTCATGGCGGCCATGTTAGTAGTTACTCAAGCAGTGACGCAGCTACAAAGGTGGTAAGGGTCACAGTTACCCCCCTGCCACTATACTATATGCTGCGGCCTGTGGCTGCATAGATTTATTTTTTTAAAGCCGAGGAACGTGCTCTCGATTCACCCAAAGTGCAAGAAAAAGTGCAAATGTGTTACACTAAAAAAAAGTGCACAAAGGATGAGGTCTATCGCAAGCCCTTCTCCGATAGGAGAGAGGCCACCCAACAAACCTTACCCTTCGCCTCCGGACCAAAAGGTACCAGTTTTGATGTCCCTTTTCACCGAAGCTACTAGGGGACCACAAATGCTCCCGGCATCCCCCTTGGCGTTAGCCAAGGTATCTGCCCGCAGAGCCGATAACGGTAGGTACCCTGCCAAAGCAGGAGTACCCGGGGTGTTTGCAGGGAGGTGCGGAACCTAATGGCCACACACACCTCCCCTAGACCGCCAGGAGGGACACCCAGAAGGGCTACCTCATCCAGACAAATCCTGTGAACACACAACACGCAAAAAGTGACACAGTGAGACAAAAAGAAATAAATAAGTGAATGTGTGCAGATATACTGCCCGGACATCCAGCCGGATCTATGAAAATTTCTCTGATCCTAGCCAGAAGGCCGGGAATCAAGAGGTGAGTGCCACAAGGTGAAGGGATTATGGTGCCCGTGCTTCAACTCAGTGAGCCAGTACTCCCAGTGAGTTTCGGCACGTCGGGGTCACCACTCCCCGAAGCACAAAAGTACCTCGGCTCTAGACCCTCTCAGCCCCTTGGCGAGACCCGGAGGGATCAGGTCACATCGGGGCAGCCGTCGAGCTGATTCCTCAGAACCAGTCCCGGAAAGCCCTGGTACACCTGCACCCTCCATGCAGCACCCATCCCCACCAGCCCCATACCGGCGTTACTGCCCACCGGCATGAAAAACGGATAAGAACAGATACTACACTTGATCTTAGCCAAAAGGCCGAGATGGGGTACCTCCATACTCAGAAGAGATGGGGTTACAAATTTTGGGGGATATTTTCTGCTATTAACCCTTGCAAAAATGTAAAATTTGGGGGGGAAACACACATTTTAGTGGAAATGTTTTTTTTTTTTTTACATATGCCAAAGTCATGAAACACCTGTGGGGTATTAAGGCTCACTTAATTCCTTGTTACGTTCCTCAAGGGGTCTAGTTTTCAAAATGGTATGGCATGTGTTTTTTTTTTTTTTTTGCTGTTCTGGCACTATAGGGGCTTCCTAAATGCAACATGCCCCCCAAAAACATTTCTGAAAAACGTACTCTCCAAAATCCCCTTGTCGCTCCTTCGCTTCTGAGCCCTCTACTGCGCCCACCGAACACTTTACATAGACATATGAGGTATGTGCTTACTCGAGAGAAATTGGGCTACAAATTGAAGTATAAATTTTCTCCTTTTACCCCTTGTACAAATTCAAAAATTGGGTCTACAAGAAAATGCGAGTGTAAAAAAATGAAGATTGTGAATTTTCTCCTTCACTTTGCTGCTATTCCTGTGAAACACCTAAAGGGTTAAAACGCTGACTGAATGTAATTTTGAATACTTTGGGGGGTGCAGTTTTTATAATGAGGTCTTTTGTGGGGTATTTATAAGATGAAGACCCTTTAAATCCACTTCAAACCTGAACTGGTCCCTGAAAAATAGCGAGTTTGAAAATTTTGTGAAAAATTGGAAAATTGCTGCTGAACTTTGAAGTCCTCTGGTGTCTTCCAAAAGTAAAAACTCGTCAATTTTATGATGCAAACATAAAGTAGACATATTCTATATGTGAATAAAATAAAAATAAAAATTTGGAATATCCATTTTCCTTACAAACAGAGAGCTTTAAAGTTGAATGCAAAATTTTCTAATTTTTCATCAAATTTTGGGATTTTTCACCAAGAAAGGATGCAAGTTACCACAAAATTTTACCACTATGTTAAAGTAGAATATGTCACGAAAAAACAATCTCGGAATCAGAATGATAACTAAAAGCATCCCAGAGTTATTAATGTTTAAAGTAACAGTGGTCAGATGTTCAAAAAATGGCGGGGTCCTAAGGTGTAAAATGGCTGGGTCCTTAAGGGGTTAAAGTGTACCTGTCGTCAACAAAAACGTTTTATATAATGTAGATAATATTATTATATGTATATTTGTAATATACTTTGATTAAAAAATTTGTATATTTTTGGGTGAAAAAAGTGATTTCTCTGCAGATATTGCCTGTGTGTGTCTATGAGGAGTCCAAATACAAGAAGTGAGGGCAGGACAAGCAGGGATCTGTGCAGACTCCTGCCCTGTCAATCATCCTGATGTGTGACCCATAGCATGACACAGAACCTCACTGCACAGAACCCTGCTTGTCCTCAGTGTACAGAGCCCCGCTTGTCCTCAGTGTACAGAATCCTGCTTGTCCTCAGTGCACAGAGCCCTGCTTGTCCTCGGTGTACAGAGCCCTGCTTGTCCTCGGTGTTCAGAGCCCTGCTTGTACTCGGTGTACAGAGCCCTGCTTGTCCTCTGTGTACAGAGCCCTGCTTGTCCTCAGTGTACAGAGCCCTGCTTGTCCTCAGTGCACAGATCCCTGCTTGTCCTCAGTGTACAGAGCCCTGCTTGTCCTCAGTGTACAGAGCCCTGCTTGTCCTCAGTGTACAGAGCCCTGCTTGTCCTCAGAGTACAGAGCCCTGCTTGTCCTCAGTGCACAGAGCCCTGCTTGTCCTCAGTGTACAGAGCCCTGCTTGTCCTCAGTGTACAGAGCCCCGCTTGTCTTCAGTGCACAGAGCCCCGCTTGTCCTCAGTGTACAGAGCCCTGCTTGTCCTCAGTGTACAGAGCCCTGCTTGTCCTCAGTGTACAGAGCCCTGCTTGTCCTCAGTGTACAGAGCCCTGCTTTTCCTCCGTGTACAGCATCCTGTTCGTCCTCAGTGCACAGAGCCCTGCTTGTCCTCAGTGTACAGAGCCCTGCTTGTCTTCAGTGTACAGAGCCCTGCTTGTCCTCAGTGTACAGAGCCCTGCTTGTCCTCAGTGTACAGAGCCCTGCTTGTCCTCAGTGTACAGAGCCCTGCTTGTCCTCAGTGTACAGAGCCCTGCTTTTCCTCCGTGTACAGCATCCTGTTCGTCCTCAGTGCACAGAGCCCTGCTTGTCCTCAGTGTACAGAGCCCTGCTTGTCCTCAGTGTACAGAGCCCTGCTTGTCCTCAGTGTACAGAGCCCTGCTTGTCCTCAGTGTACAGAGCCCTGCTTGTCCTCAGTGTACAGAGCCCTGCTTGTCCTCAGTGTAGAGTGCCCTGCTTGTCCTTAGTGTACAGAGCCCTGCTTGTCCTCAGTGTACAGAGCCCTGCTTGTCCTCAGTGTACAGAGCCCTGCTTGTCCTCAGTGTACAGAGCCCTGCTTGTCCTCAGTGTACAGAGCCCTGCTTGTCCTCAGTGTACAGAGCCCTGCTTGTCCTCAGTGTACAGAGCCCTGCTTGTCCTCAGTGTACAGCGTCCTGTACGTCCTCAGTGTATAGAGCACTGCTTGTCCTCAGTGCACAGAGCCCTGCTTGTCCTCAGTGCACAGAGCCCTGCCTGTCCTCAGTATACAGAACCCTGCTTGTCCTCAGTGTATAGGGCCCTGCTTGTCCTCAGTGTACAGCGTCCTGCTTGTCCTCAGTGTACAGAGCCCTGCTTGTCCTCAGTGTACAGAGCCCTGCTTGTCCTCAGTGTACAGAGCCCTGCTTGTTCTCAGTGTACAGAGCCCTGCTTGTCCTCAGTGTACAGAGACCTGCTTGTCCTCAGTGTACAGGGCCTTGCTTGTCCTCAGTGTACAGGGCCCTGCTTGTCCTCAGTGTACAGGGCCCTGCTTGTCCTCAGTGTACAGAGCCCTGCTTGTCCTCAGTGTACAGAGCCCTGCTTGTCCTCAGTGTACAAAGCCCTGTGTGGTGAGCCACCGTTGTATGGCAGGACCACGGGTGTAGCAGACTGAGTGGGGGTGTGTGGACATGGGTGACGGGAGGGAAGTGGACATGGGTGACGGGGGGGGGGAAGTGGACATGGGTGACGGGGGTGGACATGGGTGGCGGGGCGTGGACATGGGTGAAGGGGGGTGGACATAGGTGATGGGATGGGTGGACATGGGTGAAGGGGGGGGGTTGACATGGGTGACGGGGGGACGGAGTTGGACAAGGATGAAATGGGGTAACAACAGAGGGTACAGTCGAAAGGGTACAGTACCTTAAGCGAGCCGTCATGGGAATCCAGCGCAGCTTGCAGTTCCACGGCATCTTCCCCTCTTTGGTGTAGCAGGGCACCATTTTTGGCAGTACGCATCCATACTTCCCATCCCCCTGCGGCGCCGTGAGTCATAGGCGCACAGGCCGGGTCGGGAAATAAAAAAATTAAAATTCACGGCAAAATCCTGCGGCACTTGGGTTGGGAATCACAGTACTACCACATTTTTTAAGTATTTTTATTTCATTTTGTTTTTTAATGAAAAACTACCCAAAACAAGTACCCCAGAAGTGGGTCAGAGTCAACAATACAGAAAACCATTAATCAAAGGAACATGTCCAAGGTCACTAATCCCTTTATTCCATTCCCACTCCAAAAACATAGCTTTTATTAAGCGCAACTTCTATCCTTAGTAAACCCATGCTGGTTATCACTTATAATACTGTTATACCCTATCTATTCCTGTAAGTAATCCCTTATAAGTCCTTGTAGAAATGTAATGGTGAAACAAGTCGGACCCATGGAGGCCGCACCTCACAACTTACAAGAATCTACTGCTGACATCTTGGGGCCAGAATCCACCTGACACCTACTAAGGACTTTTGGCCCTAAATGACATGTCTTTCTATAGCTTGAAAAAGGTTCCAGGAGGGAGAAGAAATGTCACTTTTGTTTGGCATGTGATGCAATAAACGTATTCATGTTGATTTCTCACAGTTTTTGGAGTGCTGTATATTTTTATTTACATAGATAGTGTGATGACTCACTCTTGCAGATAGGTGCAGTTGCAGTATAGAGGCAAGGAAACAGTACTTTTCAACTCAAAGTTCAGTGTTTTATTCACAATTGTCAAACAGTCTTCAAATGCAGAATAAAGGAAAACATAACAAAAGTCCAGCTGTATTTCCTTGGTGTATGATCACACCTGAGTTTGTGCCATGCAGCATCAATCAAGTCTTTTCCAAGCCTTGAGGCAGTCTGCTGACCAGCTTCCAACCTCTCAGGGAAGAACACCACATTCAGCTCTCTCATGCAGTGTGAGCTGCAACTAGCAAATTCCCCTCAGCTGGTGAAGCAGGTTGCCTTTAAGGCAAACAAAAGGCGTCCTGGATTGTGGGGTATGATCCCCACCTTTCACTTGATCATTCCCAGTAAGAGCCGTCCTGATTGGCCTTCCAGCCATACTACGGCCATAATGTCAGTCTCCATCGCAGCACAGACACTGGATATATACTGGCTCTTACTTCACCAAGGCCAGGAGCCTTGGTGACATATAATGCCCATCGACCACAATGCCTTTCACCTCCTCACATAACCCCCCCCCTTTGTTCAAGCCTGAGGGGGTGAACACTTGTGCAACAGTGGACTCGTGATAGGGCATTGGTGTTGCCTAGCAAACAACCCACTCTGTGTTCAACCCTAAACTTGAAATTCTGTAATGACAGAAACCACCTGGTGACCCTGGCATTTTTGTCCTTGGGCTGGCACATCCACTTAACTGGGGAATGATCCGTCACGAGACGAAACTTTCTGCCCAACAGATAATAGTGGAGAGATTCGAGTGCCCACTTAATGGCCAGGCACTCTCTCTCACTATACTATACATGGTCTTGGCCAGGGTCAGTTTGTGGCTGAGAAAGACAACGGGATGCTCTTCTCCATTGACTTCTTGGGAGAGTACAGTACCAAGACCTACCTCAGAGGCATCGGTCTGTACCACAAATTCCCTTTTGAAGTCTGGTGTCACAAACACCGGAGACCCACATAAGGCCTGCTCTGCCTGTTCGTTCCAGCGCACCATTACGGAATTGTGTCCCTTTAGGAGGTCTGTTATGGGCACAGCCACCGTAGTAAAATGGGGGATGAATCTCATATAGTAACCCACCATTCCTAGAAATGACTTCACCTGTCGGGTAGTGACAGGTCGGGGCCAATTCCGGATGGCCTCTATTTTGTTTACCTGGGGTTTGACAACTCCACGCCCAATGACAAACCCCAGGTATTTGTCTCTTCCAACCCTATGGCACATTTTTTGGGGTTAGAAGTTAACCCAGCCTTCCAAAGGGAGTCTACCACTGCTTGTACTTTTGGAAGGTGACTTTCCCAGTCTGTACTGTGGATGATGATATCGTCCAGATAAACTGAGGCATTCCGATGATGTGGCTGAAGTACAATATCCATTAGCCTTTGAAACGTAGTGGGAGCGCCATGTACACCAAAGGGTAACACCTTGTACTGAAATAAACCTTCTGGTGTGACAAAGGCTATTTTCTCTTTGGCAGCCTCCATCAAGGGCACCTGCCAGTACCCTTTTGTGAGGTCCAAAACAGAAAAATACCGAGCCTGTCCTAGCCTTTCAATAAGCTCATCAACTCGGGGGATGGGATATGCCTCAAACTTGGACACCTCATTAAGTTTGCGGAGATTGTTACAAAACCGCAATGTACCATCTGGCTTCGGTATTAAGACTATTGGACTGGCCCACTCACTTTTTGACTCCTGAATGACATCCAATTTTAACATCTGCTGTACTTCTTCAGAGATGGCTTGCAGATAGGTGTGGTTGCAGTATAGAGGCAAGGAAACAGTATTTTTCAAATCAAAGTTCAGTGTTTTATACACTTGGCAAACAGTCTTTAAATGCAGAACAAATGCAAACGTAACAAAAGTCCACCTGTATTCCTTAGGTGTTTGTTCACACAAGAGTCCATGCCATACGGCATCAAGCAAATATTTTCCAGGCAGGCTGCTGACCATCTTCCAACCTCTCAGGGAAGGACTCCACTCTCAGCTCTCTCTGGCAGTGTGAGCTGCAACTAGAAAATCCCCCTCAGCTGGTGAAGCAGGTTGCCTTTAAGGCCACCAAAAGGCGGCCTGGATTGTGGGGAATGGCCCCCACCCTACACTTGGCCATTCCCAGTAAAAGCGGTCCCAGATAGGCCTTCCAGCCATACTACAGCCACAGTGTCAGTCTGCATTGCAGCACAGACACTGAATAAATACCGGCTCTTACTTCACCAAGGCCAGGAACCTTGGTGACACATACCGACCATCAACCACCATGCCTTTCACCTTCTCACAATAGATAGATATGAGATAGATAGATAGATATATCTATCCATTTTTTTTGGGGGGGGGGGGGAGGGGGGGGAGGGGGGGATGGGACCTATCGCTCCTAGTCTGATGTTGTTGTATCCTCCGCTGAAAATAGGTCTACTATGACATAGTCACATGATGATGCTTCATCTGGCGTCACGTCATCTTGTTGATCCTCAAGTGCTCGATCTAGTAGAGGCACTTTCAATGGATCAACTGTCAGGACGCTCTCGGCTTCGATCATGTTGCTCTTGAATGTTGTCATAGTAAGAACCTAAGAAATGAAAGAAGAGCCGGACATGTTGTAACCATTCATATTCACTGACATTTAAAGGCCCCAGACACAACAAAGCTGCTACATGTGAAGAAGACCATGTAAATCTGGATTTAATATACTGACCTTGAAGTCCCAATACAACATTATTTGGCTGATACAGGAGCAGACAAATACGACCCACTCCAGGATGGTCAGCGTTATTCTGGAAGACTGAAAATAAAACAGACATATACATTTGAGTTTGTCCATTATGGTCTTCCCCTTTATTCACCAAACAGTGGTGGGAATTACTGGGATTGGGATCCCATAACCATGTGAAGAAGTTCGCCCTATGTGGTAGAATATACATACCCGTGTGCAGTACTCGCTGGTGCAGGTGTATACTGCTGCCATTTTACAGGATAACCCTGAAAGGAGGACGTATATAGGAAAATAACCTCAACCCTGCAGAATGGGGTCATATTTTAGTAGAAAAACACAATTTCACGGTGGACGACAGAAGTGACAAGATAACCCAGCTCCCCCACCATCAATGGCAAAGGACAGAACCAAAAAAGTCATTATGGTGTCTGAAAGGATTTACTGGAGTTTCCTTTAATCCCATAACATAACATAGTGAATTGTAAAGGATACGGATAATGTTAGCCAGCAAGATGGTAACTGACAGCACCGTGGTGGTAAGGCGTCTACATCTACGGTCCCTGGAGCCTGGGTACAGCTGAGATGCCAACGATATGCCTCCGTAGATGACCATACTTGTTAAAACTGCCAGGCAGCTATCGTTAAGCATTGCTGAATCCTAGAGGAAAACAAAGAAAATATGACATTTCACAATATACATATCCTGTCCTAGATGACCTATCATCATACAACACATAGAG
Source organism: Hyla sarda (assembly GCF_029499605.1). Lineage (NCBI taxonomy): Eukaryota > Metazoa > Chordata > Amphibia > Anura > Hylidae > Hyla > Hyla sarda. The sequence goes on along the minus strand of NC_079197.1, from coordinate 142,657,637 downwards.
CTCCATATCATTATACACCATTAGCAGATATATGATTGTCCTGGATACTTAATATCTGCCAATGGTAAGTATCCAGGATAATCCTACATCTGCCAATGGTGTTATTATATGATCTGTATTCTTATACTGGGCCTTATGTATCATTGTGAGGGGTGTGAGCTCAGGTCCATTCTGTCCCAAGACCTACAGATCAGCAGGTTATCTGCCAATACATGGCCCCAGCTGTGCTGCTCTTCTCCTGGGTAAGGGGGCTTCATAGGTGACCAGCTAAGGGGCCCTAACACCACAGAATCTGTATAAACAAACCTGTATCAATGGGGTAATGATGTTGCCAACACACGTAATCCATCCGAATGCCAACATCCACGTTTGGCAGGTGACTCCACAAAGGATTTTCTTCAGGGCCTGGATCTCCATGGATTTATAGATGATAAACAAAATCCCGGCCTCTGAAATCCATATACAAAACAGTCTATAGATGGTATATATACCACACAAAGCATATACATGTCTGAAGATACTATTAATTAGAAAATATACAGGAGATATAATTCAGTAACACATAGTGGATCTGCCAAAAGTTGTCTGAAAACATGTGCTGAAGCTGTCATGGTGGCCATGTTAGTAGTTACTCAAGCAGTGGCGCAGCTATAAAGGTGGTAAGGGTCACAGTTACCCCCCTGCCACTACACTATATGCTGCGGCCTGTGGCTGCATAGATGGGTCACACAGACCAATCAGTACAGTACTACGTTTAGGGGCGGACTGACGGGAGGCTCACCCGCACTAACCTGAATACCTAAGCTTATAGTGCGGAGGACCCTCTTTTTAACTCTGCTTATCTTACCCCATTACGTGCAGCTGTTCAGAAGATACGAGCAGACTGTCTACATGCTATTCCTGAGAATCTAGCAATAAGGAGCATTCCCAATGGGCTTTTAGCAACAATAACAAGTCTTCACTTCGGCTGTTGGCCCCGCCCCTTTATTATTCACTGCTAGTTGGGTCCGCCCCTTCATTACTATTCACAGCTCCTTGGCCCCGCCCCCTTCAGTACACCATCCCTGTACACTTCTCCCTCTCAGCACCCTCCCCGACACCCTCCCACCCACCAATGTGTACACAGAGCTAGGACCCCAAGACCAGGCCAAAGCTTTCCCAGGCTCCTGAATGGCTAAAATGTGTCAGTACTAAGTAAATCATGTGCCTTTCAGGAGCCTGGGAAAGCTTTGTGTGATAGTCAGACCCTGTAATCATTACAGGCTTCTGAATGGCACATGATTGGCTTAGTACTGACACATTTCTGGCCATTCAGGTGCCTAAGAAAGCTGTATGACAAACCCTGTAATTACTTATGCTACTGTAATCATTACTGGACCATGGGTCATTACAAGGTCTGTCACACACAGCTTCCCCATGCTCCTGAATGGCACATTTGCTTAATACAGCAACCACATGCCTGCCATTGCAGGGATTAATATATGACATCTGAAGTTTGCCTGTGCATAAAGCAATCAAGCTACAAGCAGATATGCCATTCAGGAGCATGGAAAAGTTAGGTGACAATATCTGACCTAGCTTTTCCATGCTCCTGAATGGCATGTCTGCTTGATGGCTGATGGGCATGGTCAGGTGGGCCCAGGCTAAACTTCTGCACCCATGACACTTTAGCTACACCTTTGTACTCAGGATGGCACTAATAATAATTCCTATAGATACATGTAGTGCACTTACCTAGCAGAGAAGACACGGTGGAAACTACAGTCAGCACAATGGATTCTGGATATTGTGCTCCAGTGTCACTGAGGAGAAATAGATTCCATATATAACATTAGCCGGGCCGGTCACTAGTAACAAAAATCGGTCACTAGTAACAAGGGTCGGTCACTATTAACAAGGGCCGGTCACTATTAACAAGGGCCGGTCACTATTAACAAGGGCCGGTCACTAGTAACAAGGGTCGGTCACTAGTAACAAGGGCCGGTCACTAGTAACAAGAATCGGTCACTAGTAACAAGGGTCGGTCACTAGTAACAAGGGTCGGTCACTAGTAACAAGGGTCGGTCACTAGTAACAAGAATCGGTCACTAGTAACAAAGGTCGGTCACTAGTAACAAGGGTCGGTCACTAGTAACAAGGGCCGGTCACTAGTAACAAGGGCCGGTCACTAGTAACAAAGGTCGGTCACTAGTAACAAGGGCCGGTCACTAGTAACAAGGGCCGGTCACTAGTAACAAGAATCGGTCACTAGTAACAAGGGCCGGTCACTAGTAACAAAGGTCGGTCACTAGTAACAAGGGCCGGTCACTAGTAACACTAGTTTCCCACCAATGTCCCTATAGAGTCTCCTACCTGATGCTGATGATCCCTGTTTGGTAATGGCCTTGTATGATGGTCATGGTGAAGGTGGTCAGGACACCCACGAAGGTCCATATTGCCCAAAACAATGGCAGGATAGCCAGGGTTGGGCTCGTCATATTAGAAGAAGAAATATATTTCACTCTCAGGAAAACTGAGCGCTCTCAATCTGAACTAACAGAAAGTGAAGGGTTTGCCTGTATCGTGCAGTGGTATAACCGACCACCATCTGTGATGTCATCAGATTCTATACCTGATGATGTCACGTCCTTGGTTGCTGATGCATTAGAAGTATTACAATTATCCATACAGCAAATCTGTATTATATATGGAAATATCACAAATAACCCCTAATATAAAGTTATTATCAAAACTACCTACAAGAAGAATTCTTGTGATCCTAAGGGCTGCAGAGGAGATGTGTTCTCTACTACTGCCCACTGCCAACAGGAGATGTCTGTGCCCACAATGTGCCCTCTATGAGAGCTCCGGCGTCTCTACAACCCCTCACAAAAACCAACTTACAGGACCTCACCAGCTTTTATACTTTGTAGGAATTACAAATCTTATACTTATGACCCAAAAAATGTTGGATTAATAGGTGAACGTTTTGGCCTCATGGGACATCCCTCCAGCACGAAAGGGCAGGACCATTTCATTTACCATATAATGTATTGAGAAATATTTAAAAAAAATATATGTTGGGTGGAATGAAATAAAGGTAGAATACCGCCATTGTGTAGGTTCGTTTTAATAGAAAGAAAAAAAAGGATGTATCTGTACTCTTTGGGGGGAGATTTAACAAAACCTGTGTAGAGGAAAAGTTGCTGAGTTGCCCATAGCAACCAATCAGATCGCTTCTTTCATTTTTAACAAGGCCTCTGCAAAATGAAAGACACAATCTGATTGGTTGCTATGGGCAACTCCGCAACATTTCCACTGGACAGGTTTTGATAAATCTCCCCCAGTCTCTAAGACCATGGAAGAGGAAAAGTTGCTGAGTTGCCCATAGCAACCAATCAGATCGCTTCTTAATTTTTTTAGAGGCCTTTTCAAAAATGAAAGCAGCGAACTGATTGGTTGCTATGGGCAACTGCACCACTCTTCCTCTACACAGGTTATGATAAATCTTCTCATTGGTGTCTATACAAAATATGATCAGTGAAGGGTTAATGAAAATAATTATGAGTAAATGATTACATCTAATGATATAAAAGATTACTAAAATTCCAGTTTGTAAACACTTGGAGGCAATGAGCGGTGGCTGTGTGGAAAGTAATTCAGGGCCCTTGTGGTTTCCAATGACAACAGCACCATTTGGTGTAAAATCGGGCGCTGGATAATAGGGTTATATACAGCCAAACGTGTACAGTGAGTAAACATTGATGGGGTAGTTAAAGGGGTACTCCGGTGCTAAGACATCTTATCCCCTATCCAAAGGATAGGGGTTAAGATGCTTGATTGCGGGGTCCCGCCACTGGAGACCCCCCGTGATGTTTCACGCAGCACTCCGTTACAATCAGCCCCCGGAGCATGTTCGCTCCGGCTCTGATGACTGGCGATCATGGGGTCGGAGTATTGTGACATCATGGCTCCGCCCCCGTGTAATGTCACACTCCGCCCCCTCAATGCAAGCCTATGGGAGGGGGTTTGACAGATTTCACGCCCCCTCCCATAGGCTTGCATTGAGGGGACGGAGCCGTGACGTCACGATACTCTGGCCCCCGTGATAGCCAGTCATCAGACCCGGAGCGAACATGCTCTGGGGACTGATGGTAACGGGGGGCTGCGTGAAAGATCACGGGGGTCTCCAACGGTGGGACCCCCGCGATCAAGCATCTTATCCCCTATCCTTTGGATAGGGGATAAGATGTCTTAGCGCCGGAGAACCCTTTTAAGAATTTGGGCAATGTTCTGCAGAGAAACCTTGGGTCCAGACATTTATGTGTTACCGTGACACGTACCATCTACCTTAACATTATTGCAGACTCACTTCCCCTGTCATGGCAGTAGTACAGGGCAGTGGCATCTTTCAACAGGATAATGTCCTGCCACACTGGAGAAATTGTTTTAAGGTGTATTCCAAGAAAACCTCTCCTGCTCTGGACAGTTCCTGACATAGAAAGAGGTGTCAGCAGAGGGCACTGTGGTCATACAGAAAAGAACTACACAACTTCCTCTGGAGCATACTGCAGCTGATAAGTCCTGGGAGGATTAAGATTTTTATATAGAAGTCATTTACAAATCTGTTTAACTTTCTGGCACCAGTTGATCTGGTGAAGTTCATGTTTCCTGCAGTCATGTATTCAGTGCATTCGGAAAGTTTTCAGACCCTTTTAGGCCCCTCCTTCATTATTCTGCACACAGCACCCCATAGTGACAAAGAAAAAACAACATGTTATAAATCTTTCAAATTTATCGAAAAGGAAAAAACAAATATCTTGCAGTGACATAAGTATTCATACCCTTTGCTCAAGACTTAGGTGTAGCCCCTTTGGCAGTGTTCTTGGAGATGAGGCCACAAGGTTTAGAAACCTGGATTTGGGGATTCTCTGCCATTCTTTTCTGCAGATCCTCTCAAGATCTGTCAGGTTGGATGGGGACCGTCGGTGGAAGATCAAATGGGTTTAAGCCAGGGCTCTGGCTGGGTCACTCAAGAACATTCAGTCTAAGCATAGGATTGCTTTAATATATTTTTCCTGCACTTTTGGTAATTTTATTTTTTTTTTTACACTGACACCCTCCACCGTGCAAGATTACAAACATTATATTTTAATAGTTTAGACCAGTGTTTATCAACCTTTTTCGGCTTGAGGCACCCCTCCGAAGTTGTCGGGGGAACCCCTACCGTAGTTGTCGAGCAAAACAAAAAAGAGAAAAGCGCCGCAGTGCACAATGTCTATTTATCTGTGGGTATGTAGATTACAGTGCTGCTTTATACAGCAATTCACAAATGACGTCTTCTCTAATCAGCGTTGTTCCCTTTTCTTCTCCATCTGGCCCGGCCATCATGACAATTTCTTCCAGCCACAATTCTTCACCGTTAAACGTGCAAAACAAACCTATTAGGCTCCGCACTTTTTTTTTACATGGGTGACAGAGGGGTGTACAAGAGTGTACATGGGTGACAGAGGGATGTAGAAGAGTGTACATGGGTGACAGGGGGCAAAGGGGGTGATTGAGGGGTGTACATTGGTGACAGAGCGGTGTTGGGGGTGGACAGGAGTGTGGATGGGTGACAGGAGTGTAGGGGAGTGTACAAGTGCCCTGCTTGTCCTCAGTGTACAGAGCCCTGCTTGTCCTCAGTGTACAGAGTCTTCTTGTCCTCAGTGTACAAAGCCCTGCTTGTCCTCTGTGTACAGAGCCCTGCTTGTCCTCTGTGTACAGAGCCCTGCTTGTCCTCAGTGTACAGAGCCCTGCTTGTCCTCAGTGTACAGAGCCCTGCTTGTCCTCAGTGTACAGAGCCCTGCTTGTCCTCATTGTACAGACCCCGCTTGTCCTCAGTGTACAGAGCCCTGCTTGTCCTCGGTGTACAGAGCCCTGCTTGTCCTCAGTGTACAGAGCTCTGTTTGTCCTCATTGTACAGAGCCCCGCTTGTCCTCGGTGTACAGAGCCCTGCTTGTCCTCAGTGTACAGAGCCCTTCTTGTCTTCAGTGTACAGAACCCTGCTTGTCCTCAGTGTACAGAGCCCTGCTTGTCCTCAGTGCACAGAGCCCTGCTTGTCCTCAGTGCACAGAGCCCTGCTTGTCCTCAGTGTAAAGAGCCCTGCTTGTCCTCGGTGTAAAGAGTCCTGCTTGTCGTCAGTGCACAGAGCCCTGCTTGTCCTCAGTGTACAGAGCCCTGCTTGTCCTCAGTGTACAGAAGCCCGCTTGTCCTCGGTGTACAGAGCCCTGCTTGTCCTCAGTGTACAGAGCCCTGCTTGTCCTCGGTGTAAAGAGTCCTGCTTGTCCTCAGTGTACAGATCACTTGTTTTTCCTCAGTGTACAGAGCCCTGTTTGTCCTTAGTGTACAGAGCCCTGCTTGTCCTCAGTGTTCAGAGCCCTGCTTGTCCTCAGTGTACAGAGCCCTGCTTGTCCTCAGTATAAAGGGCCCTGCTTGTCCTCTGTGTACAGAGCCCTGCTTGTCGTCAGTGCACGGAGCCCTGCTTGTCCTCAGTGCACAGAGCCCTGCTTGTCCTCAGTGTAAAGAGCCCTGCTTGTCCTCAGTGTACAGAACCCCGCTTGTCCTCAGTGTACAGAGCTCTGCTTGTCCTCAGTGTACAGAGCCCCGCTTGTCCTCAGTGCACAGAGCCCTGCTTGTCCTCAGTGTACAGAGCCCTGCTTGTCCTCAGTGTACAGAGCCCTGTGTGGTGAGCCACCGTTGTATGGCGGGACCATGGGTGTAGCAGACTGAGTGAGGGTGTATGGACATGGGTGATGGGGGTGTGGACATGGGTGACGGGGGAGGGTGGACATGGGTGACGGGGAGGTTGGACATGGGTGACGGGAGAGTGGACATGGGTGATGAGGAGGGTGGACATGGGTGACGAGGGGATGGACATGGGTGATGGGGGGGTCGACATGGGTGATGGGGGTGGTCATGGATGACTGAGACGGTGGACATGGGTCAAGGGGGTGTGGACATGGGTGAAGGGGGTGTGGACATGGGTGAAGGGGGTGTGGACATGGGTGACGGGGGGTGGACATGGGTGACGGGGGGATGGACATGGGTGACAGGGGGCGGGGTTAGACAGGGATGAAATGGGGTAACAACAGAGGATACAGTCGAAATGTGCTTAATGAGGCTAGGACTCCACTGAGATTTTTGCCCTGTGATTTTTGTGGCATAAAAACGACAGAAAAAACACCAGAAAAACTGCCACAGTTTTTCCCTGCATTTGGGTTTTTTTCTGGTGTTTTTCTTTGTGTGGAATTTGCCTTTTTTGGCCCCTTTGGCGTTTTTTTACAAAATAGTTGGGTACCAAAAAAAAAAAAAGGGTGCAGTAGGGATGTGAAAATGTATTTAACTAAATGTTTATTTTTTATAACAAAATTTTAAGAATTTTTTTAATAAAGTGTGTGTGTTTAGCTTTTTTTTTCTCTTCCCCCCCACATTTTTTATGTAGTACTACTACTCCCAGCATGGAACATACTGTTCCATGATGGGAGTAGTAGTACCTGTACTATAGACAGTCTGACACCCGATGCGATCGTCCATAATATAGCAGAGATGCGGCTCTATACAGCGCTCGCACCTCTGCTCTGTACTGAGTGATGTTCTATTCACATCACTGGCCGTTCATATTTTCCGCCCAGAGCTGTGATTGGCCGGATGGTTGCAGCCAATAACAGCTCTGAGGAAAATATGAATGAGTGAGTGGCCGGAGTACAGAGCAGAGATGTGAGCGATGTATACAGCCGCTCCATCTCTGCTTTAGACAGGACGATCACAGTGGATGTCAGTAGTGACACCCGCTGTGATCTGTTCTTACCTGTAGGTACTCCTACTCCCAACATGGAGCACACTCTGCTCCATGCTGGGAGCTGTAGTACCTGTATTGATAGACAGATCGCAGCGAGTGTAATTTATGACATCCGCTGCGATCTGTCTATCAATGCAGGTACTACAGCTCCCAGCATGGAGCAAAGTGTGCTCCATGTTGGGAGTAGTAGTACTTGTAGTTAAGGAAAGATCACAGCGGGTATCACTCCTGACACCCGCTGTGATCCTCCTGTATAATGTATGGATGCAGCGGCCACTCTTCTATGGTCCCCTGCACTGCCGTATATATACACATATTCCTAGAGCTGTGATAGGCTGGAACCATCTGGCCAATCACAGCTCTCTGCAGGAAATATGAATATGTGAATATATACGTCAGTGCAGGGGACCATAGAAGAGTGGCCGGACGCATCTACACATTATACAGGAGAATCGCAACGGGTGATCTGTCAATTAGTACAGGTACTACTACTCCCATAATGGAACAGTGTGTTCAGGGCCTGACTGGGGATGAAAACCAGCCCTGGAAATAATTGCAGACCAGCCCCACAGCATCGCGTCAGCCATCAGTAGCCACGTCTAGATTTATCCCTTTACAGTACACTAATATATATGCTTAAAAAAGGCTCTTGTGTTGAGCTGAAACGTTGCTGTTGGTAACATGTGGTGAATAAATTCACTTTGTTTTTGAATATTTTGGAGTGCTGCACCATCTCTTTTTGGATATCTAAAAAGGTCTCGATCAGACCTAGGACACTTGACACCCACATGCATGGGTATATCTCTCTCTCTCTCTCTCTCTCTCTCTCTCTCTCTCTCTCTCTCTCTATATATATATATATATATATATATATATCTATATATATATAGATATATATCTATCTATCTATAGATAGATATATATATATATATATATATATAGATATATATCTATATATAGATATATATCTAGATATATATCTATATATAGATATATATCTAGATATATATCTATATATATATCTGCGGGGTCAGTACTTTCCTCGGGGAGAGGACACCTCTTCAGGTGTAACGGAGATTCAAGTTAGGCCATTTAGCACTCCGCGGGCTTCTGGGTAAAAAAATATTTAAATTAGCTCACCACACCACCTTCACAGGTAGTGTTTTCTGCAAACCAGCTCAGGCTCCATTTAAGAAGTCTCAGAACTGATTGGTATTTATGCCAAGCCAGAACTCTCTCCAGAAGGAAAGAGGACCCATCTGCAGACAGCTGTTTCGGGTTGTTTGCCCCTCGTCAGTACAGAGCAGGGTGATCTGGCTTGGCTGTGGTGAGAGGCCAATAGTATTTTTATTTTATTTATTTATTTCCTCAATATATATTTCGAAGAAATAAATTGCTACTGTATTTCACTATGCTGGAGCAATTTATATATGTGTCAATTTTCCATGCATTATAATACTGTATATGTCTATATACCGTATTTTTCGTCCTATAGGACGCACCGGCGTATAAGACGCACCCAATTTTTAGGGGCAAAATCTAAAAAAATAAAGATTTTGAACCCAATAGTGGTCTTCAACCTGCGGACCTCCAGATGTTGCAAAACTACAACTCCCTGCATGCCCGGACAGCCGTTGGCTGTCCGGGCATGCTGGGAGTTGTAGTTTTGCAACATCTGGAGGTCCGCAGATTGAAGACCACTGCATAGGAGGTAATACTCACGTGTCCCCACCGCTCCGGACCCGTCACTGCTGCCCTGGATGTCGCTCCATCGCTGTCGCCGTGTCCCCGTCGCTCCGGGAACGTCTCTGCTGCCGGACGGTTATCCTCGCTCTCTGTCGCCGCCATCACGTGGTTACGCACGCCGACGCACGTACGCGACGACGTGATGACGAGGAAGGAGAGCGCCGGCATACAGGGGATCCCTGAATGGAGAAGACACCGAGGAGGCAGGTAAGGTCCCCCCCGGTGTCCTGTAAGCACTAACCCGGCTATTCAGTCGGGCTGTTCAGGACCGCCGCGGTCAAATTGCGGCGGTCCCGAACAGCCCGACTGAACAGCCGGGTTAGTGTCACTTTCCCTTCAGATGCGGCGGTCAGTTTTGATCGCCGCGACTGAAGGGTTAATACAGGGCATCACCGCGATCGGTGATGTCCTGTATTAGCCGCGGGTCCCGGCCGTTGATGGCCGCAGGGACCGCCGCGATAGGGGTGTATTCGCCGTATAAGATGAACCGACTTTTTCCCCCCAGTTTTGGGGAAGAAAAAGTGCGTCTTATACAGCGAAAAATACGGTAAGTCATACATTTACCTAGTAAGGCTGGGTTCACACTACGTTTTGTAACTACGGTTCCCGTATAAGGCGGGGAGAAGGGGGGCGTGGTTTAATCGCGGCACCCGCACTCAGCCGTATAGGGGAACCGTATTTAATGCATGTCTATGAGCCGACCGGAGTGAACCACAGCCTCCGGTCGGCTGCTTTTTCGGCCGTATGCGGTTTCCCGACCGCAGGCAAAAACGTGGGCGACCGTGTTTTTGCCTATGGTCGGGAAACCGCATACGGCCAAAAAAGCAGCCAACCGGAGGCTGCGGTTCACTCCGGTCGGCTCATAGACATACATTAAATACGGTTCGCCTATACGGCTGAGTGCGGGCGCCGCGAAAAGAAATATTACCATCACACTGTAACTGACCAAGTCCTCTATACTTAGACTGATATTAACAATAATTGCACTATAAAAGGAGGAATATTTTCACCTTACATATTACCATCATAGTGTTACTGACCAAATCCTGTATACCAGTGTTTCCCAACCTTTTTCGGCTCAGGGCACCCCTCCGGAAATTTTTTTTTTTTCGCGGGGCACACTGACCTTTTTTTTAAAAGCCACAATGCACACAAATTCCAATATCTATTTATCAGTGGATATGTAGTTTAAAGTGCTGCTTTATACAGCAACTCACCAATGACGTCTTCTCTGATCAGCGTCATTTGTCTGGTCTGGACTGTCCTGACCATTTCTTCCAGCCACAACTCTTCACCGTTAAACCTGCAAAACAAACCTATTAGGCTCCGCACTTTACAAGCATCATCCTCCAGATTCCCCTTTTACAAGTGAAGAGGAATACAGGGGCATATAGGTGTAAAGGGGTAACAGAGGGGGTGTACATTGGAGACAGGTGTGTAGAGGAGTGTATGGGGGAGACAGAGCTGTACATGGGTGACAAAGGGGTGTACATGGGAGACAGGTGTGTAGAGAAGTGAAAGAGGGGTGTAAAAGAGTGTACATGGGTGGCAGAGGGGTGTAAAGCGGTGTACATGGGTGGCAGAGGGGTATAAAGGGGTGTACATGGGAGACAGGTGTGTAGAGGAGTGTACATGGGGGTGACAGAGGGGTGTACATGGGTGACAAAGGGGTGTTCATGGGAGACAGGTGTGTAGAGGAGTACATGGGGGTGACAGAGGGGTGTAGGGGGTGATAGACGGGTTTACAGTGGTGGCAGAGGGTTGTAGAGTAGTCTACATGGGTGACAGAGGGGTATAGAGGAGTGTACATGGGTGACAGAGGGGTGTAGAGGAGTGTACATGGGTGATAGGGGTGTAGAGGAGTGTACATGGGTGGCAGAGGGGTATAAAGGGGTGTACATGGGTGGCAGAGGGGTGTACATGGGTTGCAGAGGGGTGTAAAGGGGTGTACATGGGTTGCAGAGGGGTGTAGAGGAGTGTACATGGGTGACAGAGGGGTGTAGAGGGGTATACATGGGTGACAGAGGGGTGTAGAGGGGTATACATGGGTGACAGAGGGGTATAGAGGAGTGTACATGGGTGGCAGAGGAGTGTAGAGGGCTGTACATGGGCTGCAGAAGGGTGTAAAGTGGTGTACATGGGTTGCAGAGGGGTGTGGAGGAGTGTACATGGGTGACAGAGGGGTATAGAGGAGTTTACATGGGTGACAGAGGGGTGTAGAGGGGTATACATGGGTGACAGAAGGGTATAGAGGAGTGTACATGGGTGGCAAAGGAGTGTAGAGTGGTGTACATGGGTTGCAGAGGGGTGTAAAGGGGTGTACATAGGTTGCAGAGGGGTTTAGAGGAGTGTACATGGGTGACAGAGGGGTATAGGGGAGTGTAGATGGGTGACAGAGGGGTAAAGAGGAGTGTACATGGGTGACAGAGGGGTGTAGAGGAGTGTACATGGGTGACAGAGGGGTGTAGAGGAGTGTACATGGGTGGCAGAGGGGTGTAGAGGAGTGTACATGGGTGACAGGGGTGTAGAGGAGTGTACATGGGTGACAGAGGGGTGTAGAGGAGTGTACATGGGTGACAGAGGGGTGTAGAGGAGTGTACATGGGTGACAGACAGAGAGATGTAGAGGAGTGTATATGGGTGACAGAGGGGTGTAGAGGAGTGTACATGGGTGGCAGAGGGGTGTAGAGGAGTGTACATGGGTGGCAGAGGGGTGGACATGGGTGGCAGAGGGGTGTAAATGGGTGGCAGAGGGGTGTAGAGGGGTGTACATGGGTGACAGAGGGGTGTAAAGGGATGTACATGGGTGACAGAGGGGTGGACAGGAGTGACAAGGTGGTAACGGGTGACAAAGGGACAGAGGGGTGTACATGGGTGACAAGTATGTGGTCAGAGGGGTGGACAATGAGGGGTGAACATGGGTGAGAGGGGGATGCACATGGGTGAGAGGGGGATGCACATGGGTGAGGGGGATGCACATGGGTGAGGGGGGATGCACATGGGTGAGGGGGGATGCACATGGGTGAGGGGGGGATGCACATGGGTGAGGGGGGATGACATGGGTGAGAGGGGGGTGGATATGGGTGAGAGGGGGGTGGACATGGGTGAGGGGGATGCACATGGGTGAGGGGGGAGGCACATGGGTGAGGGGGGGATTCACATGGGTGAGGGGGGAATGCACATGGGTAAGGGGGAGATGCACATGGGTGAGGGGGGGGGATGCACATGGGTGAGGGGGGATATGCATGGGTGAGGGGGGATGCACATGGGTGAGGGGGGGGGGGGAATGCACATGGGTGAGGGGGGGGAGAATGGATATGGTACAGTACCTCAAGCAAGCCATTTTTCTTCCCTGTTCTTCCAATCTCTGGCAGGGCACCGACTCCGGAAGGGCAATTATTCACTGCGCCGCAGGGGAGAGGGGGACGCTGGGGCACGGGTCACTACAGCGGCCCGGTTTAGCTTTCGCATACTTCCCCTCTCTGGGCCGGAGGGGGAAGGGGGAAGCTAAGGGACGCTGGGGGACGTAGGGGTACGCTGAAGCATAGAACAGCAGCCCCTGATCATGTGATTCCTCCTCCTCCATGTGACTGATCACATGACGGTGACATCATCGCAGGTCTTGTTACAGCCTCAGGCGCACGCACAGCGTAGCTTCCCTCCCCCCTGCGGTGCCGGGGAGGGAAATTAAAAAAAATAAAATCACGGTTGGGAATCACTGCACTACTTGCTGCCTCTGGATGCGCAGGTACTGGGTTGAGTGGCAGGGCTGGGAGCCTACAGCTCATATCTCCGCCTCTCTGTGGCCGCTTCACACAAGGTCCTGACTTAAAGGGGTAGTCCAGTGGTGAAAAACTTATCCCCTATCCTAAGGATAGGGGATAAGTTTGAGATCGCGGGGGGTCCGACCGCTGGGGCCCCCTGCGATCTCTCTGTACAGGGCCCCGGCTCTCCGGCCAGATAGCGGGTGTCCACCCCCGCACGAAGCGGCGGCCGACACGCCCCCTCAATACATCTCAATGGCAGAGACGGAGGGTAATTGGGGTGATTTATAGTTTCTGACTGCTTGTTCGGTCATACCTTGGATTGCCTTTACCTTGGGCTGAGATGGGCTGGTATTGCCCTGCCAAGAACCCGACGGTGGGTGGGATACCGCCTTATGCTGCTCTCCTAGTGGCTAGTATTCTGTTCACTGTTAGTGCTGTTACCAAAACTTTTATGTTTTTTCGTATATGTTTATTTCTCTTGTTTCGGTCCTTCCTTTCTTTCTCTCTTATCTTCTCTCTTGGTTTGTCTCTTCTCTTTTTCCTCTTCCCTTCTCCTACCCTTCCCTTTTACCCCTTTTCTGCCCCTCCCTATCCTCCCTGTCCCCCTGACCATTGGTGAACCACCATGGATACATTATCTGTCTGTTCGTTTAATGTGAAGGGTCTGAATGTCCCTGAAAAGCGACGCCAAATATCTAGGTACCTACATAAACAAAAGGTGTTAATTGCCCTGTTTCAGGAAACGCATTTTCTATCTACTAGTTGCCCAGTGATTAATGACCGGTTATATCCAGTATGGTTTCACACAATGTCTACTGATTCTAAATCTAAAGGGGTGTCTATAGCCTTTCATAGGTCCTTCCAGCCTACTGTATTGAAATCATCATGTGACCCTCATGGTTGCTATGTGTTTATACAATTCTCTCATTCCTCCCATGTATTCACCGTTGCCTCTGTTTATTTTCCTAACCAGGGACAGGTTTCCTTTGCCTCTAAGGTCCTCCATCTTCTGGATGAATTTGCTGGCTCCTCGCAGATAATCTTGGGGGGTGATTTCAACTGGGTATGGGATCCTCTCTTGGACACATCCACTGGTAAGTCCTCTTTGTCCTTTGCAGCTTTGCGTAGACTGAGGAAAGAACTCCTTGATCGCCGGTTGGTGGACGTGTGGCGCGCGACTCACCCCAGGGTTAGGGACTTCAACTTTTTTTCACCTGCCCATAAATCTTATAGTCGCCTAGATATGGTGTTCCTTAGCCATCCTCTCCTTTCTCTTTCCCCACGCGCAACTATTGCCCCGATAGTATGGTTGGACCATGCCCCGGTCCTTGTCAGCATACAATTATCTCCTAGTGCTCCCCGTGCGTTCTCCTGGAGGCTAAATGATCATCTTCTTAAGGATGTTTTATGTGTGCAGGAAGTCAAAAGAGTGATCTCTGAATTTTTGGAAATCCATGCCTCCGACGCTACCTCGGCGCCTACTCAGTGGGAAGCGTTGAAGTGTACGGTCCGTGGCATATTTATAGCTCATGGCTCCCGTCTCAAAAAAGAGCATGCTAGCCAATTACGTACTCTCTTTGACTCCCTAGCCTCCTTGGAAGCATCAAATAAGAGATCTTATAATGATGCCACTAGGGCCCAAATTTCCTCTGTTCGACAACAGATACTCACTTGTTTAGATAGGAGATTGTTTTGCTTAAGGGAAAGGGTGCATAGGGGATACTACGAGTACGCTGACAAGGCTGGCTCCTGGCTCTCCAGGGCTTTACACCCACGATTGTTCCCCCCTTACATCTTATCCCTGACATCTCCCACGTCCGGCAAATTACACTCAACACCGCAGATTGTTGAAGAGTAGTGTTGCTCGCGAATATTCGCAATACGAATTTTATTCGCGAATATCGCATATTCGCTAATTCAGGAATATTCGCGAATATAGCACTATATATTCGTAATTACGAATATTCGTTTTTATTTTTTCACAGTACACATCTCAGTGATCACCCCTCTCTGCTTCCAGCTTGTGTGGTGTAAAGAAGGCTCTAATACTACTGTGTGAGACTGGCGTGCAAATTTTCGCATATGCGAACATTCGCATATGCTAATTTTCGCATATGCGAATCTTCGCATATGGTAATTTTTATATATGCAAATTTTCGCATAGGTGAATGTTCGCATATGCGGAAATAAAACGCGAATATTACGAATATGTGAATTTAGCGAATATATGAGGAATATTCGTCCATATATTCGCGAAATATCGCGAATTCGAATATGGCCTATGCCGCTCAACACTATTGAAGAGTTCCGAACCTATTATCAATCCTTATATAATATCAAGGGTAGATATTCGGATCTCCCTGTTTCTGCTTTGCATGATAAAACTAATTCCTACTTAGACCACCATAGTCTTCCTGCTCTGTCCTCCTCATCTTGGGAGCATCTGGAGCGGCCGCTTGAGCTTGGGGAGGTGACCGACGCCATCAAAGTTTTGAAAAACGGTAAGAGTCCAGGACCCGATGGGTTTATGGCTCGATTTTGTAAACTGTTCTCTGGCATGGTAGCTCCTCCTTTATTACGATCTTTTAATTCTATAAGTGATGGTGCTCGCTTCCCTCCTCAGGCTCTAGCTGCCCATATCACGGTGCTCCCGAAACCTAATAAAGACCCTTCTAGCTTTAGTAATTATCGACCCATTTCGCTCCTTAATATAGATCTCAAATTGTACTCTAAGATCTTGGCCTTACGTTTAGGCCCCTTACTACCCTCACTTATACATACTGATCAAGTGGGCTTTGTCATGAGCCGCGAAGCTAGGGATAATACCTTGAAGTCGTACTCTCTCATTGCCGCAGCCAAATCCAAAGGCCTTCCCCTTTGCCTTCTTTCTATAGACGCTGAAAAGGCCTTCGATAGAGTAGGTTGGGAGTTTCTGGATCTGGCTTTGTCCCATATGGGGAAGGGACGTAGGTTTCACAACCATATCCTGGCCCTTTATGGAGGTGCAACAGCCCAAGTTAAGGTGAATGGTGTGCTGTCGGCCTCGTTTGATGTTAGAAATGGGACACGGCAGGATTGCCCCCCTATCCCCGCTTCTTTATGTGATTGCGATGGAATATTTGGCTGTGGCATTGAGACAGAACGACTCCGTCAGGGGTCTCTCCTTCCGTTCCTCCACTTATAAGCTGTCGCTTTTTGCTGACGACATACTGTCATATGTTTCCTCCCCTCGTATTTCCATCCCTGTTATTCTTTCCGAGTTCGCAGACTATGGTGCTTTGAGTAATTTCAAGATTAACTCACATAAATCGGAACTTCTCAACATCCCCATGCCCCAAGATGTCTTTACTGAGCTCACCTCCCAATTTCCCTTCAAAACTCCACACAACACAATTACGTATTTAGGCATACAATTGGGACCTGATCTTTCCTCCTTGTTCCATATTAATTATCTCCCCTTACTGAGCTCACTGAAATGGGACTTCTCCTCCTGGGGCAAGCTCACGTTCTCATGGTTTGGCAGGATGGCAGTTGTCAAGATGGATGTTTTACCACGTTTACTATATCTTATGCAGACGCTGCCCTTTCGGATTCCGGTGTCCTTCTTCTCCAGGCTCTGCTCCATGATAACCAGATTCATTTGGTCCATGGGTGGTCCTAGATTACGTTATCAGATCCTGATACGGAGCCGGGAGAGGGGAGGCGCGGGACTCCCGGACTTCTGTCTTTATTATAAGGCGTTGATTTGCGCTCGCATACTGGATTTCTGCCATCATGCCTCCTCCAAACAATGGGTAGCTCTGGAAATTGATTTTTCTCCGATACATCCTGCTGCTCTTCCCTGGTTGCCTCCGGGGTCTAGACCTTCTAGTGTTGCTCTTCCTTTTCTCACACGCCTTCCTTTGCCGGTGTGGGACTCCATCTTACATACCTCAGACATTTCATCCCGCCCTGGACCCCTCACTCCTCTGTTTAGTAATCCGGCTCTTGGTCATGACTCGGCAGTCCTTGCCTTATTGTCCTGTTCCACTGCTTCCCTTCCCAGATTGCGTGTGGTGACCACCTCCTCTACCCTGGTCCCCCTGGCTTCCCTCAATACTGACTCTCCTGGTTCATGGTTTACCTATGAGCGCCTTCGGTCATACTACCTATCCCTGCATCCGAACTCACAATTACATAGATAACTGACTGGTTTTGAGACTCTGTGCACTCTTTCCTCTCCACCTATACATACCATTTCCTCAGTCTACGCGATGCTGCGAAGTACAGTAGACGACCCGATAATACCAGACTTTATTGCTCGATGGGAGACCGATCTGGATCGTGTTTTCTCTGACTCCGAGATAGTTAAGATTTTTACTCTGACACACAGGGCTTCTCTTTCCTCTAGGATTCAGGAGTGTAATTTCAAGGTTCTATGTCAGTGGTATAGATGTCCTGGCCACTTACATAGGATTTTCCCTACGGTAGCGGCGACGTGTTGGCGTTGTGGTCAGGGATTGGGTTCTTACCTTCATACCTGGTGGGATTGCCCTCTAATCCATTCCTTCTGGGACGAGGGTTTCCTCGGGCTCGATCTCTCCTGACCCCGCCATAACTCTTCTCTCTCTATTGCCTGGCTCATTGTCCGGGGCAAAGAAGGGTCTCCTGAGGCACTTTCTTGGTGCTGCAAGAGCGGTTATCCCTCGCCACTGGAAGACTATGGTGACGCCCACGAGAATCGAGCTGGTAGAAACGATAAATAGGATTCGTAGGATGGAGGAGATGGTAGCTACTGATAATGACAAATTGGATGTCTTTACGGCGGTCTGGGCCTCCTGGAACAGTAATAGGGAATCGACAGAATTTCTAACTTGGTTATGTTAGTTCATATGTCCTGTCCATGGTGGCTTCTCTTCCCTCCCTCCCTTCCTTACCCGTTCCCCCGCCTCCCCTCCTCCTGACTTTCTAATTTTTTTTTCTTATTCTTTTCTTACTTTTCCTACCTGTTTGTCCTACTGAACCCTTCTCTTATTGTGTTCTTCGACTTTGCTTCTTTCTTTTGTCTTGTATTCCTTTTACTGTACGTCTATTGGTGTTATTGTGACTGGCATGATTGAGTAATAAGGGGATATTTTGAGCTGGTGTTTAAATAAGTGCAGTGGGGGCTATGCCTTCCCTCTATATTAATGCATCCCTTTCATGGTTGTGGCTGTTGTGAGCAGTGTTATGGTGTTTATGGGGATGTGCTGGTAGTGGCTTCCTTATGGAGGTTGCGATTTATTCTTTAGGGACGGCTGGCCACTCCTGCATGGAATTGTGTACCCCTACTCAATCAGGTCTTCTGTGTAACCAATAGATTGTTTTAAACTGTCTTGTTATATTTTTATTGTCAAACTCCAATAAAAACGTATTTGTCATAAAGCCACCAAAAGGCGGCCTGGATTGTGGGGTATGATCCCCACCCTTCTCTTGATCATTCCCAGTAAGAGCTGTCCCGATTGGCCTTCCAGCTATATTATGGCCAGAGTGTCAGTCTCCATCGCAGCACAGACACAGGAGCCTTGGTGACATATATCGCCCATGAACCACAATGCCTTTCACCTTCTCACATACCCCCCCCTTTGTTCAAGCCTGAGGGGGCGCAACAGTGGACTCGTGATAGGGCATCGGCATTGCCTAGCAAACGACCCACTCTGTGTTCAAACCTAAACTTGAAATTCTGTAATGAAAGAAACCACCTGGTGACCCTGGCATTTTTGTCCTTGGCCTGGCACATCCACTTAAGGGGGGAATGATCCGTCACAAGACAAAACTTTCTGCCCAACAGATAATAGTGGAGAGACTCGAGTGACCACTTAATGGCCAGGCACTCTCTCTCACTATACTAGACATGGTCTTGGCCGGGGTCAGTTTGTGGCTGAGAAAGACAACGGGATGCTCTACCCCATTGACGTCTTGGGAAAGTACAGTACCAAGACCTACCTCAGAGGCATCGGTCTGTACCACAAATTCCCTTTTGAAGTCTGGTGTCACAAACATATAGGGCCTGCACTGCCTGTTCGTTCCAGCGCACCATTACGGACTTGCATCCCTTTAGGAGGTCTGTTATGGGCACAGTCACCGTAGTAAAATGGGGGATGAATCTCATATAGTAACCCACCATTCCTAGAAATGACCAATTCCGGATAGCCTCTATTTTGTTTACCTGAGGTTTGACAACTCCACGCCCAATGACAAACCCCAGGTATTTGTCTCTTCCAACCCTATGGCACATTTTTGGGGTTAGCAGTTAACCCGGCCTCCTAAGGTTGTCTACCACTGCATGTTCTTTTGGAAGGTGACTTTCCCAGTCTGTACTGTGGATGATGATATCGTCCAGATAAGCTGAGGCATTCCGACGATGTGGCCGAAGTACAATATCCATTAGCCTTTGAAACATAGTGGGAGCGCCATGTACACCAAAGGGTAACACCTTGTACTGAAATAAACCTTCTGGTGTGACAAAGGCTATTTTCTCTTTGGCAGCCTCCGTCAAGGGCACCTGCAAGTACCCTTTTGTAAGGTCCAAAACAGAAAAACTACCGAGCCTGTCCTAGCCTTTCAAGAAGCTCATCAACTCTGGGCATGGGATATGCATCAAACTTGGACACCTCATTAAGTTTGCGGAGATTGTTACGCACCGTCTGGCTTCGGTATTAAGACTATTGGTCGACCACGTTTTTGCCTGCGGTCGGGAAACCGCATACGGCCGAAAACTAAGCCGACCGGAGGCTGCGGTTCACTCCGGTCGGCTCATAGACTTGCATTAAATACGGTTCCCGAATACTGCTGAGTGCGGGTGCCGCGATTAAGCCCCGCCCCCCTCCTCCAAACCGTATACGAGAACCGCATTTAAGAAAACTTGGTGTGAACCCAGCCTTAATAGGGGTTGTGGACAATCCTTTATTCTACATTCACCTATTGCTCTTGGGAAGGGTGGCAATAGGCCTATCAAGATTACAGAATTTAACCCACACCCTGGCGTCACGAGTGACAAGGGTTAACAGCGCCCTTTATAATTCTGAACAGCAACACCCTAACTACCCTACACCCCACAAGGCTTTATCCCCCAACGCCACCACAGTTGTTTTACCTGCAGTAACTTATGAGCTCTTTCATTACCTTTGGCATAAACGGGGTTACCTGGTCAGTCAACACCTCTTTAAGTAAGCCCACTTGGGATAACATCTCCATTAGCTCCTTAGCTATGAGTATGGCAGAGGTATGTCGCAGAGGTAGCGCCTCGGGATACCGAGTAGCATAGTCCAGGACAACCAGGATGTGTTGGTGGCCCCTAGCGGATTTCGGCAACGGGCCTACAATATTCATAGCAAGCCGTTCAAACAGGACCTCGATAATCGGGAGGGGGACCAGGGGACTACGGTAATGTGGCCTGGGGCTAGTTATTTGGCATGTTGGGCAAGATTCACAATACCTTTCAACCTTCTTATACACATTGGGCCAGTTAAAAGGCTGCAAAATTTGGTCCTGTATCTTCTGCAGGCCCAGGTGCCCCCTTAGAACATGTTGGTGGGCTAACTCTAACACAAGCCTCCGAAATGCTTTTATAACCACCTTCATTTTGGCAATACTGCTTTGCCTTGAATCTTTGGAGAAAACACTTCCGCTGTACTGTCAGTCACTTGTCGGCAGGATCGTTGCCCCTAGCAACCACTCCAACAAGTAATCCCAGGCTCCGTTCTTCGCAAACAGCGTGCTGCAACTCAATCGCTGACCTTACTGCGTTGCCCGTGTCATTCACCAAATGTGATGAATCGCTCTTGCAGATAGGTGTGGTTAGCCTGGCTAAGCGGCCCCACAATATGCAGAAATTTCCGCTGTGGGAACTGCAAATGGTGCCCTAAACTCAAAGTAGGTAAAATCTTCACTATTGGAGGCATACAAATCAAAGTGAGGGAATTTATCAATTGTAAAATGAATCATATTATTTACTGTATGTTTTGCGACTGTGGCCGCTACTATATAGGTAGCACCACAAGATCGCTAAACATCAGATTTAGAGAACATCTTTATTCAGTTCGTTCAGGAAAGGGGTGCCCTCGGGTCCTGGAACATCTTAAAACTACTCATAATAATGACCCGGCTGCATTAAAATTCTTTGGGATAAAGAGAATAATGCCCAAAGAAGGGATTGATAGGAAAAAGCTACTACTGCGTACAGAGGCGGAGTTCATCCTGCGCACGGATGCCCAAGGTAATCTTGGACTCAACGACAAGCTAGATTTTAGTGTATTTCTATAAATAGAAGTTCATATATGTCATAGATTCTTATAGAGGGTTGTTGATTTTAAAGGTTTTTCTACTTTTCTAAGGTTTTAAATCACTTACCTGTGTGCAACGCTCCCCTGCTGACGTAACCGTGGGTGTGTACATAACCTGCGATGCGTCATCAGAGGGCGTAGTCTGACGAATCGGGCTGTGTTCCCGTGAAACAGCTGTAACTACACCTCCTGTTCCCCGGCGTCCCTGCTGACCACTAGTCCTTCTGTGTTCTACGTTTATGTTCAACGGAATAAAGAAACCTGTGCATGTTTATCGGGTGAGTGCGGTCTTTTCTACATTGTTCAGATTTGTAAATTACTTCTATTAAAAAATCTTAATCCTTCCAGTACTTATTAGCTGCTGAATACTACAGAGGAAATTATTTTCTTTTTGGAACACAGAGCTCTCTGCTGACATCACGAGCACAGTGCTCTCTGCTGACACCTCTGTCAATTTTAAGAACTGTCCAGAGTAGGAGAAAATCCCCATAGCAAACATATGCAGCTCTGGTCAGTTCCTAAAATGGACAGAGATGTCAGCAGAGAGCAGTACGCTCATGATCTTTAAAGGACAGGTTTGGATTGACTGAAGCAAAGAAGTTTTGGTATTTACAATTGGCGGAGGCTTATAGAGGTACAAGGGGAAAAAAATGTGTTTACCATAAGTAATCATACACTGATTGAATTTATAAAAATCAATTCATATATTAGACCCAAGACAGGGATTTTGTATAGAGCACTAATGACATTGACACCTCATGTATATTTAGACAAAACAAGAAATAGGTGGGGGAAGATGATAGGGGATATTAGTGAAGAGGATTGGGTGTGTATACTAGGAAATGTAATGAAATGTTCACATAATAAATTGCACCAGGTGACTCAATATAGAATAATAGTTCAGCTGTATTATACACCGGAGGTTTTGCTTAAAATGATCTACCGCAATAATGCTAAGGGACCTAAATGTGGTTTGGATGAGGCCAATTTTTTACACTTAATTTGGAGATTGCCAATTTCTGGAGAGAAATTATTACATACCGTATTTATCGGGGTATACCACGCACCGGCCTATAACACGCACCCTCATTTTACCAAGGATATTTGGGTAAAAAAAGTTTTTTACCCAAATATCCATGATAAAATGAGGGTGCGTGTGTGCGCGTGTATACCCCGATATACCCCCAGGAAAGGCAGGGGGAGAGAGGCCGTCGCTGCCCGCTTCTCTCCCCCTGCCTTTCCTGGGGTCTAGAGCGCTGCTGTCGGCCCTTTTCACCCCCTGGTTATCGGCGCCGCTGCCCGTTCTGTCCCCCTGACTATCGGTGCCGGCGCCGATAGCCAGGGGGAGAGAAGCGGCGCCGACAGCCAGGGGGAGAGAAGGGGCAGCGGCACCCATTGCCGGCGCCGCTGCCCCGTTGCCTCCCCCCATCCCCGGTGGCATAATTACCTGAGTCCGGTCCGCGCTGCTCCAGGCCTCCGTCGTGCGTCCCCAGCGTCGTTGCTATGCACGGCGCGGCGCTCTGACGTCATGCGCCGCGCCGTTCAGCGCATAGCAATGACGCCGGGGACGCACGACGGAGGCCTGGAGCAGCGCGGACCGGACTCAGGTAATTATGCCACTGGGGATGGGGGGAGGCAACGGGGCAGCGGCGCCGACAATGGGTGCCGCTGCCCCTTCTCTCCCCCTGGCTGTCGGCGCCGCTTCTCTCCCCCTGGCTATCGGCGCCGGCACCGATAGTCAGGGGGACAGAACGGGCAGCGGCGCCGATAACCAGGGGGTGAAAAGGGCCGACAGCAGGGCTCTAGACCCCAGGAAAGGCAGGGGGAGAGAAGCGGGCAGCGACGGCCTCTCTCCCCCTGCCTTTCCTGGGGGGGTATCGGCGTATAACACGCACACAGACTTTAGGCTAAAAATTTTAGCCTAAAAAGTGCGTGTTATACGCCGATAAATACGGTATATGGAAAGGAAATTGAAAAGTTCAATAGTAGTGTCAGCTAAAATGGTTATTCTTAGTCTAGTGAGTGGTGTGGGAAGGTTTGTTATACTTAATAACCAGCCTGGCCAGAAAGAATAGTTTTCTCAGGAGATGGTTCAATAAAGAATGACTAAGGCTTGGTGACACAGGCCGAAACGCGTCACACATCTTCGTGTTCCTGTATGTTCTCCCGTGGACCCTAAATAAAACATTGTTCCCGAGTCGAGCCCGGGACATTCTCTTTGTTTGATAAATAAGTACCATCCATATATATACCATCCATAAATGTAGAAAGAAGTATTGAGCAACGGGAAGGCAGGTAGAATCCGTAGTTTTATTGTGGCATCTGAATAAAATGGGTACACAGGAGCGTAGTTGCCATGGCGACTACGCTCCTGTGTACCCATTTTAATTCAGATGGCAGGAGTAGAGCTAGTAGAAATATGACTTTTGCTTTAAGTAGACTAGAACTGCTTTGAGACAGCCCTCTGGGGAGAGGGGGTGCACTAGGGACTTTTCTCACAGCCATTCTGGAAACCTGCATAGAAGTTTAGTTCTGGAGCATCATGTGACCAGTGAATCACTCATCTGATAAAATATGCTGATTTTAAACCCTTACACAGTTGTGAGTGCTGATAAGGAAATATAATGTACAAAACAGTTCGACAGATCCACTTATAGTACTGCATACACAATTTTAGGGTTTTCTCTGCCCCTGTGTGCTCAATACATAATATTTATGTAATAGGCCTTTCTGCCTGAGGCTCTGTTTGTAGTTCCAAGCCCTCCTGTCATCAGCTTTAATAAATAGAAAGAAAAAAGACCGGGGAACGGCGCCTCGTGTATTACCCTTAAACACAAACAGCAAGTGTAAATGTGGGAGAAACCCACGGCACTTATAGGTGGCTGCTCACCAGATGTAAATAGAAGTAACGCATATCACCCCAAATAGGGGTACTCACTGATGTCCAAAGGAGGGCTGCAAGCCGGAGGTCACAGGCACATACGTCCTGACGTAGTCATCAAACGGAAAATGGAAAAGGACCTCATTCATCCAGGCGCTGCCGGTTAGGTCATCAGGTGCACAAAATGATGCAATGTATACCTTGGAATATTGTATACATGAGAGTTTATTAAAAAATAATAAACAACATACAGATTACGCGTTTCGAGGGTGACTCCCCTCTTCCTCAGATCAGGTGTGCACACCTGATCTGAGGAAGAGGGGAGTCACCCTCGAAACGCGTAATCTGTATGTTGTTTATTATTTTTTAATAAACTTTCATGTATACAATATTCCAAGGTATACATTGCATCATTTTGTGCACCTGATGACCTAACCGGCAGCGCCTGGATGAATGAGGTCCTTTTCCATTTTCCGTTTGATGTCATCAGCTTTGGCATCGCTCTCTGCCTTGACAACGCCCGGACGAATCAAATGGCATGGACTACTAGCCAATGGTATACTGTCTTGGCGTCCATGCCCTGCTAAATGGGCTGTAAATATCATATTGGCTTCTAACTTGCATCCATTATCATGATCTCTGATTTTCCTGACCTTTGGCTTGTTCTTTGACTACACCTTTGTCTACTGTTTCTGCTATTGTGTAACTTTCTGGTTTTTGACTCTGGCCTGTTTGTCTGTTTTGTTTGTTGTTTTTTGCCTTTTGATGCCCCTGCGCTTTAGTCCAGCACCACTATTTCTTTGCCAAAAGTAACACTTTAAAGAGGACCTGTGGCCAAATACAAAATAGCCATTTTGTAGTATGTGTAGATTTTATACGCATGCCCCCCCCCCCCCCCTTATAGGTGGCACTGTGATACACAGCTCCTATTATAATGAAGTGCCTGCCAATCTGATGGATTTGCAGACTATCAGATGGAAATCAAAAAATTCCCATAACTCGGGAACAGGGGTGGGGGGTTAGGGGCTGATCAGCATATTGTAAACATGTTATGTGATCAGCCCCCCCAACCTATTTGCACATACTAAAAAAAAGCTATTTTTCATTCGGCCACAGATCCTATTTAACTTCCAAGAACCAATATTTTGTTCTCATGAGACATGTAATTGAAAAAACACACCCACAGTGTCTTGGAACATAGTTTATAGAATTTCTTGAACTGATGCCACAGCCATGACCAATGGAAAATGTTTTCTCTCTTCTAGAAATGAATATGAGTATAATGAATTCCATCTTTATTTTTTGATTCCTCTAATACCAATGCTGTTATCCCTTTGCCTAGGATAATAAATGATTCCAAACTTAAAACACTTTGCTAGAAATGCTACATATACGCTGTGAACATCATGTTTTGGTATCCTGTACTGTTTTTTTTGCTCAACATTAGAAAAAGCTACCTTTAAAGGGGTTCTCTGGTGCATAGACATCTTTTCCCCTATCTAAAGGATAGGGGATAAGATGCCTGATCGCGGGAGTCCCACCACTGGGGACCCCCGTGATCTTGCACGCGGCACCCCGTTTGTAATCAGTCCCCAGAGCGTGTTCGCCCCCGTGTGATGTCACGCTCCGCCCCTCAAAGCAAGCCTATGGGAGATGGTGCGATAGCTGTCACGCCCCCTCCCATAGGCTTGCATTGAGGGGCGGAGTGTGATGTCACACGGGGACGGAGGCGTGACGCTACACGCCGCCAGCCCTGTGGTCGCCGGTAATCAGACCCGGAGCGAACACGCTCCGGGGACTGATTACAAACAGGGTGCCGCATGCAAGATCACGGGGGTCCCCAGCGGCGGGCCTCCCGCGACCAGGCATCTTATCCCCTATCCTTTGGATAGTGGATAAGATGTCTAAGCACCGGAGAACCCCTTTAAGACAAGCCCCCTCAATCCTAGATGTGAGTAATGACGGCCTGCTCAGCCAACCACCAGCCACAGTGATGTCCCACCTAAACCATAGATTGGCTAAGTGGGCCGTCATTTGCTCTTTTCCAGAATTGTGGAGGCCAGAGCGTGCTGAGAATGAGCAAGTAGCCTGATGTCCACCATTATCCTTTCAGATGCCGTGATCAATACTGCTGGGCTTTGTGGAGACTCATCTGACCACTCGTAGCGCGATTGCGGGTGTCCGATTAGTCAGGGTGGTGACCCAAATGTACTTACTTCCTCCGTGCTGCTCTGTTGCAAGTCATGCATATGCTCTGCCCTCTGGCAGACTGTACAAAGAAATCAATTGACTGATATAAATAGTCTCCTGTAGGGACTTGAAAAATGTGTATGTTTGTATGGTTTAAAAAAAGACAAAAGTCCATCGAGTTCAACCTAAACCCCCGACTGTGATGATTCAGACAAAGGCAACCCCCCCCCCCCATGCATCTGATGGCAGTTGCCTCAAGACAGAAGAAAAATTCCTTCCTGACTCCAATATGGTGATCAGAAGAAATCCCTGGTTCAACGTTCTATCCCCATAAATCTAGTATCCATAACCTGTAATATTATATTTTTCCAGAAAAACTTCCAGGCCCCCCTTGTTTACTGAGTCAAAAATCACAACATCATGTGGCAAAAAGTTCTATAGTCTGACTATTCTTGCAGTAGCGAATCCCCAGCTGTGATGATGGTGAAACCTTGTTTCCTCTAGATGTCGATGATTCCCCCTTGTCATGGTTGCCTCCAGCTTCCCCAGATCCCTCTGTAATATTATGTTATCCTCCTCTGTGGTGATCACCTTACCCAGTTTAGTGTCATCTGCAAATTCTACTCTGTAATCCCTCTACAAGGTCATTTATAAACATTTTGAAAAAAAGTGGACCCAGTACTGACCCCTGTGGCCTCCACTTGTAACTGTAACCCAGAGTAAATTCCATTAATCTCCACCCTCTGCTTCCTATCACTGAGCCAGTTACTAACCCACTTACATATTCTCCCCTAGTCCCAGTATCCTCATTTTATGTACTAACCTTTTATGTGGCACAGTATCAAATGCCATAGAAAAGTCCAGATATACAACATCTGCAGATTCCCCCCAGTCCAATCTACTACTGACCTCCTCATAGACGTTGTTCAGATTAGTCTGACAGGACTGATCCTGCATAATATAATGTTGGTGCTGTGTTATTTTCATTAAGATTCCGTCAAATCTCCCTTAGAGGACACCTCCCAATATGAGACACCTCCCAATAGTGGACAGTTTTTTATTCCCTGGCAGAGTCCCATAAGACTTAATGTGTTTGCACCCTCCGTATAGGGGACACTCCTAATAGTGGACGCGCATACACCCAATAGAGGACAATACACTACCAATAGGCGGAAAATCACACCCAATAGAGAACAAAACACTCCCAATAGAGGACAACCAAGCTTATGTGCTGGCCCTACCTTGTATACAGGGCTGCTGTCAGTGGGGCACAACCAATACCACAGCAAGGGGCCTTGGCTCCCAGGGGTCCCTGGCCCCCTCTGCACCCCACTGCGTGAGCTCCAGAACAGGAGCAGAAGACTATTGTTTAAACAGCGGTCTCCTACTTTTGTATGTCTACCAGCAACATCATTCGCCCTACTCTGATCCCCCCCCATGCCACTTTATTCCCCCTGTGCCAAATCATCCCCCTTTTATTACCCCCTGTGCCATATCATTTCCCCTTGATCCCCCTGTGCCATTTCATTCCCCCCGTGCTATTTAATTCTCCCTTTATCCCTCTGTAGCCCGTTATTCCCCCTGTTGCCTGTGCCAAATCATTTCCCTTCCCTTACCCCTTGTGCCAAATTACTTTTCCCCTTCCTTCCTTTCCCTGTTGTTCTTCTTACCTGGCCAACAGGCTCAGGTACAGGGCTCTCAGCGGATTTGATATTCTCCTAATGTCCTCTGCGCTGCACTTACTGAAATCAGAGGCTGCGGGCATGAGTACGGCTACGAGTCCCCTCAGCAGCATCACTAATCAGTGTCGCAGCTGCCGCTGCTCACAGCCTGTCAGTGAGTGCAGCACAGAGGACGTCAGGAGAATGTCAAACCTGCTGAGAGCCCCTGCACCTGAGCCTGCTGGCCAGGTGAGAAGAACAACATGGGGAGGAGGAAAGGGGAAATGATGTGGCACGAGGGGTAAGGGGAAGGATGATTTGGCACAGGGGGAATAAAGTGGAACAGGTGGGATAAAGGGGAATGAAATGGCACAGGAGGTGGTAAAAAGGGGATGATAAATTTGCACAGAGGGTAATAAAGGGGGGATGAAATGGTATAGGGAGTGATTAAAGGGGTTCTCCCGTGGAAAACTTTTTTTTTTTAAATCAACTGGTGCCAGAAAGTTAATGTCACGATGCCGGCTGGCAGGTAGTGGATCCTCTGTGCCAGAGAGGGATTGGCGTGGACCGTGCTAGTGGACCGGTTCTAAGCCACTACTGGTTTTCACCAGAGCCCGCCGCAAAGCGGGATGGTCTTGCTGCGGCGGTAGTGACCAGGTCGTATCCACTAGCAACGGCTCACCTCTCTGGCTGCTGAAGATAGGCGCGGTACAAGGGAGTAGGCAGAAGCAAGGTCGGACGTAGCAGAAGGTCGGGGCAGGCAGCAAGGATCGTAGTCAGGGGCAACGGCAGAAGGTCTGGAACACAGGCTAGGAACACACAAGGAACGCTTTCACTGGCACAATGGCAACAAGATCCGGCAAGGAAGTGCATGGGAGGAGATCAGATATAGCCAGGGAGCAGGTGGAAGCCAATTAAGCTAATTGGGCCAGGCACCAATCATTGGTGCACTGGCCCTTTAAGTCTCAGAGAGCTGGCGCGCGCGCACCCTAGAGAGCGGAGCCGCGCGCGCCAGCACATGACAGCAGGGGACCGGGACGGGTAAGTGACCTGGGATGCGATTCGCGAGCGGGCGCGTCCCGCTGTGCGAATCGCATCCCCAACGGCCATGACAGTGCAGCGCTCCCGGTCAGCGGGACTGACCGGGGCGCTGCAGGGAAAAAGACGCCGTGAGCGCTCCGGGGAGGAGCGGGGACCCGGAGCGCTAGGCGTAACAGTACCCCCCCCCTTAGGTCTCCCCTTTTTTTTGTCCGGTAACTGCCTCCCCTGGGATGAGGACACCGGGAAAGAATGGGGGGCTTCCTCAACGGGAGGCAGTACAGCAGGAGTTGGAATGGGGAGGGAGGGCAGAGGGTGAAGTTTGGCACGGGGCAGGGAGACACAAGGACGGGAGCCATGAGGGGACACAGAGGCTTGCCTGATGGGACTGGGAGGGGGGGAGAGGCACTTCCTGTGGCAGGCAGAGTCCCAGTTCTTTATCTCCCCGGTGGTCCAATCAAGGGTGGGGGAATGAAGCCGGAGCCATGGCAGACCGAGGAGGACCTCAGAGGTACAGTTGGGGAGAATGAAGAACTCAATCCTTTCGTGGTGGGGTCCGATAGACATCAGGAGGGGTTCTGTGCGGTAATGCACGGTGCAATCCAATCTGGCTCCGTTGACCGCGGAAATGTAGAGCGGCTTGAAGAGACGGGTCACCGGGATGCGGAATTTATTAACAAAGGACTCCAAAATAAAATTCCCAGAGGCACCAGAGTCCAAGCAGGCCACGGCTGAGAAGGAGGAGTTGGCTGAAGAAGAAATCCGCACGGGCACCGTGAGACGTGGAGGAGCAGACTTGGAACCAAGAGACGCCACACCCACGTGAGCTGGGTGCGTGCGTGGAGGACGGATAGGGCAATCCACCAAGAAATGCTCGGTACTGGCACAGTAAAGACAGAGATTTTCTTCCCTACGGCGATTCCTCTCTTCCTGGGTCAGGCGAGACCTATCCACTTGCATGGCCTCCTCGGCGGGAGGCCCAGGCGTAGATTGCAACGGATACTGTGGGAGAGGTGCCCAGAGATCTAAGTCTTTTTCCTGGCGGAGCTCTTGGTGTCGCTCAGAAAAACGCATGTCAATGCGGGTAGCTAAATGGATGAGTTCTTGCAGGTTGGCAGGAATCTCTCGTGCGGCCAGCACATCCTTGATGCGACTGGATAGGCCTTTTTTAAAGGTCGCGCAGAGAGCCTCGTTATTCCATGATAACTCGGAAGCAAGAGTACGAAATTGGATGGCGTACTCGCCTACTGAAGAATTACCCTGGACCAGGTTCAGCAGGGCAGTCTCGGCAGAAGAAGCTCGGGCTGGCTCCTCGAAGACACTCCGGAGTTCAGCGAAGAAGGCCTGGACTGTGGCTGTGGCAGGATCATTGCGGTCCCAGAGCGGTGTGGCCCAAGACAAGGCCTTTCCTGAAAGAAGGGTTACTACGAACGCCACCTTAGACCGTTCTGAAGGAAACAAGTCCGACAACATCTCCATATGCAGGGAACACTGAGACAAAAATCCACGGCAGAGTTTAGAGTCCCCATCAAATTTGTCCGGCAGGGACAAGCGGAGGCTAGGAGCGGCCACTCGCTGCGGAGGAGGTGCAGGAGCTGGCGGAGGAGATGGTTGCTGCTGTAGCAGAGGCAGAAGTTGCTGTAACGTGGCGGTCAACTGCGACAGCTGCTGTCCTTGTTGGGCAATTTGCTGCGATTGCTGAGCGACCACCGTGGTAAGGTCAGCGAGACTTGGCAGCGGCACCTCAGCGGGATCCATGGCCGGATCTACTGTCACGATTCGGCTTACGGGTTGTGGATCCGCTGTGTCAGCGAGGGAATGGCGTGGACCGTGCTGGTGGACCGGTTCTAAGAGGCTACTGGTGTTCACCAGAGCCCGCCGCAAAGCGGGATGGTCTTGCTGCGGCAGTAGCAACCAGGTCGTATCCACTAGCAATGGCTCAACCTCGCTGACTGCTGAGAAGGCGTGGGACAGAAGGACTAGGCAGAGGCAAGGTCGGACGTAGCAGAAGGTCGGGGCAGGCAGCAAGGATCGTAGTCAGGGGCAACGGCAGAAGGTCTGGAACACAGGCTAGGAACACACAAGGAACGCTTTCACTGGCACAATGGCAACAAGATCCGGCAAGGAAGTGCATGGGAGGAGATCAGATATAGCCAGGGAGCAGGTGGAAGCCAATTAAGCTAATTGGGCCAGGCACCAATCATTGGTGCACTGGCCCTTTAAGTCTCAGAGAGCTGGCGCGCGCGCGCCCTAGAGAGCGGAGCCGCGCGCGCCAGCACATGACAGCAGGGGACCGGGACGGGTAAGTGACCTGGGATGCGATTCGCGAGCGGGCGCGTCCCGCTGTGCGAATCGCATCCCCAACGGCCATGACAGTGCAGCGCTCCCGGTCAGCGGGACTGACCGGGGCGCTGCAGGGAAAAAGACGCCGTGAGCGCTCCGGGGAGGAGCGGGGACCCGGAGCGCTAGGCGTAACAGTTAAACAGACTTGTAAATCACTTCTATTAAAATATCTTAATCCTACCAGTACTTTTTAGGGGCTGTATACTAAAGAGAAATCAAAAAAAGAAATGCATTTCCTGTGATGTCTTGACCACAGTGCTCTCTGCTAACCTCTGCTGTCCATTTTAGGAACTATCCAGAGCAGCATATGTTTGCTATGGGGATTTTCTCCTGCTCTGGACAGCAAAGGTCAGCAGAGAGCACTGTGGTCAGGACATCACAGGAAATGCATTTCTTTTTTGGATTTCTCTTTAGTATATAGCCCCTAAAAAGTACTGGAAGGATTCAGATTTTTTAATAGAAGTGATTTACAAATCTCATCCAAACAGTGAGGATAGAAAAAGTGGAGCACTCACCACATTAGACTTCTTGTTGCGATTATACTTTATTCATGTAGTCTTCAGGGGATACAAGCCGGGGTGTGCGGACGGGGGTGCGGGGGTGTCCTCTCGGTGATGGACCGTTTGGCGCCGAAGCGCTTCGTCATTCCCGGTCTGACGAAGTGCTTCGGCGCCAAACGGTCCGTCACCGAGGGGGCACCCCCTCACCCACGTCCGCACACCCCTGCTTGTATCCCCTGAAGACTACATGAATAAAGTCTAATCGCAACAAGAAGACTAATGTGGTGAGTGCTTCGCTTTTTCTATCTTCACTGTTTGGATGTGATTCACCTGTTACTACAAGCGTGGAAGCACCATTATTGGCACCTCCAGCAGTTGCAAGGGGACAGTACTTTAATCCGGTAGTTCTACACCATACAGCGTGAATACAGTAGTGCCGAGCATATCTTCTTTGTTTTGTGATTTACAAATCTGTTTAACTTTCTGGCACCAGTTGATAAAAAAAAAAAAAAAAAAAAGCTTTCCACGGGAATACCCCTTTAAATGGCATGGGGCAATTCTACTGTAATGTTGTTTTTTATTGTGTTTTATAGATAACTACACTCTGGAGTGAGTACAGTACAGTAGTCGGTCATTTAGAAAGATTTTTGAGCCTTTTTCCCAAAAGGGGACATCTTCCAATAGCAGACAGTTTTTCTTTTCCCCTCTGTGAGTGTTCGCTACTGGGAGATTCTACTGTACTCCATAATAGCATCCCTAAGAAAACCCTCAAAAAATTGTACCCACAACAGATGTTAAACTTACAGGCCTATAGTTCCTAGGATCCATTTTTTTAACCCCATTTTGAATACTGATACCACATTTGCTTAGCGCCAGTCCTGTGGAACAATCCCTGTCATTATAGAATCTTTAAGTATAAGGAATATGGGTCTGTCTAGCATAGTACTTGATTTCTGCAAAACCCTGAGATGGATGTCATCAGGGCCCAGTGATTTGTGTGATTTGCTGTAGAATTTACATTATCCCTTCACCTGTTATCTGACATTGGATTTTTCTGTGTAAAACTGTAGAGAAAAAGGCATTTAGTAGATTGGTCTTTTCCTCATCCTCCTCCACCATTACACCCAGATTATTTCTAAAGGGGCCAACATTTTCAGTTTTAAGTTTCTTATTTATGTAGGTAAAGAATATTTACAGAATTTATTTCTCTCAATTTTAACATTTCCCCATTATCTTCTTATTTAAGTAGTCTGAACGCTTTCCTCTTATCATTTATCGAATCCCTAAATCTTTTGGTTAGCCAAACTGGTTTTCTCCTATTTCTAACACACTTTTTCTCATAAAGTATATGTTATTTACAAGATCTATTCAGGATGCTCTTAACAATGTCCCATTTAACTTGTGTACTTTTTTTACTAAGGTCCTCTCTTAGTTGGTGAAAATTGGCCTTTCTGAAGCTCAATGTTTTTGTAGCCCCACTAGTAGACATCCTCTTGTACAATAAATGAAAACTTATTATGCTGTGGCCACTATTACCAAGACGACCCCTACCTCTACTTCAGATGCTATGTCTGGCCTATTGGTTAGTATAAGGTACAGAAGTGACCCCCAACCCCCCCCCCCCCCCCCCCCGTTGTTGGGTCCTGCACTTATAGGGAAAGGTAATTGTCCTTTATTATTGCCCAAAAACTGTTTCCTGTACTGGACCTACGTGTTTCAGCTTCCCAGTTAAAGTCCCCCATAATAATGATGTCACACGTTTTTGCGGTCCCATCTGTGTGTCTTATTAGTAGCTTTTCTGCTGCTTCTATTATACTTGGCGACTTATAACAAACCCCTATCAGTATTTTATTCTTTTCCCCTCCCCTTATTTCCACCCATAGAGACTCCACATGGCCATTTTCTTACCTATTTCCTTGTGCAGAAGGGGCCAAGGACAGGATCTTACATATAAGCAAACCCCTCCTCCTTTCTTACTTATTTCTGATAGTGATGGGAAGTCCAGATTACTAAAGTAAATCGATTCATTTCAAATGATTCAATAAAATGAACTGATTCAAGAACCGATTCTAGTGCAGGGGTGTTTCGATAGGCAACGGTGCCATTTTGCGCTGGACTTGCGTTTCAACTGGCCCACATGTCATCATGTTCTGAGACACTTCCTAAATAGTACCTGCCCTCTGAAGTTATGGCAATGCATAAACAACATCAGACAGGTAAATTATTTAAAAACAAATCTAAAAACAAACCAGAGGGACTTATAACAAAGCATTAAATTTGGTTCTGTCATTCAGACCTATCAAGCCTATAGGCTCCAAACACAAAATCCATCTGGTTTCTTTTCTTGTTAGCAGTTTGTCTTTAATACATCCTGTGCGCATCTTTTTCTTCTGCATGCGCTTCATTGATGTGCTGAATGAAGTGAAGTGCTGAATGAAGCTCCTGCACGCGTTTTCAAGGATCGGGCATGCTCACGTATTCGATGGAATGATGGACGCTTAGTTTTTCCAATGTAGAAACGATTGCATTTACATGTTAATGCATAGACAATATAAGACGACCAACATGTTATTAGTTGTTTCACCTTTATAACATATCCATTCTGTGTTATTTATTTTGTTTTCGAGTTATAATGGCAAAATGAACAGGACTCACAGTGCCTGT
The DNA here is from genome assembly GCF_029499605.1 of Hyla sarda. Taxonomy (NCBI): domain Eukaryota; kingdom Metazoa; phylum Chordata; class Amphibia; order Anura; family Hylidae; genus Hyla; species Hyla sarda. The sequence goes on along the minus strand of NC_079197.1, from coordinate 142,622,726 downwards.
AGGTCTCTGTTCAGACAGCCAATATTTCTTCTTTTCCACTTTACTCTGTACCTTTTCAATTTATTTTTCTTATACTGTATGTTATAATTGGTTTCGAACTAGTTACGTCTATAAGGTCCTCATCACTCTGCCAAAGCTTCCAATTGTTATAGATGGCATTTTTAATTACATTATTGAGAGGCTGAATCATATTCTTGAATTCTCTTTATTTACCTTTTTCTTTCTTCCTCTCAATAATTTTTATCTGGAAATGCTGTTGGCTTTTTTCCTTGCCTCTTCTATTATTTTTGTTGGATACCCTCTCTGTATTAGCCATTTTTTGTAGTTCATCTGCCTGTTCATTATTCCTCGAGCTGTCGCTATTAATCCTCCTCAACCTAAGTAGTTGGCGAAAGGGAATACTTTGCTTGACATGGGGAGGATGACAGGAATTGTAATGCAAAATGGATGTACAAACAGACATCAAACAAAATACAATAGTAACATCAGGCTTTAGGAAAGCAATTGCAAGATATGCCATTTTGCATTACAATTCCTGTCATCCTCCCCATGTCAAGCAAAATATTCCCTTTCGCCAACAACCCAAATGATAAAGAGATCATCCACAAATCGCAGATATAGCTTTATTTTTCCCACAAACGGATTTCGAGTCGTGAACACACAATTGCCTTCCAGCATGGCGAGGAAGATATTAGCATAGGCAGATAAGATCGGTGACCCCATGGTCATGCCAAGGATCTGTCTATACCATTCTCCGCCATACTGGAATGCGTTGTTTGAAAGGATGAACATTAAAGCTTCGGTCTCAAATTCCATGAACCCAGGGGATTTTTCAGTCTGGGACAGAAACTGTTGTGTAGCCTGTACACCCGCATCATGAGGGATCGCTGCAAGGCTATAGTTGGGCTGACACTAAAACTCACTCAACATACAAATCAGATCTCCTGTATCTTTTAAATATGAGGGGATACTGCTTTATAAGGGAGAAATTATCCAATCGGTGTAACTCGATAAAAATTGGGTCAGAGAGCCAATCCCCGAGACAATAGGTTATCCCAGGGCTGGCTCTCCGACTTATGGACCTTTGGCAGTATGTACCAAGAAGGTTTTCTTGGTTTTTTAGGAAAAGGGCGCTCTGCAGTTGTTTCACTAATTGCACCCTTTTCGACATATTTAGGGAGAAACGTTCTCAACTTTTCAAAGATCCTAACAGTAGAGTCTGCTCAAAATTTTTTATAAATTAAACTTTGAGACTTTGACTCTCAGCAGGTATTTTCCTGGAGCAAAAAGAAAGAAGGGAAGAAGAGAGGACAGTTTAATAAACAAAATATGCATAAAGGAAAACCGAAAAGTACCGATTTCATGACTACCGAGTCTGATACAAGTGCATCCTTTGAGTCTGAACAAGAAGCTAAGGTAGAAAACGAGGCACATCTAGTGGCCCTTTAGGAAAAGGGTTAGAAGAGGAAGGGGCTGGAAAAAGAGTGCTGAGAAAAAGGAACCCCAAAAGGAAAAGTGGGACGTGACGCAAGTGAATAATATCGTTGTCAATTTGACAGATTTGGAGTTGGATGAAGCTGTGTTGTCCATTTTAAACAAGGGACTGAACTTTTGCTTAGTTGAAGGCTTTGATTACACAAGGTTCCAAGAGGACAGGTGGAGGGGTTAACAGAAGCTTAATTTGAAAAAAATATTTAGCTAAAAATAAAAAATGTGTTGGTAGTAATGCAAAGGAAAGAGATGGCGAATCTGCTTGCAGAATTAGTACACTAGGCTTTAGTATTCCAAAAGTATTTGATGACAAAGACAAACAGGGTTTGCTAGATTTATGTGACTTAGCTGGTGAAGGTGAGATTAAAAAGTTTAATTTAATGTGCCGGCAGCATGAAGAGATCACATGGCGGTACAGTGACACAGCCTGGAGGTGGCGGAAGCATGAGGAGACCATATAGTGGCTGAATGATACAGCCTGGAGTTGGCGGCAGCAGGAGGAGACCATATAGTGGCTGGATGACCTAGCGTGGAGGAAGCAACAGCCTGACGAGACCATAGGGCATCACAATTGAAAAGATTAAAGATATTTTTTAAGACTTTAACAGGAACAATATGGTACACCACTTAGTTATACGTATGTGGTATGCACTTATGAGGGGAGGACAATGTGCTCCAGTACGCTTAAAACAGTATGTCTACAACACCAGCAAGTGTGTACTTTTGGATGGCCTTTCACAGTATCTAGGCCCCTAATACTTTAACAGGAACAAAATAGTACACCACTTAGATGTACATATGGGGTATGCACTTATGAGGGGAAGACAATACGCTCCAGTACGCTTAAAACAATATTTGTGTACAACACCAGCAAGTGTGTACTTTTGACTGGCCTTTCACAGTATCTAGGCCCTTAAGACTTTAACAGGAACAAAATGGTACACCACTTAGATGTACGCACAGCTTACACTTAATAGAGGACAATACGCTTTAAGTGCTCTGCTCACCCTAACTGGCTGGCTACTATTAGCTTTTTCCGTTGTTGTACAGACCAGTGCTGCAGCATCTCTCTCTGTAATAGAATGCTGATGTGACTGGGCGGTGAATCGCTGCTGTAAAAATGCTTTTCTGTGCAACACACACTGCTCTCTGTCCCTCTCTCTCTGTAATAGAACGCTGATGTGACTGACCGCAAGATGGCTACCAATTATATAGGGCTGTGACATCACAGGGGTGGCTGGCTGCTGATAGGCTGCATGCTGCATGTGATTCAGGGTCATCCCGACGACCCTTTTTCCGGCCTTCCCAGGATTCCTTGCTCCATGTCCTCACATCTGGATCTGCTATTTTAGATGCCCAGACTGCACTAAATGGAGTTTAATGAAGTGATTTTTCCTGAAATTCGTAACAAATTCGTATTCGTCAAATTTGATTCACTCCTTCCTAGTCTCAAGGATTCGCTCTCCAACCCAATTTTTACATCAGTTGGTTAATTTCTCCCTTATTAAGCAGTATCCCCTCATATTTAAAAAGATACAGGAGATCTGATTTGTATTTTGAGTGAGTTCCAGTGTCAGCCCAACTATAGCCTTGTAGCGATAGATGTTGAAAGACTGTACACCCACATCCCTCACGATGCGGGTGTAAAGGCTACATAACAGTTTCGCTCCCAGACTGAAAAAGCTCCTGAGTTCATGGAATTTGTGACCGAAGCTTTAATGTTCATCCTTTCAAACAACGCGTTCCAGTATGGCGGAGAATGGTATAGACAGATCCTTGGCATGACCATGGGGTTACCGACCTTATCTGCCTATGCTTATATCTTCCTCGCCATGCTGGAAGGCAATTGTGTGTTCACGACTCTAAATCCATTTGTGGGAAAAATAAAGCTATATCTACGATTTGTGGATGATCTCTTTATCATTTGGGACGGGACAGAAAATGAATTTTACCAGTTTGTAGATTATTCACGTCCCAATTTCGTAGAGATCACCTAGAGTTCCTGGATGTACAAATAGACATCAAACAAAATACAATAGTAACATCAGGCTTTAGGAAAGCAATTGCAAGATATGCCCTTTTGCATTACGATTCCTCTCATCCTCCCCATGTCCAGCAAAGTATTCCCTTTCGACAACTACTTAGGTTGAGGAGGATTAATAGCGACAGCTCGAGGTATAATGAACAGGCAGATGATCTACAAAAACGGCTAATACAGAGAGGGTATCCAACAAAAATAATAGAAGAGGCAAGGAAAAAAGGTTACGGCATTTCCAGAGAAGAATTATTGAGAAGAAGAAAGAAAAAGGTAAATAAAGAGAATTCAAGAATAGTATTCTCCTTTGAGAATTCCCCTCTCAATAATGTAATAAAAAATGTCATGTATAACAATTGGAACCTTTTGCAGAGTGATGAGGTCCTTATAGACGTAACTAGTGCTAAACCTATTATAACATATAAGAAAAATAAAACCATTAGTGACCAATTGAAAAAGGTACAAACAGAGTAAAGTGGAAAAGAAGAAAGATTGGCTGTCTGAACAGAGACCTACAGGCAATATTTGCTGTGGGTCCTGTTCATTTTGCCACTTGAACTCGAAAGCAAAAGAAATAACACAGAATGGATATGTTATAAAGGTGAAACAACTAATAACATGTCGGTTGTCTTATATTGTCTATGCATTAACATATAAATGCAATCTTTTCTACATTGGAAAAATTAAGCGTCTATTATTCCATCGAATATGTGAGCATGCCCGATCCCTCCCTTTAGGACCAGGTTACCAGTACAGTTACTGATTTGCATACTGAACTGCTTCAAACGATTCATTCATTCTGGTGAACTGAATCATCATCATTCATTGAACCGGACATCACTAATTTCTGAAGAGACTATAACCCTGTGTTTTAACAGCCCAGTCATAGATCAAATCTAGCCATGTCTCATTTATACCCATTATATCTTAGTTTTCTTCTAACATTAAGAGTTCCTCTCTATCTTCCCCTTCTATAGTGTAGGTTTCCTCCCCCCATTCCCTAGTTTAAACACTCCTCCACCCTTCTGGCCATCGCTCCCCGAGCACAGCTGTCCCCTCCCCATTGAGGTGCAGCTCATCCCTACTGTAGAGTCGGTATCTGACAGAAAAGTCGGTCCAGTGCTCCATAAACCAAAACCTTCCTTCTTACACCAGTTTCTGAGTTACTTGTTTAGCTCCCTAATCTCCTGCTGCCTCTCTGGTGTGCATGTGATACAGGTAATATTTCAGAGAATATTACCTTTAAGGTCCTTGCCTTAAGCTTGCTGCGTAAGTCCCTGAAATAATGTCTAAGGACACTGCAGTAATCTGTCCACCCGATCTGCAATGTGGCAAACTTTTACACCAGTAAAACAACACATTGTTTGACAATTGTTTGACGAATGTATTAAACTAACAGGTGGTTAGTGTACTTGATGATCATGAAGCTAAAGCCCACTAGCCATGTCAAGGCCCCTGTCAGTAGTGGGTCATAAACATCCCTAGCATAAAATGGTGCTGCACTGAGCGGCGACCAACAGTGCCCACAGGGGGAACAACCCACTGGCAGAGCAGCCCCAAGGGACCCGCTACTTACAGGTGGTCGTGACGTAGCTAGCGGGCTTGCACTTCATGATCATCTAGTACACTTACCACCTGTTAGTTTAATAACTTTTGCAGATAGGGGATAAGTTGTCTTTGGCTGCAGTACTACTTTAAAATAAAATAATAAGGAAGACTCACTGGCCTCCGCTCCTCAGATGTCCTGGTATATCACTTCGCTCCTTCCTCCATCATGTTCTCCCTGGTCTGGCTGTGGTCAGCACATCATGCTGCCGGCCAGCAAATCGCTGCCCACAGCGATGTCCCACCCCAGCTGGCGGTAGGCTGAGCATCAGTGTGATGCATTAAGCCGCGGCATTGTTCGCCCAGACAGTGCATCACACTGCCACTTAGCCTATCGGCTGCCAAGGCGGGACATCACTGAGTCCTCTTTATTGTTTTATTTTAAGGCAGTCTGGGCGTTATAGAATTTTTTTTATTTTCAATGGGACTTCTGCTTTAAAAGTTCTGCATATAAATCTCTGTTTACAGGATGGATCTATATTCAGTAACTACAGTCCTTTTGGTGATGCTCATGACCATCTTGTTGACTAAGTACACCAAGATATTGTTGGAGAAGTCTAAGCTGCCTCCTGGACCAACTCCTCTCCCCATCATTGGCACTCTTCACAAGATGAACTTCAATAACATTGTGAAGTCGCTGCTGGATGTGAGTAAAGTATATAAACAAACTATAGCACATAGTAAGGCTTCTTGAAGTAGATTAGGTGAAATATGGGAATGAAGGAAGCACCTGTGTAATTGTTGAAGCTAAAGTGGGCCTCTAGCAATTCATTGAGGCAACATTTCATCTCTTTGAGTTTTTCCTAACCATGCATACAAACATCAAATCACATGTTGGCTTTGAAAATTACACAAAATAACACTTAAAGAGTACCTGTCACCTAACTAAACTTCTGATACATTGTGCCTTATGTAATTATAAGACACTTTGCTATTTACATATTTTTTAAATTCTTTATATGTTTTAAATGTGATTGAAAAAACGGCCACTAGGTGGCTCTGTCCTATTCCCTGCACAAGTCAAATAGTAAGTTTGGAGTCCTTCCAGCCTGGCAGGAGACCAAACTCAGGAAGTGCATGCGGGGCATGGTAAGGTACAGCTCTCGCAGGATTCAGTAATGTTGCGCCTGCTGGGGAATGCCCACTTTTTCCTGCCTGGAGCTCACACAATGTGAGCAATCGGTAAGGTATGATGAGTTTTTTAAAGCTCTGAATTTTTTTTTTTTTAAGGGCAGGAGGGGTGTTAAAAGTAGTTGGGGAATATAATCTGAGTTAGTTTAGAAAATATGGTTTGATGACAGGTACTCTTTAAAAATAAAAAGAAAAAAAAGAAAAAGTCTAAAAATATATAAAAATATATGGTTACTAAAAATAGTAGTTTAATATATAAAGATAGGTTTGTAGATAATCCACACACAAAGCCATTGTGGTTTAATAACTGATCCACAAAAATATTAAAAGTAATACAATAATGACAGCCACTAAAAATAGATATATAAAATGCATGAAATATAAGATATAAGTACCACAACTAAAACAGGGTAATAGTATAGTGACGAGATGTGAGATATATCAAGCCCATGTTGTTAATTATATATATTTTGGATTGGTCCTGTAGAAAAAATAATTTCTGTAAGGAGACAAATACAAACGCGACTGCCAATATCTGCATTAAGTGTTCATGACGCCTGTAAAGGAAATTAATTCCAACTGCTTTGTTATGCACATCCAAAAAATAATTGTAAAGTTCTAATGACAAAGATGTGCATGGCTCACGGTGTTAGAAAAGTCCTGCTCGCTCCTCTCTGCTCCACATTAAAGTCCTGCAAGTTAATACAATGTGGTACAATGTGCGTAGACAGCGATGTGTTGAAATGGGGTTCCTTTCTGAGTCCGAGTTGATAAAAGCAGCGGAGGAGAGGCGTGGTGTAATAATGCCGGTGCACGGGTCCGATCTTTGAGGTAGCCACAATGATAGGTGTGGTAGTAGTATATCGTACAGTATCTGTATTTAAATGTGTTTTGGAGCCTCCATAGGCCCCTTCTTCAGTAAAGTAGATACATACATACATAATAATGCTCGCACAGGCATTATTACACCACGCCACTTGTGATGTCCCAGTATGGGATGATGTGGCCCCGTACTGTCCTCCTGCCCTGTCAGTCCCTGCATGTCCCCAGGGCTCCCCTGCAGAATACCCCCATTATGTATATAGGTTTGCCTCATTTAATGAACTGTTACTTTAATGTTTGTACCACATGATTGTTACTCAGAGGGCTCCAGTGACCAGGTGACCCCCCAAGTGACCTATGGGCTCCTTGCACAGCCCCCCTATATAACAAGGGGAGGGGCTACAATCTCTCTCTTCTGCTGTATGCTGAGGTCCATCTGAAGGGTTAATGGCAGACATTAATGGCTCCAGCTGTGGCGATCAAAGAGCCGTGCAACATACATGTATACAGCGTGTCCTCTAGGGGTTAATATCTGTCATGGCTTGTGAACATTATTTTGCTGACATCATCAAGTCTTTTTTCCCTATTTTATACTGAGTGACTTATACTGCTTACATCAGCACATATTGACTTGCTGATATCATCAGATGCAAAGACGATATAAATCAGTAACCTCTCAATCACAAATACACTGCTCAATCACTTAATACATTTTTGTTCATTTTGGCAAAGTGATTTAATATTAAATATAGAGGCAGCAGCAACTAGATCTAAAACTGAAGTGTACCTCCTTGGTTCAACTGTAAGGCTACGTTTCCACTTGTTTTTTTTTCTGGCTGTTTTTGGAATACTGCCACTGCAGTTTTTGAGCCAAAGTCAGAAGTGGATCCATAAGGGAGGAGAAGTGTAAATCCTTCCTTTATATGTACTATTCCTTTTGAATACACTTCTGGCTTTGGCTCAAAATTGCAGTGGCAGATACCCAAAAACTGCCAGAAAAAAAAACAAGTAGAAACTTAGCCTAAGGCTGCTTTCACACTATAAAAATTCATCCGTTACAAACGTCCATCAGAAAACCCTTGTTAAACGGCCGTTAAACAATCCCATTCAAGTCTATGGGATTTTTTTTATTACCCGTCATGAATAACGGCCGTTAGTTGTGATGGAAGAAATAACGGAACATGCGCTAATTTTTCTTCGGTCACAAGAAACGGGTGAATTAACGGCCGTTATCTTTAACATTGAAGTCTATGGCAAATGGATGAGCCTTTATGTCATCCGTTTGCACCTGGTTTACAATATCCGTTATTACTTCTGAGCTCAGAAGAGGTGACATCAGCAGACTCCTGCAGTGCTGAAGGACTACTACTACTCCCATCATGGAACAGACTTGTTTCCATGATGGGAGTAGTAATTCCCTGGCTGCGGGAGTCTGCAGACTGCTGGGGAGGCTACATAAGTGTTTTGTACTACTACCCCCATCATTGGACAGAGTCAAAAATGCAATGGAAACATTTCTTAATGCCACAAAAATAAGACGTGTTCAGTGCAACGTTCAATGAAACTTTCTCGGTTTACAGCGGCCCTCTATGTCCTTCCTCCCAATCCTCTGGAATTGTTATCATTTCCAGTGCTCTAAGATGAGAAATGTCAAAAAGGTCATCTAGGTTACAAACGGATTCAGCCTCATGTGCTTGCTGTGTTACCGATTGTCGCCCCTTGTTTTTCTTCAGCAAATGCCATTCTTCAATTGTTTGTTCTAGTTTGGTTATGCAATTTCTTGGATCCATGATTGGGATCCTTGCCATTTTATAAGATATTTCCAGCTTCTTGTAACAGCTGATGGTGGTGTAAAAACAAATAAAGAGCTATCACACTATGAGCATTCATCCGTTGTTTAACGTCCATTTTCTGTGTGAAAACGGATGTATAATAACGGATGAAATAACACGTTAATACGTTAAGACCCGTAATAACATCCCTCATGTTTGGCCGTAACACCTCTGCTGGCACTATGCGCTGCTAATAGAAATACTTTTCATTCATAGCGCTGCAGGGGTATATGTATATAGAAGCACTGGGGGGGGGCAGACATATAGCGTTATCTGCCCCCCACAGCGCTTCTATATACATATGCCGGCGCTGCGCTATGAATGAAAAGTATTTCTATCAGCAGCATCGGGCCGTCGGCTGCTGCTAGAATGCATTTTATTCATAGCGCGGCGGTGAAATATGTATATAGATGCTGCAAGGGTACATATACTTGCGCCGGCGGGGGATACATTATACTTGCGCTGGCGCGGGGTATATATTTATTAATGCACCAGCGGGGGATATATATTTATTAATGCGCCGGTGGTGGTTATATATTTATTAATGCGCCAGCAGGGGATATATCTTTATTAATGCGCCAGTGGGGGGTATATATATGTATATAAATGCGCTGCAGGGGGCATATTATAAATGCGCTGGGGTGCTAGATTTATGGGCTATATGTCTTCCCCCCCGCAGCACTATATATCTTGCCCCCCCCCAAGCGCTTTTAATATAGATATGGCCCCCTGCTACTCCCAATGTTCATTTTTGAATCTCCCGCCGAGAGCCCTCATTGGCTCCTCTGTACTAACCATTCAGGGCTCCCCACGGGGGATTCAAAAATGAAAGTTAAAACACACTATACATCGCAGGGTTGCGGAGCATGCCGCCGGCTCCCCTGCTTAATAACTTCAGATCGCATCGGGTCTCAGAAGTGAAACCTGGTGCGATCAATTCCTCAGCCCCTGTACTACAACCCCCACCATGGAACAGACTCTGTTCCATGATGGGGGTTGTAGTACAAACACTAATGTAGCCTTCCCAGCCACCAGCAGACTCCCGCAGCCAGGGAATTACTACTCCCATCATGGAAACACGTCTGTTCCATAATGGGAGTAGTAGTCCCGGCTGTGGGAGTCTGTAGGCAGAGGTGTTACAGCCATATATGAGAGATGTTATAACGGGTCTTAACCTGTTATTTCATCTGTTATTATACATCCGTTTTTACACAGAAAACCGACATTTAATAACGGATGAATGCTCATAGTGTGAAAGAGAAAAAGGGGGAAGGCAGAAAAGCCAGGGCCTCCAGCTGCTCCACGTGTGTGGACGAAAATATATATAAAACTTGACTTTTATTTCATCGTATTAAAAATAGCGGATATCCATATTCATAAAACATAAAACACAAAAGGAAAGGCAGCCGACGCGTTTCGAGCCGGATTTGGTGCCAAGACTAAGAGCCAAATCCGACACGAAATGCGGCAGTTGCCTTTTTTTTGTGTTTTATGAATATGGATATCTGCTATTTTTAATACGATGAAATAAAAAGTTTTATATATATTTTCGTCCACACACGTAGAGCAGCTGGAGGCCCTGGCTTTTCTGCCTTCCCCCTTTTTCTCTATTGGATTCCGGGACCCGTCCCGCTGGTTGCCTACCCTGCTCTCCGCACCCTATGAAGCTTCTTTTTATCCAGTACCCTACAGTGGGGAGCTGAAATAATTCCTTTTTCATTTTTTCATAGTGTGAAAGCAGACTAACGGATATAATCGGCAGCCATCCTTATGTCAGGCTCTTTATTTGTTTTTACACGACCATCTTCAACTAAAACAAACCATCAGTCATCAGCTGTTAAAGTCAAGAAGCTGGAAATATCCCAATCATGGATCCAAGAAATTGCATAACCAAACTAGAACAAACAATTGAAGAATGGTGTTTGCTGAAGAAAAACAAGGGGCGACAATCGGTAACACAGCAAGCACATGAGGCTGAATCTGTTTGTAACCTAGATGACCTTTTTGACATTTCTCATCTTAGAGCACTCAAAATGATAATGTGGTGTCCCAGTACCACATTTCATACGGTACTTATTTATCTATGGGTCCCCGTAGCCAGAGTCCCTAGGACTTAGTAATCTCTGTTAGTCAGTCCGCCCCTAGTCGCCTCTATTGTAGTATATAGATTTCAAATTTGTCCATAGAATAATGTATATAGTATTATTTCTGTATATAAATCATTAATTACTTGTTTCCATGGTGTCGCAGGGCCTTCGGGTCATTTGATGCGTTCCAAGCCTCATTCTGGATGCATTCCAGGCCTCACTTTGGTATCTCTAGCCTCATTCTGGTTTTATAATGTATATAGATCCTGTGATGTAAGCAATCCCATCACACCATGTAAAGTGAATGGCAGACACTTGGACCAATCAGATTCGCCACGCCCCCTGCCCATATAAGGGAGCGGCGGCCATCTTATCTCTCTCTTGTTCCTGGGATAGCAAGCATGCAAGACCTGTATAGCAGTAATCGCAGTGAGTTAGGCCTGAGCCTTGCGGCAACGGCTGAATGATCTAAATTATAGAGTGTGTCATCCCCTAAGCACTCTGCAGTATCACCGGACCCAATATTTCCCCTAAATCCGGACAGATCTGCACATCACTCCCTAAATTCAGAGACTATAAGTTTGATGCAAGGTCCGCAACTTCTGCCAGTCGCTAAGCAACCTAAGAACTGTTATATGAGAGTGTTACTACGCATTGTATATTGCAAGCACTGCAGTAAAGTTATTCAAGTTCAAGTTAAATCTGCTTGTGGACCTTCAGTCATTGCATTGCACCTATCGCTTCTGGGAAGGGCGGCGATAGGCCGGAACATAGATTCAGCATACCAGCCCTCACCCTGGCGTCACGAGTGAATGGGTTAATATTAACCCCTCATATACCAACATTATACCATCCCTACCATACACCCCCCAAGGGCCACCACAATAACAATTCTAGAGGATTGGGAGAAAGGACATAGAGGGCCAAAATAAACCGAGAAAGTTGCATTGAAAGTTGCACTGAACATGTCTTATTTTTGTGGAGTTAAGAAGTTTTTCCATAGCATTTTTGGCTTGTAACCTATCAAGTTTGTTGAGTCTACATACTATTTAATTTGTCTGTAATTGTCAAATAAAATGAAACAAGTCTGGGTTACCGAAACAGCTCTTGTATGTTTTCATTTGTCAAAAATCGCTATTTTAATAAACTTTGTGGTCATTCAGCTACCTCTAAATATTAATATATCAAGTTCAAATTTTACTGGTAATAATTTCAGACCAGTTGGAATAGTTCTGGAGGGTAGGACTACAAAAAAGTAAGCAATCTATTTTTTTTTTATTATTTTAAGCACCACCCTACTACACATGAGGCTTAAAGGGGTACTCCACCCCTAGACCTCTTATTCTCTATGCAAAGGATAGGGGATAAGAGGTCTGATCGTGGGGGTCCTGCCACTGGGACCCCCGTGATCTCAGTCCAGCACCTGGCATTCTAAACAGTATGTTTAGAAGGCTGGGTTCCTGTGGCAGGAGACATGACGTCACATCCCGCCCCCTCGTGACGTCATGCTACCACCCCTCGTGAGATCACACCACACCCCTTTATTCATATCTATGAGAGGGGGGAGTGACAGCCATCACGTTTCTCCCATAGACATGAATGGAGGGGGCATGGTGTGATGTCATGAGGGGGCGTGGCATGACATCACGTCTCCCGCCATGGGAACCCAGCGTTCTAAACATATTGTTTTGAAATGCCAGGTGCTGCACGGAGATTGCAGGGGGTCCTGGGACCCCCTCGATCAGACAACTTATAGGGATTAGATGTCTAGGGGCACAGAGTACCCCTTTAAGCCTCTAGTAATGTGTGAATCACTAAAATAATGCATATTAGTAGTGAGGTTATAAGACTCTAGCCAATACCCTGCAGAAGACTAAAACAATGTTCTCATTAGATGTCAGATTTAAAGCATAACTCATACCATTGGGTCGATCCTCCAGTAGGAAAAAGTATGACTTTGTGGATAGCCAAATTAGGTGTATTGTGAAACTTCAGGGAGAGGTAACCCAGAAAGAACTGAAATGTATTAATAATGAGGGTATATGTTCATAGCTATAAAAAGTCATAAGGAATGCTATATTGTTATAGTAGTTAACATGATGGAGCTTGTCAGTGGATTTCTCCAATCAGATCATAACTTGGCAGGCCAGATTAATTTTCCATTTTCTCTCCTAGTTATCAAAAAAGTATGGTGACATATATACCGTATATGAAGGGAGCCAACCGGTTATTGTGCTATGCAATTATAAAACCATCAAAGATACGTTAATTGATAAAGCAGAAGAGTTCAGTGGTCGAGCCTATTTTCCTTCCTTCTTTGACTTTACCAAAGGAGATGGTGAGTACTGAGTCCGGTATAATAATTTTTCTTAGATCCTAGAGTATTAGTTCTCAGCTCTTTCTTTCATTTCACCTGATGAATGGTTGATCATTACTTCCTTTAACATTTTAGGGGAATCAAACAAGTAGTGAAATAACCTAGATCAGTAATCTGTATTTAAAGGGGTTGTCCACTTTAAGTAATCCCCTTTTTTTAAGAAGGCTCCAAATGTAAGCTAATCTCAGGATGTCCCACTGCCATTGTTGATTTAGCTGCAGCGCACCCAGAGGAGAATTGTAGTAGTACACAGTCTTCATTCAAATCATCCCATCTCATGCACAGGTTTGGTGGGTCCTCCAAAGCCATAAAAACTGTGTGTGTGGGGAAAGTTGGTTGGAGGGATTACCATTGATTGTCAGGCAAATAATAGTTTTATTACTGTACAACATTTTTGTTCACAACACAAGCTGAATGTCTTAGTTTTGGACACATATATTAAGTGTGCGAACAAAAATTGAAAGGTGTTTTATGACGTTCCATACACTAAAAGAAAATTGGTGTGAAAAATGTATTTATTCTTTTCATATTATTGACTTGCCGTGTAAACCACAGTGCAGATTTCCATTAAAGGTAATGGGATGGGGCTTTTCTACACCTTTTGCCACATAAAACATACGGATTACATGCTAAAATCAGTGTGAAATTCTTATGTGTGAATGGAGCCTAAGTATTATATAAATATTCTTGCTGACTTTCTTATAACTTATAATAGAACGCATTTGCTTTCTTATAGAAGTAACTGTTTTATTATATTGCACAGACTTTGCATTTAGTAGTGGTGAAAAATGGAAGGAGCTGAGACGTTTTGCGATGCTAACACTGGGGAGTCTTGGAGTTGGAAAACGCAGCTTTGAGGAGAGGATACGAGAGGAAGCCATGTGCCTGACTGATGTACTGAGAAAATCAAATGGTAACGTTTAATAGCTTTTTAAATATGTCTTATGTACCTGTTTCCTCTGGCCTTAGGTATTTAGTGGGCTTCCACAGAAGACATTTATTTGGTGGCTTTCCACCACTTCGGTAGCCCAGTGTAGAAGCCATGTATTATCCATAATATACACTGAAAATATGAAAACAAAGAAAGGCTGACTCCTCAAGGTTATCCTTATACAGTAAAAGCATGAATGGATTTTGTGTGAACCATTCACATTATAGTTAATGGGGTTATCCAGGAATAGAAAAACAGAGCTGATTTCTTTCAAAAACCGCTCCCCGTCTGTCTCTAGGTTTGGTGTGGTTCTTCAACTCAGTTCCATTGAAGTGAATTTAGCCAAGTTGTAATACCACACACGACCTGGGGACAGATGTGGAGCTGTTTTTGAAAGATATTAGTTATGTTTCTTTATTCCCGGATAATCCCTTTAATAGTGCATTAATCTATAAAAAGTATACTTTAATCTATAAAAATGATACAAAAGTTACACGGTTGAGAATACTGCCAAAACATATTCAGTTACTTCATGGAGAGTTGCAGTTGCTCCAAAGGATTATTACGGTACACAGTATGGGACCAGAGCGTACCATGCAAAGTCTGGCCAGGTACAATTTTCTATGCAAAGACTTATTGTAACAATAGCACCTGGCCAGGTCTGGCATGTTGTGCTCTGGTCAGTGAGGAGTTACAGGCCTTGTCCAATCAGCAGCTGAGGCCGGCTGGAGTGTAGTGCAGAGATGCGAGCGCAGGGTAAGCTGCTCCATCTCTGCAATAGAAAGGACAATCGCATCAGGAGTGACACCCGGGGCGATCTGTCTATTAGTACAGGTACTACAGCTCCCATCATAGCTGGTACAGGTACTACTGTTCCATGCTGGGAGTAATAGTACTACCTAAAAAAAAAAAAAAATATTGAAAAAAAACACACTTTATTAAACACAATATTAAAATACAACATTACTAATAAAAAAAAATAATTATAAAAATATATAATTTTTACATTTAAATGGCCCCTTTCTACATTTTTATTATTATCGGCTACATTTTTAGATCCCTGCCCGCCAATATAAATTGATCCTTGTTTAAAAAATAACATTAACATATTTTTTTATTTTTGTCTTTTAATTTTCCGGAGCGGGCAGGGACCAGAAAATTCATCTCTCAATATAAAAAATTAATGAGGAGTACATTTCATAATTTTTTTTCTAGTTTTTGTTCTAAATCATAATTTTTTTTAATTTTCCCTTTACTTTTTTAGCTCCATTTATTTAATTTGTTCGGGCATTTAGATGTGCTGCCATGAATAACTGTGTGTATAATTCAGTAGGCAAAAAAAAAAGGCTGAGTTTCCCTAATTTACCAAAAATCCATAAGTTTACAGAGGTCTTCTATCAGAAATCAAAGATACTTCAAATTGTAATTTGTGGAGGCAGATGGCTGGGACAATAATTTGTGATGTCCCAATATGGGATATAGTCCCGTACAGTACTTAGGCCCTTTCAGGTTGAGTCCCTCTGAGTCCTAGGGGCTCTCCTGCAGCGTCTCCCCCATAATGTTATATGTATTATGCATATAGGACCTTTGAGGACCTTTGAGTTAGTCACATGATGTTGTTGTCACATGTTTGTTACCCAGGGAGTACCAGCTAACCAGGTGACCTGTAGCATGTCCTATGGGCTTCTTGCTCAGCCCCCTTTTATAAGAGGTGCAGCCATTACAATCTCTCTCTTATGACTCCTACTGAGATACAGTATAAACCAGATGTCTCAGAGCCAGTGTCCAGCCATCTGAAGGCCTCAAGCCTAAATTACAGCCACAAGTCAGTAAGTCAAGTCATCTATGTCTGCTGTCACTACCTACAGTCAAGTCAAGTCTATAGTCTAGTCTATTATAGTGAGAATGGCTGAGTTGAAGTCTGTCCAAACACTGTAAGTCCCAGCAAGCTGCAAGGTCCCCTCTGTGTTACTGGCCACCTCTCTGGGATCCTGGCCTAGCTGTAAAGACTATTACCATTTGTCTACCTCAGTAAAGCTACCGTTAACCCTAACCTGGTCTTGGACCATTATTACCCTGCCTAACCTAGGGATAGCGGTGCTACTGTTTGGGTGGTTACCGGTAAAACCACGCCCTGGCATCACGAACATTTAGGGGTTAATACCATCTGCCCCTGGGCTACAACATCTGCCCCATACACCTCATTGCACCCCCGTGGCACGCCACAAAACTTTGGTGTCCAGAACAGGATACGGGTGTGTGCCTTAGCCATAAAGCCACAAGTCCTCCCCCCTAGTCTGAGTCTGAATTGTGTCCGAGAAAAATTGCATGTTGATGTTACTGTAATGTGTCTTTACCGTGGCGCTGAAAAAGTAGAAGAGGAGGTGAAGAAAACTGTGCTGTTTATTGTGAAGAAGTCGGCAAAAGTTAAATTGACGATGTGCAAAATCAGGACTGAAGCCATGTTACGCGCCAAAATGTCTGCCGTACCTGAAAGGTTTAATCGGATGGTCGAGAAGTACACGAAAGGTTCCCACCAAAGCCACGTCCTGACCCTGGGCGTGGAGGTCATGTTACTGTGTCCAGTCCAAGGTGGAACTTGAAAGGTTGTTGTTGCCAGGGGGGGGGCGGATGAAGAGGATGCACCGCTGAGTTGCTTCTGGTCCCAATCCCGCTGATGACGTCCTTCCGGTCAGCGGCCATCTTGTCGGAGACCAGTATAAGAAGCAACACGGAGCCTGACCTCTTCAGTTCCCCGGAAGCGCTGGCTGGGAGTGAGAAGATGGCAGCATTACCGAGGGAACAAATACAGGAAGATCCCTGGGCGCAGCCGTGCAACGAATCCCTGTGGCTGCGCCAGGCTCCGGAGGTCCTGGCCAAGCACCCGCTGCTGCGCAGACTCTACAAACACCAATGATGGTAAGAAGTAAGTCCCTGGGGCTGGGGGGGGGGGGGGGGCTATATCTACACCATTTAGTGCCCAGAAATGCCCTGAAAAAATTGTTATTGCCCAAGCTGCTGCAGCACCTCCATAGGCCTCTTAAAGGGCCAGTAGCCCCCAATCTGTTAGGGGGCTTAAAAATAAGGAGAAAATGGTGTCCCAAAATTAAAGCGCATGTAGACGCACAGACTGCGGATGGCTACCTTCTCAGTCTCCGCTGCATTGGAGTCACAAAGAAGCGCAACAATCCGGGCAAAAGGACACCCCATGCCCAGCATCAACAAGTCTGTCAGATTCATTAAAAGATTATGGAAATTATGACCCAAGAGGTGCAAACAAAAGACCTGAAGGAAGTTGTTAACACACTGATCCCAGGCACCATAGGCCAAAACATTGAAAAGGCTTGCCAATCGATCTATTCTCTCCGTAACATCTATTTCAAGATGCTGAAAAATCCAAACTTAAATTTGCCTAAAGGCCAGACCCACTCTTGCAGCCACAGAGCTGTGGCCGGGTCCACAGGCCTTGACAGACCTGCCCGAGGTGCCTGCCATGACTCCAAGATACTTGTCCAAGTAAACAGATGTGTCCAGGCCTACTCCTAGCAACAAGGAGGTTTGGCCTAATCATCGGGCACCAACAGAAGTACCCAGGCGGGTACCAACAAAAGTGCCTCAGCCTACTCCAGCAGTTGCGGAGGTTTGGCTGGACCAACAGGCACCCACAGTTCATTTCCCAGATGCGCAAGCTGCTGCAGTGCAAGTGGTGGTCACTGTCAGTCCGACTATCACTGAATCCCTGTTGTCCCATGTTTCCTGGCACACTCATGTTGACCCCATGTGGGGAGCCCAGTCTTGCAACTCTAGGTTTATGTCCCAACCTAGGGCCCAGTCCGATAGGTGAGGCTGGAACTTGTCAATGCAACTTGTGTACAGTAACATCACCAGACTTGGTTGTATGACTAACTGACTTCTGTGTGTAAGCACAAAATTTTGTTGTTCCAGGTTTCTACAGTAACGTTTAAGCACAAGTGCCTGACTGGTCAAGAAAGTTTTTGCAGTAACCAATATCATAAATTATGTGCCTGACTTCAGCCGAGAGACTTCTTAGGTACAGGAGACTAACTTGAACTCTATAGTGTATCTGGACTACTGAGCGATACATGGACATCTGTGTAAATATGCCATGGTCATATATTTTGTTCACTGGTATGCGCAAAGGAAATATTTGCGGTCCTGCACTATAATTGTTGTAGTGTAATAAAATGTATGTAATTTGTTGAACACCAAAAAGTCATAGAGTACCGTATTCTCTGATGTTTGGTAGTTTTCTTGTAGGGGTTGTCCTGAACCAATCGGGAGAAGCAACATTTCACCCTATTACCATCATCATGTACAGTAAACAGTAAAGTCGTGTACTACACATAGTCATAAGTACACATAAAGTATGCATAAACTCATGTAAACATGTTTCATGTACATTAGGAGTATAACACTCACAAACACACAGTCCATAAAATTGTCTATTATGTCTAAAATGTCAAATGTGATATTTCTTTTGTTCTCGTGCTCAGGATGCTTTGCTGGCCAGAAGGTATTCCTGTTACTAACAAAAGCACGTAATAAAAGTCAAGGGTAACGAAAGTCAAAGTTATCTAAATAAAATGTCTAGCTAAAGAAAATGTCTAACATTAAAAATAACTAGTGTTCTGGGGAGAAGTGTGTAATGCCAAGGGACCCCAGTAACCAAGGCATTGGGCAGAAAGCCTCCGGCAACCGAATCCACCAAATGTAATGTCATATATTAAGTGTTGTCATGTATCGTCAAATGTCATAGTTAGAGATGAGCAAACCTTTGAAAAATTTGATTTGGCTATTAAAAACAGCTATTTCTGGCCTACAGAGAGCCTCAATAGGGGTGTAGAGCACTTTGCCTTGTCCTAACACGCATAGGGAGTGTGCTGTGTTAGTGAAATAATACTGTTATTCAGTATATCATGCAGATTAGATTGCATTGCTATTAGAATCACTGCTGCAGAGCGTCGATGTGGCAGCTGGGAGACCATATGGTGTCAAAATTTAAGAGAATAAAGAGATTTTTAATGTCATTTTTATTTAATTTAAATTTATAAAACATTTTTGAGTACCCATTCTGGTGAGCATCGAGCATTCTGGTCCTCCGCCAGGCGAGATACCACCTGTTCCAGTCCCTGCCTCACAGCGCCCCCCTGACTATGAAAGTGCGGATGTTTCATTAAATCAGTTATAGTTCATTGCTATCGCTCCAAGCTGTTTCATTGGATTCTTGTGATAATTCCACAGGTAATATGACATAGACGACCATAGAGCCTCAGTCTTGAAAAGATGACATGGATTTTTTTAATTTAAATTTAAGATTTATATTAGAATCACAAGTTTAATGTCCCGGTGTTTACTTTGAACTTATACTGTATGACCACAAAACCCAATCTAACAAGGAGTCACATGACGGCACAATGGCAGAGCCTAGAGGTGGCAGCATCATGAGGAGATCATATAGTGGCAAAATGACCCAGTCTGGAGGTGGCAACAGCCTGACAAGACCATAAGGCCTCACAATAGAGAAGATTAAAGACATTTTTGAAATTTTAAATTGAAGATTTTAGATATATTAAAATTTTAAAAGTTTAATTTAAGGTGCCAACAGCATAAGGAGACCATATGATGGCACAAAGACACAGCCTGGAGCTGGTGGCAGCATGAGTAGACAATAGGGCTTCACAATCCCTAAGATTAAAAGATTAATTTTAAAATAGAAATTGAAGATTTATGGTAGCTAGTGCTACCATGAAATATTTTTAGGTAATGTCCCAGGCCCAGCAGCATCAGTAAACCATATAGGGGCTGAATGACACAGCCTGGAGCTGGCGGCAGCATGAGTAAACAATAGGGCTTCACTATCCCTAAGATTAAAAGATGAATTTTAAAAATGAAATTGAAGATATTGAAATTTAAGATCACACTCCTAAGTTTTAATGTCCCAGGCCCCGGCGTGTGGTTACAAAGGACCAAAACTAACAAGGAGTCACATGTCACATGGTGTAACTCAAAATTAATGATCACAAGGATCAATGACCCTAGTGAAGGGGCTGTGACTTTGGTAAGGGAGGTTATATAAACCCTCTACGCGGCGTTCTTACAGCCATTGTTCCCTAACCTCTGAAGACGTCACTTTGGTGGCGAAACATGTTAGGAGGGACAGTGTGTTAGTATTTTAAATATCAGCATAATCACCCTTAATCAGCGCATTCTGCAGATGCGCTGAATAGATTCCTAAATCCAGTTGGTCCCTAGGGACAACAAGTACAATAATACATGTGGTGCTAAAATGCTGGATCTTTTAAAATCACCTATAGCTCTGAATACTCACCTTATTGTTTAAATTAAAAGTTAAGTTTTAATTAAGTGAGGGATAAAAAGTGGACTTTTTGCTCAGTCCTTTTGGGCTGAGTTGAGGTATTAAATAAACATGTCACATGGTGGCACAATGACAGAGCCTGGAGGTGGCATCAGTATGATCAGACCATATAGTGGCTGAATGACCGCCTGGGGTTTGTGGGAGCATGAGGACACCATATAGTGTCTGAATGGCACAGCCTGGAGGTGTCTGAAGCATGAGGAGACCATATAGTGGCTGAATGGCAAAGCCTGGAGTTTTGGCAGCAGCATGAGTAGAACATTTAGTGGCTGAATGGCACAACCTGGAGTTTGTGGCAGCATGAGGAGACCATATAGTGTCTGAATGGCACAGCCTGGAGGTGGCTGAAGCATGAGGAGACCATATAGTGGCTGAATGGCACAGCCTGGAAGTGGTGAAGCATGAGGAGACCATTTAGTGGCTAAATGGCACAGCCTGGAGTTGGCTGAAGCATGAGGAGACAAAATAGTGGCTGAATGAGACAGACTGGAGGTGGCAGCAGCATCAGGAGTCCTGAAAGGACCCGGTGACACTGCGTGAGTAGTACGATGGGTGGCAATACCAGTACCCGGTGACGAAGGTGGTTAAAAAAAGGTCTCATGCGGAGGAATGTTTGTAACTGGGGAGCAACGCCTTAAATCTGTTTGGCACTATCCATATTTGTGAAGTGTTGATGTGGCACCATGGTCAATCTACTCTGATGCATCAGGCATTGGTGGGTGGAAATCCTGGATGATCCATGCCTGATGAGGCGGAAGCGGTGTGTCCTGTCCAAGTTGCTGTTATGGCAGTGCAGGAACCACATTCACCCAATGGGCCATAAAGAACATGTATTGTCCCTGACCATAGTTACAGCTCCCCATGTCGGCACTGCCGTGCACTTTGGTACACTTTGGTAGAGTGGGTGAGTGTTAATACCAGTTCCCGGTGATGAAGGTGGGTGAAAGAAGGAGAACATCCACATAGTCCTTTCTGATGAAGCTGGGAGTCCAGTGAAACGTTAAAAGCATAGGCTTTATTAGTTTTTAAATAGCAGCTTTACAGTCTCCTCACTTGCAACCACAATAGTGCTAAGAAAAGTAGGGGCCAGACCATTATAGTGCAACCGGAATCAGCAGCTTGGCTGCCAGTTACACTATATGAGGACTGGGGCTGTGTTTTTAATCACTGAGTGGTCCTGACATCTAGTGGACAAATTTGCTTACTACACTTTAATAGTTTACATCTAATTTTAACTGGCATCAATAAAAGTTATATTTTAGTTGGTAGAGACCTAGTTTAGGGCACCCCTTTGGGGGTTTCCCCTATAACATCTATGTCTGCTGTCACTACCTACAGTCAAGTCAAGCCTATAGTCAAGTCTATTATAGGCAGCGTGGCTGAGTTGAAGACTGTCAAAACACTGCAAGTCCCAGCAGGCTTGATGATAAATACTGGTCACCTCTCTGGGATCCTGGTCTAGCTGTAAAGACTATTACCATCTGTCTACCTCAGTAAAGCTACAGTTAACCCTAACCTGGTCTTGGACTATTATTACCCTGCCTAGCAGTGCTACCGTTCAGGTGGTTACCAGGAAAACCATGCCCTGGTGTCACAAACATTTAGGGTTAATACCATCTGCCCTTGGGCTACAAAATTAAGATTTGTAGTGGCCACAAGGTGCCAGACTATATAAGACACCCCATTAGAGAAGATGTTAGATGCCCAAAAACTTATAAATTTTAGATTATGGTGGTGGTGGTGGTGGTGGTGGGGGGTCAATCTTCTGTATGGGGCATCGGCTCTCCCTGTGAATGTGGCATGTCGGCCCCTTCACGAAGAAGCAGGCGACATGCCCCCTCCATATACCTCTAAGGGAGACCGTTCAGCTATCTTCAGCTTTCCTATGGAGATATATGGTGGTGATGGTGGTGCGGTGTCAACACGCTTTGTTCCCGGGGAGAACCAGGACCCTGTACAGGAGATTGCAGATAGGAGATACATTTTTGTACATGATACTTTTCTTTTAAGATAACCTACTACTACAGACTATACTACTATACTGATGTGTATTTGCCCTTTTTGAATGACAAAGTGGGGTAATCCACAAAATGACATCCGTTGAGGGTGCAATGGATCCCCAGATGGCCACGGGTAATATGCCGGCAGTAGGTAATGGACCACTGTTATTATCTGTGATGTAATTAATTTGTATGTATTGGGCATTACTTTCAATTTTTGTATGGAGGTAGATTAAGCGATGGTGCATATTCCCTTATTGCGTATTATGTGGCAGGGATTACCAGTGCTTTATGGGGTACATGTTTTTTTTATGGGATTAGGGGTTGTTTGTCTTAATTTTGTGATTTTATTCTTGAGGTGACAAGTGTAGGTTATATAGATTGGGTTTTATTGTTACCTGGTTTACTATAGGATTGATTCCCAAGAAGAGTGTAGGTGATATACTTTTTGAATGAATGTCCTGATTCCTGATCCAAACATTGAAATTGTTTGTAAGTTTTGTACATCAATAGTTACACCTGAATTTTAGATATTAATTTGCTTTTCTTTATTTGTTGTTTTAGGATCCTCAATAGATCCCAATTACAATATACTACGTGCAATGTCCAATGTCATTTGCTCTGTAGTGTTTGGTAACCGGTTTGAATATAATGAGGAACATTTCCAAAAACTTGTGTTATGCGTTCAAGACAACTTCCGAATCATGAGCACACGCTGGGGATTAGTAAGTATAACTGTAGATTTCAAAGTGAATTTCACATGCTTAAAAGGGTTATCAAGGAAAAAACTTTTTTTCTATATATCAACTGGCTCCAGAATTTAAACAGATTTGTAAATTACGTCTATTAAAAAATCTTAAACCCTTCAGTACTTATGAACTTCTGAAGTTAAGGTTGTTCTTTTCTGTCTAATTGCTCTCTGATGACACGTGTCTCGGGAAACGCCCAGTTTAGAAGCAAATCCCCATAGCAAACCTCGTCTAAACTGGGTGGTTCCCGAGACACGTGTTATCAGAGAGCACTTAGACAGAAAAGAACAACCTTAACTTTAGAAGCTCATAAGTACTGAAAGGATTAAGATTTTTTAATAGAAGTAATTTACAAATCTGTTCAACTTTCTGGAGCCAGTTGATATATAAAAAAAGTTTTTTCCTGGATAACCCCTTTAACTCCTTAATGACGTAGGAAGTATATTTATGTCCTGCATCGGCTCCCGCGATATATCGGCTCCCGCGATATTGGGTTGGTCCCGGCGGCCATCAATGGCCGGGACCCGCCGCTAATACCAGACATCGACGATCGCAGTGATGAAGGGTATTAACCCTTCAGACGCGGCGATCAAAGTTGATCGCCACGTCTGAAGTGAAAGTGAAATCTTCCAGGCAACTCAGTGCTGCTGTTCGGGACCGCTGCGGTGAAATCGCGGCATCCCGAACAGCTTGCAGGATGCAAGGAGGATCCCTACCTGCCTCCTCGCTGTCCGATCGGCAAATGACTGCTCCGTACCTGAGATCCAGGCAGGAGCAGTCGAGCGGCGATAACACTGATCAAGGCCAGTGATCAGTGTAGGAAATCAGTGTGTGCAATGTTATAGTCCCCTATGGGTGCTATAACATTGCAAAAAAAAGGGAAAATAAAGTGTTAATAAATGTGATTTAAAACCTTCCCTAAAATAAGTCTGAATCACCCCCCTTTTCCCATGAAAAAAAAAAATTTTATAAAAATAAATGTGAACATATGTGATATTGCCGTGTGTGTAAATGTTCAAACTATAAAAATATATAATTAATTAAACTGCACGGACAATGGCGTACACGGAAAAAACATTCCAAAGTCCAAAATGGAGTCTCTTTGATAGCTTTTTAAATGAATTAAAAGTGATCAAACCAAAAATGTTACCGATAAAAACTTCAGATCACTGCGCAAAAAATAAGCCCTCATGCATCCCCATATGCGGAAGAATAAAATTTTTTATAGGGGACATTTTTATACTTATTAATTTTCCTGCATGTAGTTATGATTTTTTCCAGAAGACAAAATCAAACCTATATAAGTAGGTTATCATTTTAATCATAAGGACCTACAGAATCAAGAGAAGGTGTCACTTTTACCCAAAAAAAGGCACTGCCTAGAAACGGAAGCCCCCAAAAGTTACAAAATTGAGTTTTGTTTTTTTTTCAATTTGGTTGCACAATGATTTTTTTTTTGTTTTGCCTTATATTTTTGGGTAAAATTACTGATGTCGATACAAAGTAGAATTGGTGGCACAAAAATTAAGCCATCATGTGGATTTTTAGGTGGAAAATTGAAAGGATTATGATTTTTAAAAGGTAAGAGTAAAAAAACGAAAATCCAAAAACTTAAAAATGCTGAGTCCTTAAGGGGTTAAAGTGATCTTTAAGCAAGACAATGAGTGTAAATAACTAGCATACGGCTATTTAGGGCTAGTCATCATGATTCCAGTCATACCTTTTTAATTTCAATAGTCTTCTTCATCTCTGAGAGATATAAACCTTTTAATAAATATGCAAATGAGGCTCAAGTGTCCAGGGGGCATTCTCCAGCATGGCAAGAGCCCTTGTGAGTTCAGCTCATCTCTTTTATATTTAGTGGCTTTTAGGGCAGGTGGATGCAAGCAGACCACAACCCTCCTGCATTCACCTACCTTGTTTGACTAACAGCCACTAGATAAAGAGGACATGCTAAGGAACTCCCCCTGGGCACTTGAACCTTATTTGCATATTAACAAATATGCTTATATCTTAATGACAGAGCAGCCTATGGGGATAAAAGTGTATCAGCAGAATCATGATAACTAGCTCTATCTGGCCATGCACTTATTTATACCCATTTTCCTGCTGTGAGGTCCACTTTTACGTTTTACTGTATATTAGAATTGGCTTAGCAGGCACTTCTTTGTGATGAAAAGAGACAAGGAGGTGCCGGGCAACAGGGACCAGACACCACTGGAATGACAGTGGAAGGGAATTGGTGGCAGGTGAGTACTTTCTTACCCAAGCCTCGCAACTGTAAAAACATAGAAAAAGCAAATAAAAGCTTTCTGAATATAGCTAAGCCCTACTAAGCTGGCTGGAAACTAAATGGTTTAATCCCAAAGTTTTAGAGATTGCTGTTAATGTATTTTTAGATGATAAAGCAATAACAAAAACATTGAAAAATGTTGCACTATCTATCTTGCACATACTGCACCTAGGCCAAGTGCTCTGTAATGCTGGCAGTTGGCAGCCACTCATCCAGCTCGTCCCGCTGTTAATCTAGGCCTAGCCGCACGCTTGGCTCTTCCTTCCAGCTGCAGACTCCATCCATCGTCCTTTGTACTGTCACAGGTGGCGTCAGTTTATAGCGCACCCCTAGGAACCGGACACGTGCACAAGCTTTTTTTTAAGGCTCTAAGCACATCCTTGATTCTTATCCTTCTCCAATCTCTGCCAGGCAATTCCTGTGGTGCCTGAGCAACAGTGTAGTTTTACTACTAGTGAAAATATCTGCTGCTGTTCTTATCTACAATGTTCTCGTGTTCCACACCCAAGCCTGTTACATGACTCTGCCTCTGTCTGATCCTACTTGCACCTTTCTGATTCTCCAGTGCATGACCCAGATTGTCGACAATTCCTCTGCATACTGAGCTAGGTAAACACCCCCTGGCTGCTTCAGAGCTATTCACTTCTGCTTCTAACACCAAGCAGCAAGTCAGCTCTGCTACATTTGGCTCTGTTTGCTGCGCTATACCTTCCACAGTGTCAGTTTGCCCCTCCTGCCTGTGCCTTAACCAGGATCTGGCATCTCCCCTGTAGCTGAGGTCCAGCTTCTGCATTTAGAAGCAGGATAAAGGTTGAAAACCTGGGGAATACTCTGCACCCAAGTTTGGGCCAAAGCTAAATTGGTAAGTGGTACATGAGGTCCACACTAGTTAGAGTGTTACATGCACAACTGTACTCTGTACTGGGAGGTCCAATATTTTGCATCAAATGTTCCTGAAATTCTTTTGGGATCCTTGTTGATATTCATGTTGCATTTGAGTAGGATATTTCTTAGTTCTTTTCAAATGATTTAGTAGTTGATTTTTTTTTTAAATTTTTTTTTTGTTTTAGCTATACAACATTTTCCCGAATGTATTGCGGTACATTCCTGGACCTCACCATGAAATTATGGAAAACTTCAAATTCATGGGAGACTTTATCAAGATGAAAATGGAGAACAATATGAAGACTTTGGACAGGAATAACCCAAGAGATTTTATAGACTGTTTCTTGATCAAGATGGAGAAGGTACACAAAGTCAAATGCAATTTTTGTAACTGGGGGTCTTCACAATAAGTGGCAATTCTTGGTGAGGTGTCTGAGGGTGTATCCATGATGGTGTGCAAAGAGAAACGGTCCTGACACAAGTGTCACTTGCAAACAGGATCTGACTTTACTGAAGTCCTCTGTGTGCAATTCATACAATATATTCTCCCTATAGCACAAGACTCCAAATTTACAATATTGTATGATGGGTTGTGGAATTTGGTTATAGAACAGTGCCGTACCTTCCATATAGACAGGGTCTACCACTGCTATGGGCCCTGTCAGTGATTAAAGCCAACCATGATTCCTTGCTTGTAAGTGTGAGGTCACAATTATCCCTCCCACACATCAGCCACCCCACCCACTGAAACACACCTGTGCTGCCTTTAGTGCAATAGACCAGTGTTTTCTGACTAGGTGCCTCCAGTTGTTGCAAAAACAGAATGATCTTCCTCCCACCCAGCTCCTGCTCCACCCATTGAAGCAAAGACAGGCTCCCTCTCATCACCTGACTAGTGATGTAATGTCTTGGGCCGCACTGCAACCTGGGAGACAACACTCCTTTTGTATGCTGTTACAAATAAACCTTGTGGCAAAAATCGCAGAAGAATTGCGAGACCACCATAAAACATAGGAACAGACACTATATTATCAACTACACTAACTTTACAGCTCCTGCAGCATAGTCAAATAAATAAAAATCCTGGAAAACCACTTTAACCCCTTAAGGACCCATGACGTATGCATACGTCATCACACCCTGGGTCTTAAGGACCCATAACGTATGCATACGTCATGGTCTTTTCCTGGTCGGAAGTGGATCCCTGCTGAAATCCTTCAGGCCCCTCCATGTAGGCCCCCCATGTCGGCGATCGCCGCAAAACGCAAGGGGAATCGCCCTTTCGATCTGCGGCGATACCGGGCTGATCGGGTCTCTGGGACCCGACCGCCCAGTAATTTTGCATGATCCCGGCTGTCAGACAGCCAGGACCATGCTAAAGTATAGGAGCGAGGTGGCAAGCCGGCCACCTCCTCCTATACCCTGCGATCCGTCGGTTAGCTAACCGACCAATCGCAGGGGGGGGGGGGGGGTTACTTCCTCCCGCCCTGCCCGGCCCCTGGAAGTCCAGAGAGGACGGGAGGAAGACTGGAGGACACGGCGGGGGACAGGGGAGTGCTGGGGCCCAGCCCCGGTACTTACCTCGTCCCTGAAGAGGTGGATCCCGGCAATGAAGACGGTGGCGGCGGCGACAGGTGAGTTCCTCTTCAGCCGCGGTCTGGCCCTTTACAGCAATGCACTTCGCCGTAAAGCGACATGCATTGCTGTATTGGGACCCTGTATACTACAACTCCCAGCATGCCCAGACAGCCCTTGGCATCTGGGCATGCTGGGAGTTGCAGTTTTGCAACATCTGGAGGTCCGCAGTTTTGGGACCACTGTGCCCTTCCAGATGTTGCAAAACTACACATCCTCAGCATGCCCTTACTGTCCAGGCATGCTGGGAGTTGTAGTTGTGTAACATCTGGCCCTTCAGCTGTTGCAGAACTACAACTCCCAGCATGCCTAGACAGTTTTGGCATACTGGAAGTTGTAGTTTTGCAACATCTGGAAGGGCACAGATTGGGAACCACTGTATTAGTGGTCTGCAAACTGTAGTCCTCCAGATGTTGCAAAGTACAACTCCAAGCATGCTGGGAGTTGTAGTTCGGCAACATCTGGCTCTAAAGATGTTTCCGAACTACTACTTCCAGCATGCCTGAGAATGTTTGGGAGTAGTGGTTTTGCAACAACTGGAGGCACACTGGTTGGGAAACATTGTCTGTTTCCTAACTCAGTGTTTCCCAACCTGTGTGCCTCCAGCTGTTGCAAAACTATAACTACCAACATGCACTGATAGACTGTGCATGCTGGGAGTTGTAGTTTTGCAACAGCTGGAGGTCCCCCCCCCCTGTGAATGTACAGGGTACATTCACATGGGCAGGGGCTTACAGTGAGTATCAGGCTGCACGTTTGCGATGCAGCAAATTTTGCTCGGCAGCTCAAACTTGCAGCGGGTAACTCGCTGTATTCCCCCGCCGTGTGACTGTACCCTAAAAACACTACACTAACACAAAATAAAATAAAAAGTAAAAAACACTACATATACACATACCCCTACACAGCCCCCCTCCCCTCCCCAATAAAAATGAAAAACGTCTGGTACGCCACTGTTTCCAAAATGGAGCCTCCAGCTGTTGCAAAACAACTCCCAGTATTGCTGGACAGCCGTTGACTGTCCAAGCATGCTGGGAGTTTTGCAACAGCTGGAGAATCACTGGCGTAGAATACCCCTATGTCCACCCCTATGCAAATCCCCTATGTCCACCCCTATGCAAATCCCTAATTCAGGCCTCAAATGCACATGGCGCTCTCACTTTGGAGCCCTGTCGTATTTCAAGGCAACAGTTTAGGGCCACATATGGGGTATCGCCGTACTCGGGAGAAATTGTGTTACAAATTTTGGGGGGCTTTTTCTCCTTTCACCCCTTATGAAAAGGTGAAGTTGGGGTCTACACCAGCATGTTAGTGTAAAAAAAATAATTTTTTTACACTAACATGCTGGTGTTGCCCTATACTTTTCATTTTGACAAGAGGTAAAAGGAAAAAAGACCCCCAAAATTTGTAATGTAATTTCTCCCGACTACGGAGATACCCCATATGTGGGCGCATAGTGCTCTGGGGGCGCACAACAAGGCCCAGAAGGGAGAGTGTACCATGTACATTTGAGGTGATTTGCACAGGGGTGGCTGATTGTTACAGCGGTTTTGACAAACGCAAAAAAAAAAAAAAAAACACATGTGACCCCATTTCGGAAACTACACCCCTCACGGAATGTAATGAGGGGTGCAGTGAGAATTTACCCCCCACTGGTGTCTGACAGATCTTTGGAACAGTGGGCTGTGCAAATTAAAAATTTTGTACAGCCCACTATTCCAAAGATCTGACAGACACCAGTGGGGGGTTAATGCTCACTGTACCCCTTGTTACATTCCTCAAG
This sequence comes from Hyla sarda, assembly GCF_029499605.1. Taxonomy (NCBI): domain Eukaryota; kingdom Metazoa; phylum Chordata; class Amphibia; order Anura; family Hylidae; genus Hyla; species Hyla sarda. The sequence goes on along the minus strand of NC_079197.1, from coordinate 142,592,673 downwards.
GGGTCTAGTTTCCAAAATGGTATGCCATGTGGGGGTTATTTTGCTGTTCTGGCACCATAGGGGCTTCCTAAATGCGACATGCCCCCCGAGCAAAATTTGCTCTCAAAAAGCCAAATATGACTCATTCTATTCTGAGCATTGTAGTTCGCCCGTAGTGCGCTTCAGGTCACTAGGGTACCTCCATCCTCAGAAGAGATGGGGTTACACATTTTGGGGGGTATTTTCTGCTATTAACCCTTGCACAAATGTGAAATTTGGGGGGGAAACACACATTTTAGTGGCAAATTTTTTTTTTACGTATGCAAACGTCGTGAAACCCCTGTGGGGTATTAAGGCTCACTTTATTCCTTGTTACGTTCCTCAAGGGGTCTAGTTTCCAAAATGTTATGGCATGTGTATTTTTTGCTGTCCTGGCACCATAGGGGCTTCCTAAATGCGACATGCCCCTGAGCAAAATTTGCTCTCAAAAAGCCAAATATGACTCCTTCTCTTCTGAGCATTGTAGTTCGCCCATAGTGCGCTTCAGGTCAACTTATGGGGTACCTCCATACTCAGAAGAGATGGGGTTACAAATTTTGGGGGGGTATCTTCTGCTATTAACCCTTGCAAAAATGTGAAATTTGGGGGGAAACACACATTTTATTTACATTTTTAAATTTTTTTTTTACATAAGCAAAAGTCATGAAACACCTGTGGGGTATTAAGGCTCACTTTAGTCCATGTTACATACCTCAAGGGGTCTAGTTTCCAAAATGGTATGCCATGTGTTTTTTTTTCCTGTTCTGGCACCATAAGGGCTTCCTAAATGCAACATGCCCCCCCAAAAACCATTTCAGAAAAACGTACTCTCCAAAATCCCCTTGTCGCTCCTTCGCTTCTGAGCCCTCTACTGCGCCCGCCGAACACTTTACATAGACATATGAGGTATGTGCTTACTCTAGAGAAATTGGGCTACAAATGTAAGTATACATTTTCTCCTTTTACCCCTTGTAAAAATTGAAAAATTGGGTCTACAAGGACATGCGAGTGTAAAAAATGAAGATTATGAATTTTCTCCTTCACTTTGCTGCTATTCCTGTGAAACACCTAAAGGGTTAAAATGCTGACTGAATGTCATTTTGAATACTTTCGGGGGTGAAGTTTTTATAATGGGGTCATTTGTGGGGTATTTCTAAGATGAAGACCCTTCAAATCCACTTCAAACCTGAACTGGTCCCTGAAAAATTGTGATTTTGAAAATTTTGTGAAAAATTGGAAAATTGCTGCTGAACTTTGAAGCCCTCTGGTGTCTTCCAAAAGTAAAAACTTGTCAATTTTATGATGCAAACATGAAGTGAACATATTGTATATGTGAATAAAAAACAATTTTTTTGGGAATATCCATTTTCCTTACAAGCAGAGAGCTTCAAAGTTAGAAAAATGCAAAATTTTCAAATTTTTCATCAAATTTTGGGATTTTTCACCAAGAAAGGATGCAAGTTACCAAAAATTTTTACCACTATGTTAAAGTAGAATATGTCACGAAAAAACAATCTCGTAATCAGAATGATAACTAAAAGCATTCCAGAGTTATTAATGTTTAAAGTGACAGTGGTCAGATGTGCAAAAAATGGCCGGGTCCTAAGGTGTAAAATGGCTTGGTCCTTAAGGGGTTAAGTATCTGCTTTGGTCCCTTCTCTGCAAGGTCTCAGAAGACAAGTAAACCGATAGCCAAACCAAGAGTTCTAAAACAGTATATATACACAGCAAAATGAGTGAGGCACGAAAGACATACCAATCGCAGATGTTGGTGGCCTGAAGACGCCTTTTAATCTAGCGTGCTCCAGGAAGCATTGAACACCAGAGTTGAGTGTGATTTACCTGGTGTCCCTGCTCTCTGATCCCCACTGTCAGCAGGGCTAGTAGCCATAACTACTGAGCGATACTGTCTGCACTGTAGAGGTGTGGTATCTGGGGTGTTGCAATGGTGAATGAAGGGTCTGGTGGTATTAACCCTGGTGATTCAAACTTTTATTAGGGAAGGGGTTAAATGACCTTTATTAACACTTTTTTAAAACTTTTTTTTGCAGTGTTATAGGTCCCATAGGGACCTATAACACTGCACACACTGATCTCTTGCACAGATCACTGGCGTATATTAACACGCCTGTGATCAGTGTTATCGGCGCTTGACTGCTCCTGCCTGGATCTCAGGCACGGAGCAGTCATTCGTCGATCGTCACCGAGGAGGCAGGTAAGGGCCCTCCCGGTGACCTGTAAGCTGTTCGGGATGCCGTGATTTCACCGCGGCGGTCCCGAACAACCTGACTGAGCAGCCGGGTCACTTTCACTTTAGAAGCGGCGGTCAGCTTTGACCGCCACTTCTATAGGGTTAATACCGCATATCGCCGCGATCGGCGATGTGTGGTATTAGCCGCGGGTCCCGGCCGTTGATGAGTGCCGGGAACGACGCGATATCGCGGGAGACGGCGCAGGACGTAAATATACGTCCTGCGTCGTTAAGGGGTTAAAGGAACATTCTGTTTTTTTTTGGGGGGGGGGGTTATGGCTGTATGTAGAGCACTCATTATCAATAGTCCTACAGTGCTATTTGTTTTATTCCAGCACAGCTACATCTATGCACTTCATTACAGTAACTTGGTCATGTGATCACCAGTCTGACTTTCCAAACCTTCCAGTGCTTAAATGGGTACTCCTGTTGAAAACTTTTTTTTTAAATCAACTGGTGCCAGAAAGTTAAAAAAATTTGTAAATTACTTCTATTAAAAAATCTTAATCCATCCAGTACTTTTTAGGGGCTGTATACTACAGAGGAAATGCTTTTCTTTTTGGATTTCTCCTCTGTCACAACCACAGTGCTCTCTGCTGACCTTTGCTTTCCATTTTAGGAATTGTCCAGAGCAGGAGAAAATCCCCATAGCAAACATATGCTGCTCTGGACAGTTCCTAAAATGAACAGCAGAGGTCAGCAGAGAGCACTGTGGTCGTGACAGAAGAGAAATAAAAAAAGAAAATAATTTCCTCTGTAGTATACAGCCCCTAAAAAGTACTGGAAGGATTAAGATTTTTTAATAGAAGTAACTTGCAAATCTGTTTAACTTTCTGGCACCAGTTGATTTAAAAAAAAAAGAAAGTTTTCCACGGGAGTACCCCTTTAAAGTGAATATGTCACCCAGATAGAATAACTGTGGCAGAGGTCATTCTACAGGGAGGTGGAGACTGTTCTCTGAGCTACATTGTGTGTACCTATCTACTGGTGGTACATTTCTCTATACCTCTGTCTGTAATGAGAAGAATTACTGGGAAATGATCTGTACAGAACAGGAAGTCTCACCTTAAATTTAGACCTTGTGGCCTGAATGGAAACTGCAGGATTTTGGGAATTTTATAAAATATAGATAGAAAAATGGCAAACTAGAAAAAAAATGTAATTCTCCAAATCACTAAGAATTCTTAAGAAAATGGTTAGCATAAAAAAAAAAAAAATTAACCCCTTAACCCTTTGAGGACGGAGCCCATTATAACCATAAGGACGGGAGCATTTTTTGCAATTCTGACCAATGTCACTTTAAGCATTAATAACTCATAATAACTTAAGCATTAATAATGGGATGCTTTTACTTTTACTTAATTTAACATTTTGCATTTTTCTAACTTTGATTCTCTCTCTGCTTCTAAGGAAAATAGATATCCCAAATAAATTATATATTGATTCACATATACAATATGTCTACTTTATGTTTGTATAATAAAGTTAACATGTTTTTACTTTTGGAAGACACCAGAGGGCTTCAAAGTTCAGCAGCAATTTTCTAATTTTTCACAAAATTTTCAAAATCGGAATTTTTCAGGGACCAGTTCAGTTTTGAAGTGGATTTGAAGGTCTTTCATATTAGAAATACAACATAAATGACCCCATTATAAAAACTGCACCCCTCAAAGTATTCAAAATGACATTCAGAAAGTTTGTGAACCCTTTAGGTGTTTCACAGGAATAGCAGCAAAGTGAAGGAGAAAATTCAAAATCTTCATTTTTTACACTCGCATGTTCTTGTAGACCCAGTTTTTTTATTTTTACAAGGGGTAATAGGAGAAAAAGCCCCCAAAAATTTGTAACGCAATTTCTCTCGAGTAAGGAAATACCTCATATGTGTATGTCAAGTGTTCGGCGGGCGCAATAGAGGGCTCAGAAGGGAAGGAGCGACAATGGGGTTTTGGAGAGTGAGTTTTTCTTAAATGGTTATTGGGGGGCATGTCACATTTAGGAAGCCCCCCCCCTCATGGCATACCATTTTGGAAACTGCACCCCTCAAGGCACGTAACAAGGGGTCCAGTGAGCCTTAACACCCCACAGGTGTTTGACGACTTTTAATGGAAGAAAATGCCCCCCAAAATTTGTAAGCCCATCTCTTCTGAGTATGGAAATACCCCATGTTAGGACATAAAATGCTTTGTGGGCGAACTACAATGCTCAGAAGAAAAGGAGTCACACTTGGCTTTTGGAAAGCAAATTTAGCTGAAATGGTTTTTGGGGGGCATGTCGCATTTAGGAAGCCCCTATGGTGCCAGAACAGCAAAAAAAACAAAAAAAAAGGCATACTTTTTGGGAAACTACACCTCCCAAGGAACGTAACAAGGGGTACAGTGAGCCTTAACACCTCACAGGTGATTGATGAACTTTTGTTAAAGTGGGACGTGAAAATTAGATTTTTAACACTAAAATGCTGGTGTTACCCCAAACTTTTCATTTTCACAAGGAGTAATAGGAGAAAATGGCCAACAAAATTTGTAACCCCATTTCTCTCGAGTAAGGAAATACCTCATATGTGGATGTAAAGGGATCTGCGGGGGCATTAGAGGGCTCAGAAGGGAAGGAGCGACATTGGGCTTTTGGAGAGCGAATTTTGCTGAAATGTTTTTTGGGGGCATGTCGCATCTAGGAAGCCCCCATGATGCAAGAACTGTAAAAAAAAAAAAAAACATGGCATACTATTTTGGAAACTACACCCCTCACTGAATGTAACAAGGGGTACAGTGAGCATTTACACCCCACTGGCATTTGTCAAATCTTTGGAACAGTCGGCTGTGCAAATTAAAAATTAAATTTTTCATTTTTACGGACGACTGTTCAAAAAAATCTATCAGACACCTGTGGGGGGGGGGGTGTAAATGCTCACATTCCATGAGGGGTGTAGTTTCCAAAATGGGGTCACATGTGGGGGGAAGTCCACTGTTCTGGCACATGGGGGCTTTGTAAACACACATAGCTTTCAATTCCAGCCTAATTCTCTCTCAAAAAGCCCAATGGCGCTCCTTCTCTCCTGAGGATTGTGGTTCGCCCGCAGAGCACATTACATCCACAAATTTACATACTCAGAATAAATGGGGTTACAAATTTTGGGGGGATTTTTCCTATTACCCCTCCTGAAAATGAAAAATTTGGGGTAACACCAGCATTTCAGGGGAAAAAAACAAATTTTTAATTTTCATGTCCAACTTTAACAAAAATTTGTCAAAGACTTGTGGGTTGTTAAGGCTCACTATACCTCCTGTTATGTTCCGTGAGGGGTGTAGTTTCCAAAATGGGGTCACATGTGGGTTTTTTTTGCGTTCATGTCAGAACTGCTGTAACGATCAGCCACCCCTGTGCAAATCACCAATTTAGGCCTCAAATGTACATGGTACTCTCTCACTCCTGAGCCATGTAGTTTGTCCGCAGAGCATTTTACGTACACATGTGGGATATTTCCATACTCAGAAGAAATTGCGTTAGAAATTTTGGGGGTCTTTTTCTCCTTTTACCTCTTGTGAAAATGAAAAGTAAAGGGCAACACCAGCATGTTAGTGTAAAATTTTTTATTTTTTCACACTAACATGCTGGTGTAGCCCCCAACTTTACCTTTTCATAAGGGGTAAAAGGAGAAAAATCCCCCCAAATTTTGTAACCCAATTTCTCCCGAGTACGGAAATACCCCATATGTAGCCCTAAACTGTTGCCTTGAAATACAAAAGGGCTCTGAAGGGAGAGCGCCATGTGCATTTGAGGCCTAAATAAGGAATTTGCAATAGGGGCGGACCCGGTTACCTACAGTTAAACCCTACAGCAGTGTTTCCCAAACAGGGTGCCTCCAGCTGTTGCAAGACTCCCAGCCTGCCAGGACAGTCTATGGCTGTCCGGCAATACTGGGAGTTGTGGTTTTGCAACAGCTGGAGGCTCTCTTTAGGAAACACTGCCGTATGAGACACTCTTCATTTTTATTGGGGGGGGGGGGGACGTGTAAGGGGGTGTATATGTAGTGTTTTACTTCTTATTATTTGTTAGGGTAGTGTAGGGGGTTCACAGTAAGTTTTCTGCTGGGAGTTTGAGCTGCGGCTGAAAATTTGCCGCAGCACTGACAGACCATACATGCTGGGAGTTGTAGTTTTACAACAGCTGCCGGCACACTGGTGGGGAATCACTGAGTTAGGAAACAGACTATAGCTCTGTGATTCAAACCCGTGTGCCTCCAGCTGTTGCAAAACTACAACTCCCAGCATGTGCGGTCTCTGGTCTGTCAGTGCATTCTGGGAGTTGTAATGTAGGCACACAGATTGGAATCACTGAGTTAAGAAACAGACTCTAGCTCAATGTTTCCCAATCAGTGTGCCTACAGCTGTTGCAAAACTACAATTCCCAACATGGCCAGACAGTCAAGGATGCTGGGCGTGTAGTTCTGTAATATCTGGCCCTTCAGATGTTGCAGAACTACAACTCCCAGCATGCCTGGACAGTCTGGGCATGCTAGGAGTTGTAGTTATGCAACAACTGGGGAAGAACAGTTTGGAGACCGCTAAGTAGGGGTCTCCAAACTTTAGCCCTCCAGATGTTGCAAAACTACAACTCCAAGCATGCCCAGACTGTCCAGGCATGCTGGGAGTTGTAGTTCTGCAACATCTCAAGAGCCAGATATTGCAGAACTACACGTCCAGCATCCCTGACTGTCTGGCCATGCTGGGAATTGTATTTTTGCAACATCTGGAGGGCTACAGTTTGGAGACCACCGTATAGTGGTCTCCAAACTGTGCCACTTCAGATGTTGCAAAACTACAACTCTCAGCATGCCCAGACAGTCAGTGCATGCTGAAAGTTGTAGTTTTGCAACATCTGGAGGACCACAGTTTAGAGACCACTACATAGTGGTCTCCAAACTGTGAGCCTCCAGATGTTACAAAACTACAACTCCCAGCATGCCCAGACAGCCATTGACTGTGTGGGCATGCTGGGAGTTGTAGTTTTACAGCTTTTAGAAGGCTACAGTGAAGATCACTTACCGCGATCTTCACTGCAGCCTTCTCCACGCCGCACTTTCCGGACGCACTCCTCCTGCTGCTGTCGATGCCACCGCTGCTCCAGGATGCTGCCTCCGCCGATCCAGTTAGCCGCACATGCTCCCCACCTAGCCGCCCGTGTTCCAGCCCTGCTCTGCCTGGACTTCAATCGGTGGGCAGAGCTGGGGAAATGAACTCTAACCCCCCCCCCCCCTGCCCCCAACTGCCATTGGTCCTCAGCCTGATCAACCAATGGCAGGGGATAGGAGGAGATGGCAACACTGACACCTCGCTCCTATCCTTTAGGATGGTTGGAGCTTTCTCTGACAGCTCCGATCATTCTTATTTTCTGGGCGATCGGGTCACCAGTGAACCGATTGGCCTGGATCGCCGCAAATCGCTGGTCTGACATTGGGGTTGTCTTAGGACCCCCCTAGGCATTGCCACGGGATGCCTGCTGATAGACATCAGCAGTCATCCCGGTCCGATCATCGCCCGGCAAGCGGCGGTGATCGGAAATGCGGAGGGTGTATAGGTACGCCCTCCGTCCTTAAGTACCAGGACACGAGGGCGTATCCATACGCTCTCCTTCCCCAACAGGTTAATGACCACAGACGTATATTTACGTCTGTGGACAGCTACTCTTATGTGAAGTGCACTCAGGAGCTGAGCATGCATCATACCCGGCAGGTCCCAGTTGCTATCGGTAACCAGGAGCCGCAGCTAATACCGGACATCACCGATCGGGCTGATGTCTGGTACTAACCCTTTTGATGCCACAATCAAAGTTGATCGTGGGCGTCTAATATGGGAAAAAACACTTCCGGTTAGCACAGCGGAGCTGTTCGGGACCGTCGCGGCATCACAAACAGCTGAGAGGACAGTGCGAGGGTGCTCACCTTCCTTCCTGCAGTCCGATCATCACTCCATTGCTCCAAGCCTGAAATCTAGGCTTGAGCAATCGAGCACAGATAACACTGATCAATGCTATGCTATAGCATAGCATTGTTCAGTAAATGCAATCTAAGTATTGCATGTAATAGTCCCCTATGGGGACTAAAAAAAGAGTGTAAAAAATGTAAAAAAATAGTTAATAAATGTGATTTAACCCCTTCAGTAATAAAAGTTTGAATCACCCCCCTTTCCCCATTTAAAAAAAAATAAACAGAAATAAAAATAAATATATGTGGTATTGCCGCGTGCATAAATGTCCAAAGTATAAAAATACAATGTTAATTAAACTGCACGGTCAATGGCGTACACATAATAAATTCCATAGTCCAAAATTGCAAATTTTTGGTCACTTTGTATACCCTAGAAAAATGTATACTAAGTGATCAAAAAGTCCCATCAAAACAAAAATGGTACCGATAAAGCCCGGTAAGCCCTCATACCGCCCCGTATACGGAAAATAAAAAAGTTATAGGGGTCAGAAGATGACAATTTTAAACATACTAATTTTGGTACATTAATACAGGTTCTAGCATATGTCGTGTATGATCCCCCTTGCCTTAGTGGCATATATTCGGGGGTACACTGATTCCTTCCTAGATACAAGGGAACTCATAATGCTAGGTATACAAAAAGAAAATCAAGTTCAGACACCACCTTAATAATTAAAATCATGATTTTATTAAAGCAATTTTTAAAAACAATGTAAACAGACGCCAATGATTGGAGATGGGATTAAGGTTAAATTCCAGTACAAAAAAATAGGGCTACTGCCAGCTACAATAGGCTTCCATATAATATGGTATAAAAGGTAATCAGTATGGTTTCTCAGTCTCTTAGAGAACTGCACTTCACATAAATTATTCCTGCTAAAGTCCTCTATGTGCGGTATATATAGTATACACTTACCACAATTGTGGGTATTACTAAATATTAAACCAATTCAGTAAAGTGCCTGAGTATATTACAATGCAAATGTGCATATACATACAGTGTATTAATATAATGATATTGCACAACAGTAATATAACGATATAGTAATCACTCAAGCACTATCCATGGATACATGCAGACTAAAAAGACACATAGAAAATAATTAAATTAAGTGCATATAGTAACCTTACCCATATTGAGCAGCAGCGCCCTGACCCCTACGATCGTTTCGGTTTCCCTTTATCAAGAGGTACTGAGGTAAGTGTATACTATATATACCGCACATAGAGGACTTTAGCAGGAATAATTTATGTGAAGTGCAGTTCTCTAAGAGACTGAGAAACCATACTGATTACCTTCTACACCATATTATATGCAAGCCTATTGTAGCTGACAGTAGCCCTATTTTTTTGTACTGGAATTTAACCTTAACCCCTTAACGACGCAGGACGTATATTTACGTCCTGCGCCGGCTCCCGCGATATGAAGCGGGATCGCGCCGCGATCCCGCATCATATCGCATCGGTCCCGGCGCTCATCAACGGCAGGGACCCGCGGCTAATACCACACATCGCCGATCGCGGCGATGTGCGGTATAAACCCTATAGAAGCGGCGGTCAAAGCTGACCGCCGCTTCTAAAGTGAAAGTGACCCGGCTGCTCAGTCGGGCTGTTCGGGACCGCCGCGGTGAAATCGCAGCGTCCCGAACAGCTGACAGGACACCGGGAGGGCCCTTACCTGCCTCCTCGGTGTCCGATCGGCGAATGACTGCTCCGTGCCTGAGATCCAGGCAGGAGCAGTCAAGCGCCGATAACACTGATCACAGGCGTGTTAATACACGCCTGTGATCTATGTAAAAGATCAGTGTGTGCAGTGTTATAGGTCCCTATGGGACCTATAACACTGCAAAAAAATGTAAAAAAAAAGTGTTAATAAAGGTCATTTAACCCCTTCCCTAATAAAAGTTTGAATCACCCCCCTGTTCCCATAAAAAAAAATAAAACAGTGTAAAAAAAATGTCCAAACTATAAAAATATATCATTAATTAAACCGCACGGTCAATGGCGTACGCGCAAAAAAATTCCAAAGTCCTAAAAAGCGTATTTTGGTCACTTTTTATACCATTAAAAAATGAATAAAAAGTAATCAAAAATTCCGATCAAAACAAAAATCATACTGATAAAAACTTCAGATCACGGCGCAAAAAATGAGCCCTCATACCGCCCTGTACGTGGAAAAATAAAAAAGGGGTCAGAAGATGACATTTTTTAAACGTATAAATTTTCCAGCATGTAGTTATGATTTTTTCCAGAAGTGCGACAAAATCAAACCTATATAAGTAGGAGATCATTTTAATCATATGGACCTACAGAATAATGATAAGGTGTAATTTTTACCAAAATATGCACTGCGTAGAAACGGAAGCCCCCAAAAGTTACAAAATGGCGTTTTTTCTTCGATTTTGTCGCACAATGATTTTTTTTTCCGTTTTGTTGTGAATTTTTGGGTAAAATGACTAATTTCACTGCAAAGTAGAATTGGCAATGCAAAAAATAAGCCATAATATGGATTTTTAGGTGGAAAATTGAAAGAGTTATGATTTTTAAAAGGTAAGGAGGAAAAAACGAAAGTGCAAAAACGGAAAAACCCTGAGTCCTTAAGGGGTTAATCCCATCTCCAATCATTGACGTCTGTTTACATTGTTTTTAAAAATTGCTTTCAGAAAATCATGATTTTAATTATTAAGGTGAACTCGATTTTCTTTTTGTATACATAATTTTGGTACATGGATGTATAATTTTTTTTTGTAGTAAAATAAAATAAAACCAATATAAATTGGCTATCATTGTAACCGTATGGACCTAAAGAATAAAGATATGGTGTCACTTTTACCAAAAAGTTCACTGTGTAGAATAGGAAGCCCCCAAATTTACAAAATTGCATTTTTTTCCCAATTTTGCCCCACAAATATTTTTTTTCTGGTTTTGCTGTAAATTTGGTGGTGAAATGATTGATGTCACAAAAAACAAGCCCTCATATGGGTCTGTAGGTGCAAAATTGGAAGCTTTCTGATTTTTAGAAGGTGAGGAGGAAAATATGAAAGTGCAAAAATGAAAAAACCTGTGGTCCTTAGGTAGTAGGATGTCTGTTCTGGGTAAGCTTAATTCCTGTGAACTATAAGATGACATCATTACCTGCTATTTTGCAATTCGCCCAAAACAAATATCAAAATGTTCATGGAGAATTGGTAATATATGTGTATAATTTTTAAAGGGGTACTCCACTGGAAAAAAAAATGTTTTTAATCAACTGGTGCCAAAAAGTTAAACAGATTTGTAAATTACTTCCATTTAAAAATCTTAATCCTTCCAGTACTTATGAGCTACTGTATGTTCCAGAGAAAGTTCTTTTCTTTCTGAATTTTCTTTCTGTCTGACCACAGTTCTCTCTGCTGACACCCCTGTCCATTTTAGGAACTGTCCAGAGTAGGAGCAAATCCCCATTGCAAACCAATCACACTCTGGACAGTTCCTAAAATGAACAGAGGTGTCAGCAGAGAGCACTGTGGTCAGACCGAAAGGAAATTAAAAAAGAAAAGAACTTCGTGCGTAGCACACAGCAGCTGATAAGTACTGGAAGGATTAAGATTTTTACTTAGAAGTAAATTACAAATCTGTTTAGCTTTCTGGCACCAGTAGATAAAATAAATAAATAAATGTTTTCCAGGGGAGTACCCCTTTAAAGAAAACATGAGCAGGCAAAACACATTTCTTTTTATTTCTATGGGATTCATATTAAATTGTAGGTTATAACAGAATGGCACAAAACAAAACAGGTCTTGTGCAATAGTTGTCTAAGAGGCCCCAAATTCTTACAGGTGGCATAGCTGCCCATTCATGTTGCCAAAATGCCTATGGATCATGCAAAGTCTCCCCTGAGTGGCTTAATGATATTAAAGGAATACTGTAGTGGAATATAACTTATCACCTATCCGAAGGATAGGTGATAAGTTATAGATAGCAGGGGTCCATCTGCTGGGACCCCCGCGATCTCCTGCATGGGGCCGCGGCAGTCCGCAGCGGTCACACCCCCCGCAATCTGTAACTGATCCCCTATCCTTAAGATAGGGGATAAGTTATATTCCAATACAGTATTCCTTTAAGAACTGGAGACTGATGGTCACTACAGAATCATTCCATTTTCTTCTGCAACCACTTGACTAGGGGATATTATAGCTGCTGTAACCTACCTCCCACCAACCCCTTTGTCCCCATAACAACCCCTTACCTTAAACACGACAGACACAATGTTGGTGGTAACAAGGCCACAGCAGCCCCTTTATTAAATAACACAATTAAAACGTTGTAATGGAACTATAGTATGAACATCATACATAAACATTGTATAAACATCCTTAAACATAATTTAACATAAGTTAACATGTCCCTAATACATGAGGAGGAGGACCTGAAGGCACTGTTACCGAGCCCAAACTAGAATGGGGCCTCCCTTACTCCTAGCCGTGAGCACCTGCACAGGAGCACCGTTTTGTGAGGCCCCCCGACCATCCTGGGACCCATGTCCCCTTGAAGAATTTCTCCATCGGGCTGGGAACCGCTCCCAGCCCACCTCCACACTGTATCCCATCACCTCCATGCCATCCACATGTACCTCCAGGTCTCTCTCCTGCCACCGCCACAACGGCGACAAGTGACACCTCACTAGTCACCGTTCCTCCACAAACTAAGGGCTCTTTCCACTACCTCTCGAATCTCCAAAATCCATAGATCCATTCCCAAAACATTGAGGTGGACCCCATCCTCAGCCATGAACTCCAAAGGGCCCCCCTCCAATTCCCGATGTCGCACCACCAGTCCCCCATTCCGGGCCACGAATTTGCTAATAACCTTATTAACCTTAATCCGAGCCCTATTTAAAGCCACCACCGAACGAGCCTGCCTCCACTTGCGCCTAGCCACTATCTCGGACCACACAACAATCAGGCCAGGAAAGGACGACCACAACCTGAACAAGTCCATCTTGATGTCCCTGATCAGATCGCGCGATCTCCGCACACCCAAATCATTCCCACCCAGGTGTATAACCAGGACATCGGGGGCCCTATCCAAATGGACAAAGAACTGAACCCTGGCCAACAGCTCCGCCCACCTCATTCCCCCCTTACCCAACCAATGCACCTGTCCTGCCGAACTCTCCAAGCCCAACTGGCGGCCCGCCGGGCGAACACCAGCCCTCACCCCGCCCCTCACCACATATGAGTGGCCGACAATCCAAATCAGTCCCGGGCCAGCACCTGAAAGACAAAACAACAAGAACAAACTACCAACCGCACTCCCAAAACACACAGCACTCACACCAAATGAGGACGAACATACAGTTGAAACCTCTCCGACTCCCACCTCCCGATCCGCCGAATGACGTCAGGCCCCAAGCCCCACCGAGACGCCTCGGTGGCCGCCCCGATGCGGAACGAATGAGAGCTATACTCCCTCGCACCGCAACCCACCATCTTCAAACATTTCCGAAAAACCCCAACAAATTGAAAACGCGACAAGAACCCCCCGTCCGCATGCACCAATAGAGGACCCACAACCCCCGTCCGAACTTCCAAAAATGCGGCATAACAAAAAACCGGACACATATCCGAACCCCGCAAAGCCGCCAAACACACAGTCGCCCCACGACCCACCTGATCCGTCTTAGAATAGCGCAAAAAACATCGCAACACCCCATCAGCCAGACTCACATGGGAAAAAAGCAAACCCCCAACACGCCGCTTACTAGGCGCCACCAGTTCCGAAATACGAAACGCCCCAAAAAACGCCAACGCAAACGCCAGCCGAAACAAGCGACACTCATAATCAGAAAAACATATCTCCCCCAACGCCACCCCCAACTGACACAAAAGCGGAAAAGTCACTGGGCGCCTCACATCCCTGGACACCGCCCCTTTCCGAAACCCTCTCAACGCCTGCCGCACCAAAAACGACTTAGAAACATCCGGCAAACCCCGAACTTTAAACCAAAATGCCAAGGCCGACATTCGTCGACCAATTCCCGCCGGAGACACCCCTTCGCAAAACGCCCTACCAACATAAAACAACAAGGCCGCCTCCCATTCAGCGGGGACGCCCGCGATTGACAACTGCCCCACCAGCTTCTCCCAGTCTGACCACCAGCGCCGATAAGCCGACCAAGTGGCCTGGCACACTGAGCGGCCGACCAAAGCAAGCGCCACCTCTAAACCAGACGCCACAGCCATTCCGGACACGGAAGGCCGGTCACCTCTGCCTCCGGCGCCAGTTCCCGGAAACGGTCCCACTGTAGACGAGAGAGAGCGTCAGCCACCGCATTATCCACCCCCGGTACATGCAACGCCACCACTTGTGAATTAAGTTCCAACACCCTTAACACCAAATGCCGCAGCAACGTAACCACGGGCGGAGAACTCGCCGTCTGGTTGTTAATGGCCAAGACCACCCCCATGTTATCACAATGGAAACACACCTTCCGATTGCGAAACATCTCACCCCACACAAACACCGCCACCACAATCGGGAACAGCTCCAGGAATGCAAGGTTTTTCGTCAACCCCGCCTCCTGCCACTCACCCGGCCATTGCCCCACGCACCACTGACCCTGAAGAAAAGCCCCAAACCCGTAGCACCCTGCCGCATCGGTATACAAGTCCAAATCCACCCTCGACACCGGCTTCCCCATCACCACCGAACGGCCATTATACCGACTCAGAAAAACCTGCCACACCCCCAGGTCCGCCCGCAACCCAGCCGACAGCCGCACATAGTGGTTAGGCCGCGAGACACCCGCCGTAGCCGCAGCGAGACGCCTGCAAAAAACACGCCCCATAGGCATGATCCGGCACGCAAAATTGAGACGGCCCAACAAAGATTGGACCTCCCGCAGTTGCAACTTGCGAACCCGACATGCCCTCCCCACCGCCTCCCTCAGTTCTCCCAGCTTATCCTCGGGCAGCCGACACTCCATGGCTACCGTGTCGATCACTATGCCCAAAAATTTAACCGAGGTAGACGGGCCTTCCGTCTTTTCAGGCGCCAACGGGACGCCAAACCAACCCGACACCCGCTCCATTTCCCGCAGCAAAATCGCACATACCCTAGACCCAGCCGGGCCCAAAAAAAGGAAGTCGTCCAGGTAATGTAGAACCGACTCCAAACCTGACTCACTCCGCACCACCCACTCCAAAAAGGAACTAAACTGCTCGAAAAACGCACAGGAAACAGAGCAGCCCATAGGTAAACACAAATCCACAAAAAACCGACCCCCCAAACAGCACCCCAACAACGCAAAGCTGTCCGGGTGTACCGGCAAAAGACGAAACGCCGCCTCAATATCCGTCTTAGCCAACAACGCCCCCCTGCCGTACTTCCGGACCCACACCAGTGCCGCATCAAACGAGGTGTAAGACACAGCGCAAAGCGCCGGGTCAATGCCATCATTCACCGACCCCCCAACTGGATGGGAGAGGTGATGAATAAGGCGAAACTTGTTGGGTTCTTTCTTAGGGACCAAGCCCAATGGGGAGACCCGCAAGCCCATTAACGGAGGCGACTCGAACGGTCCAGCCATCCGACCCAACGACACCTCCTTCAACAACTTTTCCTCAACTAAATCCGCGCGGGCCAACGCCGAAACCAGATTCCGAACTGCCCCATTACCGTACCCCATCCCCTCGAAGGGGATCCGAAAACCCTCCGTAAACCCAGACCTCAAAAATTCCGCCACAACCCTATTTGGGTACCTGGCGAGGAAAGGTGCCATCCTTCCCACCTGCACCGGGGTCGCCCCTCTTCGCGTCAACCTCTCCCAGTCTCCCTCTTCCCCGCCGGAAACAGCGCGACAGCCCGTGTCCTCCCACGTCGCAGCCCGAACATTCGTGTTTAAACCGGCACTCAGCGCCGAACTTGCAATTCCCTTCATTGAATTGCCAACACACTCCTTTTCCGGCCCCCGCCGACCGCCCAGACCCAGAACCAGCCCCCCCTGCGCCGTCCCGAAAGGACTGCAAGCCACCCCCCCCACGCGGAGCGGCCATCAGCCGCATCCACAGCCCAATATCTTTATGGTCCCACCGCAGGTCAGGACGCACCGCCATACGCTGACGAAATTGTTCGTCGTACCGAAGCCACGCCGAACCCCCGTACACCCTGTACGCCTCCCCCACCGCATCCATGTAACAAAAGAGACCGGAGCAATGCTCCGGCGACTTTTCCCCCACCACACAGGCCAAAATTGCGAAGGCCTGAAGCCAATTCGAGAACGTCCGCGGTATCAGCCGGTACCGCCGACGCTCCTCCTCCTCCACCTTCTCCAACCGTTTCGACTCATCCGGACGCACTCTATCCAGGTTAAATTTTTCGAGCGGGAGTAGCGAAAAAATATCCACGTACTCCCGCTTCCAAATTTTCTCCCTCACTTCGGCCCTGAGGTGCGCGCCTAAGGGGCCCTCAAAGCACACATAAACCTCCCCCCTAGCCGCATCCGCCAAACGAACCCCCCCACCGGACCCCGAAGCCGCTACCACCGGGGGAGTCCCCACCTGCTGAACCCCCGCGCCACCCCCAGAAACCACCCCCAGCGCCACCCCTGGAGCCACCTGCCCCCCAGGTCCCTCAGCTGCGCCCCACACAGGTAACGGCGACCCACCCACGTACAACCCGCTACCCCGCAACAAAGCATGCAACCCATCAACAAAAAACTGCAATCCCCCCAACCCACCCGCCCCCGCCCCCAAACCCGCCGAACTGGAGACATTGGTGTACTCACCGGACCTCACCGGCACCGAACCAGCGGCCGTAGCTCCAGCTGCAGGACGACTCCGGATCTCCTGGACTTGACTCACGGCGACAACAGTAGGAGGAGCCAGGGGAACCCTGCCCGCGTGGATAGCAGCATCACCGGACGAATCTCCACCAGCAGCAACTTCAGCACCCTCGGGCCTCCGGACCCCGCTACCACCCGCGCCCGCTACAACCCCGAAGGGGAGCAGGGGATTGGCCAGCGGATCCAGAGGAAGAACCGGCACCTCCGCCAGCAGCAGGTCGTCGTCGCTGGCATCACTAGGGGCGGGGCTGATCTCCTCACCTCCACACACTGCAGCCCCCCCCGCCGCAGCCGCAGCCGGACGCACTCTTGGAGCCCGCCGACCTCCTCCCAAGGAAGAGGCCGCAGGCGCACGATGAACTTCGGCCTGTGTCACCACCAGGCCAGCCGAGGCCCGCCCCTCCGGCTGAGGGGCGGGGTCAGTCAGGGCACGTGCCGTCCTCCGTCCTCTGGCCTGCTCCCTCGCCACCGGAACCTCCGGGGAGCAGGCCGCCGATCCACGCTCCCTCCGACGAGCCCGGGGCGCACCACCAGCACGCCCCGCATTCCGCCCTGCCGCACCGGCAAGCGCGGCAGGCAAACCCTCAGGCCGCACACCACTGGCCTCCCCGGTCCTCCCGCCAGCGGCAGCGGCCGAAGGGCTCACCCGCCGTCGCCGCGCAGAAGGAGAGGTGTCAGGGGACAAGCGCGCAGGCGGACGAGAGCGCCGGCCGCTAGACCGGGACCCGGGCTCCGCCACCGGCTGCACCATCGGAGCAGCGTAAGCGGGGAACTGCTCCGCAAACCACTGGGGCCCACGAAGCAGCGCCTCCTCTCTCACCCTCCGCAGAATCTCCTCCATCACAGGTCAGGTAGGGAGCACTGTACACTTTCCTTCCTGCGTCCCGACTGACCCTAACTTCCTATTCCTTCCCTATATCCCCCTTCTTAACTCCTCCCTTTCCTCTAACAGCTTCCCGCTCAACTCCATTTAACCCTATCCCTGCTGCATAATTCCCCTGTCATGTGCCCCTCCAGTCCTATTCTATCCCTTCCAGGGCATTCTGAACAGTAAGCCTTGGACAGGAAAAAATTGTATGGGAGAGCACATGATAAGGGGTGGGGTTAAAAAGCAGGAAGGGGTTAAAAAGGGGGGGTGATTCTTAGGTGATGAGGAAAAGGGGGAGGAGCAGTATAGGGGGCTTTAAAGGCTGGGGCACGGAGGGGGAGGGGACCAGTCTGCAGGACAGAGCCACAGGAGAACGTTCCCACCCGCCTGCCCCGAGGTTCGGTTTTAGTTGTCACGGCAGTGGGAGTAGGGGCAAGGCTTGGAGGCACACTTGGAGATTTATGCTGGATGCAATGATTGGTTGGCTGGGTGACGGTACCCAGCTTGGTGATTACCTTGCGGGCATGGGGCCCCAGGGAGGCGTAGGGGCTCTGAAAATGGTGCCCCGGGGTCCAGTGACCTACGGCCAGGGGAAAAGTAGGAGGCCCCTTTCAGGTGGATTGAGGATGGGGAGAGTGTGCGAGGTGCCTCCAGGTCTTACAAGTGTCAGGTGACATCTGCTGTGCCATGTCTCTGCTGTGCACCCTGGACTTCCTCCTCTGGACTCTCTCTTGCTGCTTCAGCCATTGCTGCAGTTCTCTCTCTGCCTTCTAGGGGCTGCACAAGCACTGGGTCAATTGGAGTAAAATGATACCAATAATTACATATTACATATTGATTTTCTATTATTGTAATACTTAAAAAAATAATAATAATAAGTGTGCTTAAAATCGCCCTATTCTGATTCTTTTTTTTTCCTGTCATAGGACTGTTTTAGGGCACTGTGATCTGTAGTTTTTATTGGCAACATTTTGGTTTAGATGGGATTTTTTTAAATCACTTATTATTTATTATTTCTAGGATGTGATGTGACCAAAATCAATTTTGGACTTTGGTATTGGTTTGTGTTTATGCAGTTTGGAAATAACTAAATATTATTAGTTTAAACAATTCTGAACATGGTGATACCTAATAGGTTTATTTTATTTTATTTAAAAAAAAATATTTTATGATTTGAACTTCTTTTAGGGGGAGGTGCTTTTTATGTTTCTTACCAGAGCTTTTTTGATTACTATTGCTCATTCGATTGGTTACACTGTTCAATGCTAAGTGTCTGAGGTAGACTGTATTAGAGGAGCACCTATTGCTGGCACGGAGGTAAACAGGAGACCTCTGACAGTCTTCTTAAGTCATCAGACCTCTGCGATCACATTGCGTGCCTGTCATTTTAGCTTTTGGATGTTGTGATCAGCATTGATCAAGGCATCTAAAAGGTTAAATGAAGGACATCAATGTGATTGCTGATGTTTATCATTAGCTGTGAGTGGCTGCCGATATACATAAGGTAAATATACAGAGCAGAGGTCAATAAACCGAAAATCAGGCAACGAATGTGTGATTTGTATACGTCATTATAACCTAATGGCGTCCAGATAGTATATAGGCGCTTATTAGTGAAATTCCAAAACAGGTAATCACATACAAAAAGAAGAAAAAAAAAGTCACTTGAGTGGTTCTAGATATAATGAAAAACTTTATTTCCATAAAAATTAAATTCATAAATAGACAAAAAATGACACAAAGGAGGAAACAAACATCAATAAACAAAATGACATCACCGGACACTACACTTAGACTAGTAAAGAGAAGAGCAGCACAACAAATAATATACATAAAGGAGTAATATATTGCACAGAGTATCAGCACAGACAAAACAAAGGTATGCAATGTACCTAATGATACACGGATGATATGTCAGTCAGTGAAGTCCATATCAGGCAAATGCACACTGGAGGAGAAACAGACGACCTCTTCCCTAGCTGTTCCCTAGCTGTTCCCTTGCTGTTCCCTTGCTGTTCCCTAGCTGTTCCCTAGCTGTTCCCTAGCTGTTCCCTAGCTGTTCCCTAGCTGTTCCCTTGCTGTTCCCTAGCTGTTCCCTAGCTGTTCCCTAGCTGTTCCCTAGCTGTTCCCTAGCTGTTCCCTTGCTGTTCCCTTACTGTTCGTGCGGCTTTACTTAGCACATGGATTTACAATGATGGGGAGGACTCTTAGACACAGTGCAAGTGTACTCCATCAAGTGTACTTTCCTACAGAAAGTGTACTCCATCAAAAGTACTTTCCTACAGCAAGTGTACTCCATCAAGGGTACTTTCCTACAGCAAGTGTACTCCATCAAGGGTACTTTCCTACAGCAAGTGCACTCCATCAAGGGTACTTTCCTACAGCAAGTGTACTCCATCAAGTGTACTTTCCTACAGCAAGTGTACTCCATCAAGGGTACTTTCCTACATCAAGGGTACTCCATCAAGGGTACTTTCCTACAGCAAGGGTACTCCATCAAGGGTACTTTCCTACAGCAAGTGTACTCCATCAAGGGTACTTTCCTACAGCAAGGGTACTCCATCAAGTGTACTTTCCTACAGCAAGTGTACTCCATCAAGGGTACTTTCCTACAGCAAGTGTACTCCATCAAGGGTACTTTCTTACAGCAAGTGTACTCCATCAAGGGTACTTTCCTACAGCAAGGGTACTCCATCAGGCCCAGATAATAGCAGTCTGATAACAGCACTCACTCCATACACCTCCGGCACAGGCGTTATGTAATTGTACGGCATGCGCTGCCAACTACGTCCAATGTTGTCTAGGGGTTAAATAAAAGACAGCTTTTTTTCACAATTATTCACATTTTCTAAATCAATGCCAACATTTCAGAATTTCTGCTAGGGTATGCAAACTTTTAAGCAACAACTTGTATATTGTCAGGCACTTGCAGAGGCATAGCTTGTAGTGTCTGGGCCCCAATGCAAAATCTGCAACAGGGCCCCATATGCCAATTATATTACTGGTCTCTAATGGGGCAGATGTACTTTGGAGCCCCCTTAGGCACCAGGGCGCAGGTGGGACAGTTACCTCTATATCTATGCCCCTGGGCACTTGTTATTATTGTATACAGTGCACTGAATCCTCTTATCTACATTGCTTCTTCAATCACAGGAAAAGAACAATGAAAAAACATTCTACAATCCTGATACTTTGGTGATGTGCTCTTTAATCTTATTCTTTGGTGGAACAGAAACAGTGAGCGCCACCTTCAGATTTACATTATTATTTGTCATGAAACACCCCAGTGTAGCAGGTATGTACCTAATGTAGGATAGAATGTAAAAGCATGTGCAAAGTGATGAGAAAAGCCTTCAAAAACGATACATATAAAATAATTTTTTTCTTTTTCTTAGCAAAGGTCTACGGGGAAATAGACAGTGTTATTGGCCAGCGTCCACCCAATTACGAGGACAGACACAGCATGCCTTACACCGTAGCTTTTCTATATGAAATCCAGCGGTATGCTGATGTGGTACCATTAGCTCTTCCCCATGAATTGACCATGGATACTCAGATTTATAATTATAAATTCAAGAAGGTAAAAAAAACTAACAAGCTAAATAGAGACAAAAATATATATATATATATATATATATAAAAACTAAATTATAGTATAGAAACCTTTTCATTTGATAATTTTTGTAACCACAGGGAACAGTGTTCACACCAGTCCTCACAAGTGCACACAATGACAAGACACAGTTTGATAACCCGGAGAATTTCGACCCCAAACACTTTTTGGATGAAAATGGGAAACTTATAAAAAATGAGGCCCTGATGCCATTTTCTGCAGGTAAGGGGGAAGTCAGACTGAAATGGGGGGATTTCATGGTTGTACATGGGCTGGCAGCTCTCCTGACATGTCTATTATAGAAAATACTTGGATTCTCTATAAAGAAAAAATTTCAGAGCATCTTTATCTTAGAACTCTGTGCTGTGCCATACCTCTGTAATTTTTCCTTAAATTAATGAATGAATTGACAACTGGGAGTTAGCATTCAATTTGTCTATAGGGAGTGCCCCTCACAGTCAGACACTGATATTACTGATCAAACAGTGCGTACGCCAAAGGATAGGGGATAACATGTCTGATCAAGTGGGGTCCAGCCGCTGGGACTCCCCTGCGATCTCCACCCAACACCCCAGTAATGCACTGGGCACTCTCCACTCCATGCTGGATTACAAGCGAGCACACCTGTTACCCCCTTCCATATATTTCCCATAGACAGGAAAGGGGTACTCCAGGGAACTAAACTCATAGCCCATCCTTTCCATCTCATCAACCTATTTAATTGTCTAAATATCAATGATTAACTATATAGAACAGTCCTCCCTCTTTTGTTGTCACTTACATGCATGAAGTAAGGGAATCACATCAGCCAGCCATCCACTCTGTCTCTGTCCAAAGCCCTTGCTGAAAGCAGCCCCCTCCTGAGAGGCACAGACCACATGGTTTCTGCCCTGCACTGATGAGTCATTCTCCCTATAGTACTGAGATCTGGTAGGTGTGTGCAGCCTTAGCCAATCTGACACAGATTCTCTGTAAGCTGCTCAGAGCAGGAGGGTGGGGGCTGCTCTTAGAGAGTGAGCTGCCTGGCTGAGCAGCGCTGCAATGATTGCTGGGAGATGTAGGCAAGGAGAGAGAAGGATGGCAAAGAATATCAAGCAGACAGAGAAGCATATCAGACAGGATGGTTTACATGGAACATATCCAGGTGATTTGATAGCTTTGATTTTTTTTTTATACATATTCTTCCCTGGAGTACCCCTTTAATGAAGGAGGGGAGGTGTGACAACCACAGCCATCTGAAGCCTAGCACAGCCGGCATTCTGAACATAAACGTTCGATTACCTGTATAGCCTGTATAGCTTTACCACTGGATTTGCTATGGAGGAGCTCTCTGATAGGGAGGGCAAGTTTAGTCAGTGTTATTGCTTCCCTCCCAGAGATCGCAAAGATCACTTTTCGGGGAGAGGTAGGAATTCCAGAGTCTATAGGAGAGGGGGACATGCTAGGCGTGTGCTCACGCCAAGAAGCAGGATTTTTGATGTTCCATTACTCCAGTGCAGTCCACTGTTATGTATGTAACTTTTTTTTTTTGTTTCCATAGATTTTGTAGTAAAATTAGTGATATCATTATAAAGTACAATTGGTGTAGCAAAACACAAGCCCTGATATGGGTCTGTATGTGGTAAATTGAAAGCATTATGGCTATTAGAAGGTGAGGAGGAATAAATGAATACACAAAAATGAAAAAACGCTGCATTCTTAAGAGGTTAAAGGGGTACTCCCGGGGAAAACGTATTATTTTTTTTTTTTAAATCAACTTGAGCCAGAAAGTTAAACAGATTTGTAAATAATGTCTCTTAAAAAAATCTTAATCCTTCCAGTATTTTTTAGGGGCTGTATACTACAGAGGAAATGTTTTTCTTTTTTGATTTCTCTTATGTCACGACCACAGTGCTCTTTGCTGACCTCTGCTGTCCATTTTAGGAACTGTGTAGATAAATATAATGAAGAAATTATATGACCAGTCCTCAAGGATATTGAAAAGGGTAAAAAGGAGAAAGAATAGAAAGGAAGAAGCAAAAAGATGGAGATAAAAGATATGGAAAAATTGACAGATAGTAGATCACAAATAAAAGTGAGAAATATATGGAAATTAAACTGATGCTGACTACAGTAATCCTATCTTGATTACAGTGATAATAAAAATACCTGCAAAATATAACTTAAACAATCATGTACATTTATTGAAAATAATATTAAAACACCTGGGCAGGGCCCTTGCCCAGGTATTAGAAATATGCTTAAAAAAAATTTGCTTATAATTTTTTTTTTTAAATGATAGATTGCCAACCTTCTTATAAAAATAATTGTTTATAAAATATTGTATATAAGATAGCAGCCAATGACCAAAGTCAATGTAATAGTTCTAATCAATTTTAGCAGCCACAGTAGTTGGGATTGTTCATCTCATGAAGCCAATGTACTGTATTGGTAACAAAATGGATACAAAGTGTCCGTTAAATGTAGCAGATGAGATGAGCGATTCAGTTATACCTTCCACTTTACTTCAAAGAACGATCACAGTATTAGGACATTCAGAGCGGTACCTTATTTGTAGTCTTCACCGTGTTGCATGGCAGCTGACTGTCTCCGGAGCGGCAGACTCCTGGAGACTGGGATGAATCAGCGCCCGCACGGACTAAAACGAGGGCAACCACCAACCTTGCATAGGTGCAGGGGTTCCTCCAGGAAGGCGTATGTGGAGGTACGTTGGTCCCAAATGATGAGATGTTGTTCTCTGTGGTGTAGAGAGCCGGCATCCAATATGAAGCAGTGGGTGAATGGAGTTATGCTGGGCACTATTCGCCCGTCGGCCTAAGGAGTAGCGATCGGCTGTGAGCCGGCGTCCACGTGGTGTGAATAGCGCGCTATTCAAAAGTGGGCCACGAGTCTGGGTACTGCAGCGCTGGCAAGGCGGTATCGCCTGACTTGGTGGCTGATATAAACAAAAGATGGTTGTGGCAATACTTAAAGATTGAGACTAAACGCATTTCACCACAATTGTGGTATTTCTCAGTAGCCTTAATATATTAGCTATATTAACTATAAATGCACATACCCCAACTATAAATGCACATACCCCAACTATAAATGCAGATACCCCAACTATAAATGCACATACCCCAACTATAAATGCACATACCCCAACTATAAATGCAGATACCCCAACTATAAATGCACATACACTAACTATAAATGCACATACCCTAGATATAAATGCACATACCCTAACTATAAATGCACATACCCTAACTATAAATGCACATACACTAACTATAAATGCACATACACTAACTATAAATGCACATACACTAACTATAAATGCACATACACTAACTATAAATGCACATACCCCAACTATAAATGCACATACCCCAACTATAAATGCAGATACCCCAACTATAAATGCACATACACTAACTATAAATGCACATACCCTAGATATAAATGCACATACCCTAACTATAAATGCACATACCCTAACTATAAATGCACATACCCCCACTATAAATGCACATACCCCAACTATAAATGCACATACACTAACTATAAATGCACATACACTAACTATAAATGCACATACACTAACTATAAATGCACATACACTAACTATAAATGCACATACACTAACTATAAATGCACATACCCTAACTATAAATGCACATACACTAACTATAAATGCACATACCCCAACTAGAAATGCACATACACTAACTATAAATGCATATACACTAACTATAAATGCACATACAACTATAAATGCACATACCCCAACTATAAATGTACATACACTAACTATAAATGCACATACACTAACTATAAATGCACATACCCTAACTATAAATGCACATACCCCAACTATAAATGCACATACACTAACTATAAATGCACATACACTAACTATAAATGCACATACCCTAACTACACATGCACATACACTAACTATAAATGCACATACCCTAACTATAAATGCACATACCCCAACTATAAATGCACATACCCCAACTATAAATGCACATACACTAACTATAAATGCACATACACTAACTATAAATGCACATACACTAACTATAAATGCACATACACTAACTATAAATGCACATACACTAACTATAAATGCACATACCCCAACTATAAATGCACATACACTAACTATAAATGCATATACACTAACTATAAATGCACATACAACTATAAATGCATATACGCTAACTATAAATGCACATATTCCAACTATAAATGCACATACCCCAACTATAAATGCACATACCCTAACTATAAATGCACATACTCCAACTATAAATGCACATACCCCAACTATAAATGTACATACACTAACTATAAATGCACATACACTAACTATAAATGCACATACACTAACTATAAATGCACATACACTAACTATAAATGCACATACACTAACTATAAATGCACATACCCCAACTATAAATGCACATACACTAACTATAAATGCATATACACTAACTATAAATGCACATACAACTATAAATGCATATACCCTAACTATAAATGCACATACTCCAACTATAAATGCACATACATACCCCAACTATAAATGTACATACACTAACTATAAATGCACATACACTAACTATAAATGCACATACCCTAACTATAAATGCACATACCCCAACTATAAATGCACATACCCCAACTATAAATGCACATACACTAACTATAAATGCACATACACTAACTATAAATGCACATACCCTAACTATAAATGCACATACACTAACTATAAATGCACATACCCCAACTATAAATGCACATACACTAACTATAAATGCATATACACTAACTATAAATGCACATACAACTATAAATGCATATACCCTAACTATAAAGGCACATACTCCAACTATAAATGCACATACCCCAACTATAAATGTACATACACTAACTATAAATGCACATACACTAACTATAAATGCACATACCCTAACTATAAATGCACATACCCCAACTATAAATGCACATACCCCAACTATAAATGCACATACACTAACTATAAATGCACATACACTAACTATAAATGCACATACCCTAACTATACATGCACATACACTAACTATAAATGCACATACCCTAACTATAAATGCACATACCCCAACTATAAATGCACATACCCCAACTATAAATGCACATACACTAACTATAAATGCACATACACTAACTATAAATGCACATACACTAACTATAAATGCACATACACTAACTATAAATGCACATACACTAACTATAAATGCACATACACTAACTATAAATGCACATACACTAACTATAAATGCACATACACTAACTATAAATGCACATATCCCAACTATAAATGCACATACACTAACTATAAATGCATATACACTAACTATAAATGCACATACAACTATAAATGCATGTACCCTAACTATAAATGCACATACTCCAACTATAAATGCACATACCCCAACTATAAATGTACATACACTAACTATAAATGCACATACACTAACTATAAATGCACATACACTAACTATAAATGCGCATACACTAACTATAAATGCACATACCCCAACTATAAATGCACATACACTAACTATAAATGCATATACACTAACTATAAATGCACATACAACTATAAATGCATATACCCTAACTATAAATGCACATACTCCAACTATAAATGCACATACCCCAACTATAAATGTATATACACTAACTATAAATGCACATACACTAACTATAAATGCACATACCCTAACTATAAATGCACATACCCCAACTATAAATGCACATACCCCAACTATAAATGCACATACACTAACTATAAATGCAAATACACTAACTATAAATGCACATACCCTAACTATAAATGCACATACACTAACTATAAATGCACATACCCTAACTATAAATGCACATACCCCAACTATAAATGCACATACCCCAACTATAAATGCACATACACTAACTATAAATGCACATACACTAACTATAAATGCACATACACTAACTATAAATGCACATACACTAACTATAAATGCACATACCCTAACTATAAATGCACATACACTAACTATAAATGCACATACCCCAACTATAAATGCACATACACTAACTATAAATGCATATACACTAACTATAAATGCACATACCCCAACTATAAATGCGCATACACTAACTATAAATGCACATACAACTATAAATGCTTATACCCTAACTATAAAGGCACATACTCCAACTATAAATGCACATACCCCAACTATAAATGTACATACACTAACTATAAATGCACATACACTAACTATAAATGCACATACCCTAACTATAAATGCACATACCCCAACTATAAATGCACATACCCCAACTATAAATGCACATACACTAACTATAAATGCACATACACTAACTATAAATGCACATACCCTAACTATACATGCACATACACTAACTATAAATGCACATACCCTAACTATAAATGCACATACCCCAACTATAAATGCACATACCCCAACTATAAATGCACATACACTAACTATAAATGCACATACACTAACTATAAATGCACATACACTAACTATAAATGCACATACACTAACTATAAATGCACATACACTAACTATAAATGCACATACCCCAACTATAAATGCACATACACTAACTATAAATGCACATACACTAACTATAAATGCACATACAACTATAAATGCATATACCCTAACTATAAATGTACATACTCCAACTATAAATGCACATACCCCAACTATAAATGTACATACACTAACTATAAATGCACATACACTAACTATAAATGCACATACACTAACTATAGATGCACATACCCCAACTTTAAATGCACATACACTAACTATAAATGCATATACACTAACTATAAATGCACATACAACTATAAATGCATATACCCTAACTATAAATGCACATACTCCAACTATAAATGCACATACCCGAACTATAAATGTACATACACTAACTATAAATGCACATACACTAACTATAAATGCACATACCCTAACTATAAATGCACATACCCCAACTATAAATGCACATACCCCAACTATAAATGCACATACACTAACTATAAATGCACATACACTAACTATAAATGCACATACCCTAACTATAAATGCACATACACTAACTATAAATGCACATACCCCAACTATAAATGCACATACACTAACTATAAATGCATATACACTAACTATAAATGCACATACAACTATAAATGCATACACCCTAACTATAAAGGCACATACTCCAACTATAAATGCACATACCCCAACTATAAATGCACATACACTAACTATAAATGCACATACACTAACTATAAATGCACATACCCTAACTATAAATGCACATACCCCAACTATAAATGCACATACCCCAACTTTAAATGCACATACACTAACTATAAATGCACATACACTAACTATAAATGCACATACCCTAACTATACATGCACATACACTAACTATAAATGCACATACCCTAACTATAAATGCACATACCCCAACTATAAATGCACATACCCCAACTTTAAATGCACATACACTAACTATAAATGCACATACACTAACTATAAATGCACATACACTAACTATAAATGCACATACACTAACTATAAATGCACATACCCCAACTATAAATGCACATACACTAACTATAAATGCATATACACTAACTATAAATGCACATACCCCAACTATAAATGCACATACACTAACTATAAATGCATATACACTAACTATAAATGCACATACCCCAACTATAAATGTACATACACTAACTATAAATGCACATACACTAACTATAAATGCACATACACTAACTATAAATGCACATACACTAACTATAAATGCACATACCCCAACTATAAATGCACATACACTAACTATAAATGCATATACACTAACTATAAATGCACATTCAACTATAAATGCATATACCCTAACTATAAATGCACATACTCCAACTATAAATGCACATACCCCAACTATAAATGTACATACACTAACTATAAATGCACATACACTAACTATAAATGCACATACACAAACTATAGATGCACATACCCCAACTATAAATGCACATACACTAACTATAAATGCATATACACTAACTATAAATGCACATACAACTATAAATGCATATACCCTAACTATAAATGCACATACTCCAACTATAAATGCACATACCCCAACTATAAATGCACATACACTAACTATAAATGCACATACACTAACTATAAATGCACATACCCTAACTATAAATGCACATACACTAACTATAAATGCACATACCCCAACTATAAATGCACATACACTAACTTTAAATGCATATACACTAACTATAAATGCACATACAACTATAAATGCATATACCCTAACTATAAAGGCACATACTCCAACTATAAATGCACATACCCCAACTATAAATGCACATACACTAACTATAAATGCACATACACTAACTATAAATGCACATACCCTAACTATAAATGCACATACCCCAACTATAAATGCACATACCCCAACTATAAATGCACATACACTAACTATAAATGCACATACACTAACTATAAATGCACATACACTAACTATAAATACACATACCCTAACTATAAATGTACATACAATAACTATAAATGCACATACACTAACTATAAATGCACATACCCCAACTATAAATGCACATACCCCAACTATAAATGTACATACACTAACCATAAATGCACATACACTAACTATAAATGTACATACCCTAACTATAAATGCACATACCCCAACTATAAATGCACATACCCCAACTATAAATGCACATACACTAACTATAAATGCACATACACTAACTATAAATGCACATACACTAACTATAAATGCACATACCCCAACTATAAATGCACACTAACTATAAATGCACATACACTAACTATAAATGCACATACCCCAACTATAAATGCACATACACTAACTATAAATGCATATACACTAACTATAAATGCACATACAACTATAAATGCATATACCCTAACTATAAATGCACATACTCCAACTATAAATGCACATACCCCAACTATAAATGTACATACACTAACTATAAATGCACATACACTAACTATAAATGCACATACACTAACTATAAATGCACATACACTAACTATAAATGCACATACCCCAACTATAAATGCACATACACTAACTATAAATGCATATACACTAACTATAAATGCACATACAACTATAAATGCATATACCCTAACTATAAATGCACATACCCCAACTATAAATGTACATACACTAACTATAAATGCACATACACTAACTATAAATGCACATACCCTAACTATAAATGCACATACCCCAACTATAAATGCACATACCCCAACTATAAATGCACATACACTAACTATAAATGCAAATACACTAACTATAAATGCACATACCCTAACTATAAATGCACATACACTAACTATAAATGCACATACCCTAACTATAAATGCACATACCCCAACTATAAATGCACATACCCCAACTATAAATGCACATACACTAACTATAAATGCACATACACTAACTATAAATGCACATACCCTAACTATAAATGCACATACCCCAACTATAAATGCACATACCCCAACTATAAATGCACATACACTAACTATAAATGCACATACACTAACTATAAATGCACATACACTAACTATAAATGCACATACCCCAACTATAAATGCACATACACTAACTATATATGAACATACCCTAACTATAAATGCACATACCCCAACTATAAATGCACATACACTAACTATATATGAACATACCCTAACTATAAATGCACATACCCTTACTATAAATGCACATACCTTGTCTATAAATGCACATACACTAAATATAAATGCACATAGCCTAACTATAAATGCACATACCCTTACTATAAATGCACATACACTAACTATAAATGCACATACACTAACTATAAATGCACATACCCTTACTATAAATGCACATACACTAACTATAAATGTACATACACTAACTATAAATGCACATACCCCAATTATAAATGCACATACACTAACTATAAATGCACATACCCCAACTATAAATGCGCATACCCTAACTACAAATGCACATACCCTAACTATAAATGCACATGCCCCAACTATAAATGCACATACACTAACTATAAATGCACATACACTAACTATAAATGCACATACCCTAACTATAAATGCACATACCCTGTCTATGAATGCACATACACTAAATATAAATGCACATACCCTAACTATAAATGCACATACCCTTACTATAAATGCACATACACTAACTATAAATGCACATACCCTTACTATAAATGCACATACACTAACTATAAATGTACATCCCCCAACTATAAATGCACATTCCCTAACTATAAATGCACATACAATAACTATAAATGCACATACCCTAACTATAAATGCACATACACTAACTATAAATGCACATACCCTAACTATAAATGCCCATACCACAACTACAAATGCACATACTCTAACTATAATTGCACATACCCTAACTATAAATGCACATACACTAACTATAATTGCACATACCCTAACTATAAATGCACATACACTAACTATAAATGCACATACCCTAACTATAAATGCACATACCACAACTACAAATGCACATACACTAACTATAAATGCACATACACTAACTATAAATGCACATACCTTAACTATAAATGCACATACCCCAACTACAAATGCACATACTTTAACTATAATTGCACATACCCTAACTATAAATGCACATACACTAACTATAATTGCACATACCCTAACTATAAATGCACATACACTATCTATAAATGCACATACTCTAACTATAAATGCACATACCCTAACTATAAATGCACATACCCTAACTATAAATGCACATACCCCAACTATAAATGCACATACACTAACTATAAATGCACATACACTAACTATAAATGCACATACCCTTACTATAAATGCACATACACTAACTATAAATGCACATACCCTTACTATAAATGCACATACACTAACTATAAATGTACATCCCCCAACTATAAATGCACATTCCCTAACTATAAATGCACATACACTAACTATAAATGCACATACCCTAACTATAAATGCACATACACTATTTATAAATGCACATACCCTAACTATAAATGCACATACCACAACTACAAATGCACATACACTAACTATAAATGCACATACACTAACTGTAAATGCACATACCTCAACTACAAATGCACATACTCTAACTATAATTGCACATACCCTAACTATAAATGCACATACACTAACTATAAATGCACATACCCTAACTATAAATGCACATTCCCTAACTATAAATGCACATACACTAACTATAAATGCACATACCCCAACTATAAATGTACATACACTAACTATAAATGCACATAACCCAATTATAAATGCACATACACTAACTATAAAAGCACATACCCCAACTATAAATGCGCATACCCTAACTATAAATGCACATACACTAACAATAAATGCACATACCCCAACTATAAATGCGCATACCCTAACTATAAATGCACATACTCTAACTATAAATGCGCATACCCTAACTATAAATGCACATACTCTAACTATTAATGCACATACCCTAACTATAAATGCACATACACTAAGTATAAGTGCACATACCTTATCTATAAATGCACATACACTAACTATAAATGCAC
Source organism: Hyla sarda (assembly GCF_029499605.1). NCBI lineage: Eukaryota > Metazoa > Chordata > Amphibia > Anura > Hylidae > Hyla > Hyla sarda. Next base: position 142,559,350 of record NC_079197.1, on the reverse strand, counting down.
ATACCCTAACTATAAATGCACATACCCCAACTATAAATGCACATACACTAACTATAAGTGCACATACCTTATCTATAAATGCACATACACTACCTATAAATGCACATACCCTAACTATAAATGCACATACACTAACTATAAATGCACATACCTTAGCTATAAATGCACATACACTAACTATAAGTGCACATACCTTATCTATAAATGCACATACACTAACTATCAATGCACATACCCTAACTATAAATGCACATACACTAACTATAAATGCACATACCCTAGCTATAATTGCACATACACTAACTATAAATGCACATACCTTATCTATAAATGCACATACACTAACTATAAATGCACATACCCTAACTATAAATGCACATACACTAACTATAAATGCACATACCCTAGCTATAAATGCACATACACTAACTATAAGTGCACATACCTTATCTATAAATGCACATACACTAACTATCAATGCACATAGCCCAACTATAAATGCACATACACTAACTATAAATGCACATACCCTAACTATAAATGCACATACCCTAGCTATAAATGCACATACACTAACTATATGTGCACATACATTATCTATAAATGCACATACACTAACTATAAATGCACATACCCTAACTATAAATGCACATACCCTAACTATAAATGCACATACCCTAACTATAAATGCACATACCCCAACTACAAATGCACATACACTAACTATAAATGCACATACACTAACTATAAATGCACATACCCCAACTATAAATGCACATACACTAACTATATATGAACATACCTTAACTATAAATGCACATACCCCAACTATAAATACACATACACTAACTATATATGAACATACCCTAACTATAAATGCACATACCCCAACTATAAATGCACATACACTAACTATATATGAACATTCCCTAACTATAAATGCACATACCCCAACTACAAATGCACATACACTAACTATAAATGCACATACACTAACTATAAATGCACATACCCCAACTATAAATGCACATACACTAACTATAAATGCACATACCCTAACTATAAATGAACATACCCTAACTATAAATTTTATATACACTAACAATAAATGTACATACACTAACTATAAATGCACATACCTTAACTATAAATGCACATACCCTAACTATAAATGAACATACACTAACTATAAATGCACATACCCTAACTATAAATGCACTTACACTAACTATAAATGTACATACACTAACTACAAATGCACATACCCCCAATTATAAATGCACATGCACTAACTATAAATGCACATACACTAACTATAAATGCACATACCCTAACTATAAATGCACATACACTAACTATAAATGCACATACCCCAACTATAAATGCACATACACTAACTTTAAATGCATATACACTAACTATAAATGCACATACAACTATAAATGCATATACCCTAACTATAAAGGCACATACTCCAACTATAAATGCACATACCCCAACTATAAATGCACATACACTAACTATAAATGCACATACACTAACTATAAATGCACATACCCTAACTATAAATGCACATACCCCAACTATAAATGCACATACCCCAACTATAAATGCACATACACTAACTATAAATGCACATACACTAACTATAAATGCACATACACTAACTATAAATACACATACCCTAACTATAAATGTACATACAATAACTATAAATGCACATACACTAACTATAAATGCACATACCCCAACTATAAATGCACATACCCCAACTATAAATGTACATACACTAACCATAAATGCACATACACTAACTATAAATGTACATACCCTAACTATAAATGCACATACCCCAACTATAAATGCACATACCCCAACTATAAATGCACATACACTAACTATAAATGCACATACACTAACTATAAATGCACATACACTAACTATAAATGCACATACCCCAACTATAAATGCACACTAACTATAAATGCACATACACTAACTATAAATGCACATACCCCAACTATAAATGCACATACACTAACTATAAATGCATATACACTAACTATAAATGCACATACAACTATAAATGCATATACCCTAACTATAAATGCACATACTCCAACTATAAATGCACATACCCCAACTATAAATGTACATACACTAACTATAAATGCACATACACTAACTATAAATGCACATACACTAACTATAAATGCACATACACTAACTATAAATGCACATACCCCAACTATAAATGCACATACACTAACTATAAATGCATATACACTAACTATAAATGCACATACAACTATAAATGCATATACCCTAACTATAAATGCACATACCCCAACTATAAATGTACATACACTAACTATAAATGCACATACACTAACTATAAATGCACATACCCTAACTATAAATGCACATACCCCAACTATAAATGCACATACCCCAACTATAAATGCACATACACTAACTATAAATGCAAATACACTAACTATAAATGCACATACCCTAACTATAAATGCACATACACTAACTATAAATGCACATACCCTAACTATAAATGCACATACCCCAACTATAAATGCACATACCCCAACTATAAATGCACATACACTAACTATAAATGCACATACACTAACTATAAATGCACATACCCTAACTATAAATGCACATACCCCAACTATAAATGCACATACCCCAACTATAAATGCACATACACTAACTATAAATGCACATACACTAACTATAAATGCACATACACTAACTATAAATGCACATACCCCAACTATAAATGCACATACACTAACTATATATGAACATACCCTAACTATAAATGCACATACCCCAACTATAAATGCACATACACTAACTATATATGAACATACCCTAACTATAAATGCACATACCCTTACTATAAATGCACATACCTTGTCTATAAATGCACATACACTAAATATAAATGCACATAGCCTAACTATAAATGCACATACCCTTACTATAAATGCACATACACTAACTATAAATGCACATACACTAACTATAAATGCACATACCCTTACTATAAATGCACATACACTAACTATAAATGTACATACACTAACTATAAATGCACATACCCCAATTATAAATGCACATACACTAACTATAAATGCACATACCCCAACTATAAATGCGCATACCCTAACTACAAATGCACATACCCTAACTATAAATGCACATGCCCCAACTATAAATGCACATACACTAACTATAAATGCACATACACTAACTATAAATGCACATACCCTAACTATAAATGCACATACCCTGTCTATGAATGCACATACACTAAATATAAATGCACATACCCTAACTATAAATGCACATACCCTTACTATAAATGCACATACACTAACTATAAATGCACATACCCTTACTATAAATGCACATACACTAACTATAAATGTACATCCCCCAACTATAAATGCACATTCCCTAACTATAAATGCACATACAATAACTATAAATGCACATACCCTAACTATAAATGCACATACACTAACTATAAATGCACATACCCTAACTATAAATGCCCATACCACAACTACAAATGCACATACTCTAACTATAATTGCACATACCCTAACTATAAATGCACATACACTAACTATAATTGCACATACCCTAACTATAAATGCACATACACTAACTATAAATGCACATACCCTAACTATAACTGCACATACCACAACTACAAATGCACATACACTAACTATAAATGCACATACACTAACTATAAATGCACATACCTTAACTATAAATGCACATACCCCAACTACAAATGCACATACTTTAACTATAATTGCACATACCCTAACTATAAATGCACATACACTAACTATAATTGCACATACCCTAACTATAAATGCACATACACTATCTATAAATGCACATACTCTAACTATAAATGCACATACCCTAACTATAAATGCACATACCCTAACTATAAATGCACATACCCCAACTATAAATGCACATACACTAACTATAAATGCACATACACTAACTATAAATGCACATACCCTTACTATAAATGCACATACACTAACTATAAATGTACATCCCCCAACTATAAATGCACATTCCCTAACTATAAATGCACATACACTAACTATAAATGCACATACCCTAACTATAAATGCACATACACTATTTATAAATGCACATACCCTAACTATAAATGCACATACCACAACTACAAATGCACATACACTAACTATAAATGCACATACACTAACTGTAAATGCACATACCTCAACTACAAATGCACATACTCTAACTATAATTGCACATACCCTAACTATAAATGCACATACACTAACTATAAATGCACATACCCTAACTATAAATGCACATTCCCTAACTATAAATGCACATACACTAACTATAAATGCACATACCCCAACTATAAATGTACATACACTAACTATAAATGCACATAACCCAATTATAAATGCACATACACTAACTATAAAAGCACATACCCCAACTATAAATGCGCATACCCTAACTATAAATGCACATACACTAACAATAAATGCACATACCCCAACTATAAATGCGCATACCCTAACTATAAATGCACATACTCTAACTATAAATGCGCATACCCTAACTATAAATGCACATACTCTAACTATTAATGCACATACCCTAACTATAAATGCACATACACTAAGTATAAGTGCACATACCTTATCTATAAATGCACATACACTAACTATAAATGCACATACCCTAACTATAAATGCACATACCCCAACTATAAATGCACATACACTAACTATAAGTGCACATACCTTATCTATAAATGCACATACACTACCTATAAATGCACATACCCTAACTATAAATGCACATACACTAACTATAAATGCACATACCTTAGCTATAAATGCACATACACTAACTATAAGTGCACATACCTTATCTATAAATGCACATACACTAACTATCAATGCACATACCCTAACTATAAATGCACATACACTAACTATAAATGCACATACCCTAGCTATAATTGCACATACACTAACTATAAATGCACATACCTTATCTATAAATGCACATACACTAACTATAAATGCACATACCCTAACTATAAATGCACATACACTAACTATAAATGCACATACCCTAGCTATAAATGCACATACACTAACTATAAGTGCACATACCTTATCTATAAATGCACATACACTAACTATCAATGCACATAGCCCAACTATAAATGCACATACACTAACTATAAATGCACATACCCTAACTATAAATGCACATACCCTAGCTATAAATGCACATACACTAACTATATGTGCACATACATTATCTATAAATGCACATACACTAACTATAAATGCACATACCCTAACTATAAATGCACATACCCTAACTATAAATGCACATACCCTAACTATAAATGCACATACCCCAACTACAAATGCACATACACTAACTATAAATGCACATACACTAACTATAAATGCACATACCCCAACTATAAATGCACATACACTAACTATATATGAACATACCTTAACTATAAATGCACATACCCCAACTATAAATACACATACACTAACTATATATGAACATACCCTAACTATAAATGCACATACCCCAACTATAAATGCACATACACTAACTATATATGAACATTCCCTAACTATAAATGCACATACCCCAACTACAAATGCACATACACTAACTATAAATGCACATACACTAACTATAAATGCACATACCCCAACTATAAATGCACATACACTAACTATAAATGCACATACCCTAACTATAAATGAACATACCCTAACTATAAATTTTATATACACTAACAATAAATGTACATACACTAACTATAAATGCACATACCTTAACTATAAATGCACATACCCTAACTATAAATGAACATACACTAACTATAAATGCACATACCCTAACTATAAATGCACTTACACTAACTATAAATGTACATACACTAACTACAAATGCACATACCCCAATTATAAATGCACATGCACTAACTATAAATGCACATACCCCAACTATATATGCGCATACCCTAACTACAAATGCACATACATTAAGTATAAATGCACATACCCCAACTATAAATGCGCATACCCTAAGTATAAATGCACATACCCTAACTATAAATGCACATACCCCAACTATAAATGCACATACACTAACTATAAATGCGCATACCCCAACTATAAATGCACATACCCTATCTATACATGCACATACACTAACTATAAATGCACATACCCTAACTATAAATGCACATACCCTTAGTATAAATGCACATACACTATCTATAAATGCACATACCCTTACTATAAATGCACATACACTGACTATAAATGCACATACCCTTACTATAAATGCACATACACTAACTATAAATGTACATCCCCCAACTATAAATGCACATTCCCTAACTATAAATGCACATACACTAACTATAAATGCACATACCCTAACTATAAATGCACATACACTAACTATAAATGCACATACCCTAACTATAAATGCACATACCACAACTACAAATGCACATACACTAACTATAAATGCACATACACTAACTATAAATGCACATACCCTAACTATAAATGCACATACACTAACTATAAATGCACATACCCCAACTACAAATGCACATACTCTAACTATAATTGCACATACCCTAACTATAAATGCACATACACTAACTATAAATGCACATACCCTAACTATAAATGCACATTCCCTAACTATAAATGCACATACACTAACTATAAATGCACATACACTAACTATAAATGCACATAACCCAATTATAAATGCACATACACTAACTATAAAAGCACATACCCCAACTATAAATGCGCATACCCTAACTATAAATGCACATACACTAACAATAAATGCACATACCCCAACTATAAATGCACATACCCCAACTATAAATGCACATACACTAACTATAAATGCACATACACTAACTTTAAGTGCACATACCCTAACTATAAGTGCACATACCCCAACTATAAATGAACATACCCTAACTATAAATGCACATACCCTAGCTATAAATGCAAATACAATAACTATAAATGCACATACACTAACTATAAATGCACATACCCCAACTATAAATGCACATATACTAACTATAAATGCACATACACTAACTATAAGTGCACATACACTAACTATAAATGTACATACACTAACTATAAATGTACATACACTAACTAGAAATGCACATACCCCAACTATAAATGCACATACAATAACTATAAATGCACATACACTAACTATAAATGCACATACACTAACTATAAATGCACATACCCCAACTATAAATGCACATACACTAACTATAAATGCACATACCCTAACAATAAATGCACATACACTGTCTATAAATGTACATACACTAACTAGAAATGCACATACCCCAACTATAAATGCACATATCCCAACTATAAATGCACATACACTAACTATAAATGCACATACACTAAATATAAATGCACATTCACTAACCATAAATGCACATACACTAACTATAAATGCACATACCCCAACTATACATGCACATACCCTAACTATAAGTGCACATACCCTAACTATAAATGCACATACCCTAACTATAAATGCACATACCCTAACTATAAATACACATACACTAACTATTAATGCACATACCCTAACTATAAATGCACATACCCTAACTATAAATGAACATACCTCAACTATAAATGCACATACACTAACTATAAATGTATATACACTAACTATAAATGCACATACCCTAGCTATAAATGCACATACACTAACTATATGTGCACATACCTTATCTATAAATGCACATACACTAACTATAAATGCACATACCCTAACTATAAATGCACATACCCTAACTATAAATGCACATACCCTAACTATAAATGCACATACCCCAACTACAAATGCACATACACTAACTATAAATGCACATACACTAACTATAAATGCACATACCCCAACTATAAATGCACATACACTAACTATATATGAACATACCTTAACTATAAATAAACATACCCCAACTATAAATACACATACACTAACTATATATGAACATACCCTAACTATAAATGCACATACCCCAACTATAAATGCACATACACTAACTATATATGAACATTCCCTAACTATAAATGCACATACCCTAACTATAAATGCACATACCCCAACTATAAATGCACATACACTAACTATATATGAACATTCCCTAACTATAAATGCACATACCCCAACTACAAATGCACATACACTAACTATAAATGCACATACACTAACTATAAATGCACATACCCCAACTATAAATGCACATACACTAACTATAAATGCACATACCCTAACTATAAATGAACATACCCTAACTATAAATTTTATATACACTAACAATAAATGTACATACACTAACTATAAATGCACATACCTTAACTATAAATGCACATACCCTAACTATAAATGAACATACACTAACTATAAATGCACATACCTTAACCATAAATGCACATACACTAACTATAAATGCACATACCCTAACTATAAATGCACATTCCCTAACTATAAATGCACATACACTAACTATAAATGCACATACCCCAACTATAAATGTACATACACTAACTATAAATGCACATAACCCAATTATAAATGCACATACACTAACTATAAAAGCACATACCCCAACTATAAATGCGCATACCCTAACTATAAATGCACATACACTAACAATAAATGCACATACCCCAACTATAAATGCACATACCCCAACTATAAATGCACATACACTAACTATAAATGCACATACACTAACTTTAAGTGCACATACCCTAACTATAAGTGCACATACCCCAACTATAAATGAACATACCCTAACTATAAATGCACATACCCTAGCTATAAATGCAAATACAATAACTATAAATGCACATACACTAACTATAAATGCACATACCCCAACTATAAATGCACATATACTAACTATAAATGCACATACATTAACTATAAATGCACATACATTAACTATAAATGCACATACACTAACTATAAATGCACATACACTAACTATAAATGCACATACACTAACTATAAATGCACATACCCCAACTATAAATGCACATACACTAACTATAAATGCACATACCCTAACAATAAATGCACATACACTGTCTATAAATGTACATACACTAACTAGAAATGCACATACCCCAACTATAAATGCACATATCCCAACTATAAATGCACATACACTAACTATAAATGCACATACACTAAATATAAATGCACATTCACTAACTATAAATGCACATACACTAACTATAAATGCACATACCCCAACTATACATGCACATACCCTAACTATAAGTGCACATACCCTAACTATAAATGCACATACCCTAACTATAAATGCACATACCCTAACTATAAATACACATACACTAACTATTAATGCACATACCCTAACTATAAATGCACATACCCTAACTATAAATGAACATACCCCAACTATAAATGCACATACACTAACTATAAATGTATATACACTAACTATAAATGCACATACCCTAGCTATAAATGCACATACACTAACTATATGTGCACATACCTTATCTATAAATGCACATACACTAACTATAAATGCACATACCCTAACTATAAATGCACATACCCTAACTATAAATGCACATACCCCAACTACAAATGCACATACACTAACTATAAATGCACATACACTAACTATAAATGCACATACCCCAACTATAAATGCACATACACTAACTATATATGAACATACCTTAACTATAAATAAACATACCCCAACTATAAATACACATACACTAACTATATATGAACATACCCTAACTATAAATGCACATACCCCAACTATAAATGCACATACACTAACTATATATGAACATTCCCTAACTATAAATGCACATACCCCAACTACAAATGCACATACACTAACTATAAATGCACATACACTAACTATAAATGCACATACCCCAACTATAAATGCACATACACTAACTATAAATGCACATACCCTAACTATAAATGAACATACCCTAACTATAAATTTTATATACACTAACAATAAATGTACATACACTAACTATAAATGCACATACCTTAACTATAAATGCACATACCCTAACTATAAATGAACATACACTAACTATAAATGCACATACCCTAACTATAAATGCACTTACACTAACTATAAATGTACATACACTAACTACAAATGCACATACCCCAATTATAAATGCACATGCACTAACTATAAATGCACATACCCCAACTATATATGCGCATACCCTAACTACAAATGCACATACATTAAGTATAAATGCACATACCCCAACTATAAATGCGCATACCCTAAGTATAAATGCACATACCCTAACTATATATATGCACATACCCCAACTATAAATGCACATACACTAACTATAAATGCGCATACCCCAACTATAAATGCACATACCCTATCTATACATGCACATACACTAACTATAAATGCAAATACCCTAACTATAAATGCACATACCCTTGGTATAAATGCACATACACTATCTATAAATGCACATACCCTTACTATAAATGCACATACACTGACTATAAATGCACATACTCTTACTATAAATGCACATACACTAACTATAAATGTACATCCCCCAACTATAAATGCACATTCCCTAACTATAAATGCACATACACTAACTATAACTGCACATACCCTAACTATAAATGCACATACACTAACTATAAATGCACATACACTAACTATAAATGCACATACCCCAACTACAAATGCACATACTCTAACTATAATTGCACATACCCTAACTATAAATGCACATACACTAACTATAAATGCACATACCCTAACTATAAATGCACATTCCCTAACTATAAATGCACATACACTAACTATAAATGCACATACCCCAACTATAAATGTACATACACTAACTATAAATGCACATAACCCAATTATAAATGCACATACACTAACTATAAAAGCACATACCCCAACTATAAATGCGCATACCCTAACTATAAATGCACATACACTAACAATAAATGCACATACCCCAACTATAAATGCACATACCCCAACTATAAATGCACATACACTAACTATAAATGCACATACACTAACTTTAAGTGCACATACCCTAACTATAAGTGCACATACCCCAACTATAAATGAACATACCCTAACTATAAATGCACATACCCTAGCTATAAATGCAAATACAATAACTATAAATGCACATACACTAACTATAAATGCACATACCCCAACTATAAATGCACATATACTAACTATAAATGCACATACACTAACTATAAGTGCACATACACTAACTATAAATGTACATACACTAACTATAAATGTACATACACTAACTAGAAATGCACATACCCCAACTATAAATGCACATACACTAACTATAAATGCACATACACTAACTATAAATGCACATACCCCAACTATAAATGCACATACACTAACTATAAATGCACATACCCTAACAATAAATGCACATACACTGTCTATAAATGTACATACACTAACTAGAAATGCACATACCCCAACTATAAATGCACATATCCCAACTATAAATGCACATACACTAACTATAAATGCACATACACTAAATATAAATGCACATTCACTAACCATAAATGCACATACACTAACTATAAATGCACATACCCCAACTATACATGCACATACCCTAACTATAAGTGCACATACCCTAACTATAAATGCACATACCCTAACTATAAATGCACATACCCTAACTATAAATGCACATACCCTAACTATAAATACACATACACTAACTATTAATGCACATACCCTAACTATAAATGCACATACCCTAACTATAAATGAACATACCTCAACTATAAATGCACATACACTAACTATAAATGTATATACACTAACTATAAATGCACATACCCTAGCTATAAATGCACATACACTAACTATATGTGCACATACCTTATCTATAAATGCACATACACTAACTATAAATGCACATACCCTAACTATAAATGCACATACCCTAACTATAAATGCACATACCCTAACTATAAATGCACATACCCCAACTACAAATGCACATACACTAACTATAAATGCACATACACTAACTATAAATGCACATACCCCAACTATAAATGCACATACACTAACTATATATGAACATACCTTAACTATAAATAAACATACCCCAACTATAAATACACATACACTAACTATATATGAACATACCCTAACTATAAATGCACATACCCCAACTATAAATGCACATACACTAACTATATATGAACATTCCCTAACTATAAATGCACATACCCTAACTATAAATGCACATACCCCAACTATAAATGCACATACACTAACTATATATGAACATTCCCTAACTATAAATGAACATACCCTAACTATAAATTTTATATACACTAACAATAAATGTACATACACTAACTATAAATGCACATACCTTAACTATAAATGCACATACCCTAACTATAAATGAACATACACTAACTATAAATGCACATACCTTAACCATAAATGCACATACACTAACTATAAATGCACATACCCTAACTATAAATGCACATTCCCTAACTATAAATGCACATACACTAACTATAAATGCACATACCCCAACTATAAATGTACATACACTAACTATAAATGCACATAACCCAATTATAAATGCACATACACTAACTATAAAAGCACATACCCCAACTATAAATGCGCATACCCTAACTATAAATGCACATACACTAACAATAAATGCACATACCCCAACTATAAATGCACATACCCCAACTATAAATGCACATACACTAACTATAAATGCACATACACTAACTATAAATGCACATACCCCAACTATAAATGCACATACACTAACTATAAATGCACATACCCTAACTATAAATGAACATACCCTAACTATAAATTTTATATACACTAACAATAAATGTACATACACTAACTATAAATGCACATACCTTAACTATAAATGCACATACCCTAACTATAAATGAACATACACTAACTATAAATGCACATACCCCAACTATAAATGTACATACACTAACTATAAATGCACATAACCCAATTATAAATGCACATACACTAACTATAAAAGCACATACCCCAACTATAAATGCGCATACCCTAACTATAAATGCACATACACTAACAATAAATGCACATACCCCAACTATAAATGCACATACCCCAACTATAAATGCACATACACTAACTATAAATGCACATACACTAACTTTAAGTGCACATACCCTAACTATAAGTGCACATACCCCAACTATAAATGAACATACCCTAACTATAAATGCACATACCCTAGCTATAAATGCAAATACAATAACTATAAATGCACATACACTAACTATAAATGCACATACCCCAACTATAAATGCACATATACTAACTATAAATGCACATACATTAACTATAAGTGCACATACACTAACTATAAATGTACATACACTAACTAGAAATGCACATACCCCAACTATAAATGCACATACACTAACTATAAATGCACATACACTAACTATAAATGCACATACACTAACTATAAATGCACATACCCCAACTATAAATGCACATACACTAACTATAAATGCACATACCCTAACAATAAATGCACATACACTGTCTATAAATGTACATACACTAACTAGAAATGCACATACCCCAACTATAAATGCACATATCCCAACTATAAATGCACATACACTAACTATAAATGCACATACACTAAATATAAATGCACATTCACTAACTATAAATGCACATACACTAACTATAAATGCACATACCCCAACTATACATGCACATACCCTAACTATAAGTGCACATACCCTAACTATAAATGCACATACCCTAACTATAAATGCACATACCCTAACTATAAATACACATACACTAACTATTAATGCACATACCCTAACTATAAATGCACATACCCTAACTATAAATGAACATACCCCAACTATAAATGCACATACACTAACTATAAATGTATATACACTAACTATAAATGCACATACCCTAGCTATAAATGCACATACACTAACTATATGTGCACATACCTTATCTATAAATGCACATACACTAACTATAAATGCACATACCCTAACTATAAATGCACATACCCTAACTATAAATGCACATACCCTAACTATAAATGCACATACCCCAACTATACATGCACATACCCTAACTATAAGTGCACATACCCTAACTATAAATGCACATACCCTAACTATAAATGCACATACCCTAACTATAAATACACATACACTAACTATTAATGCACATACCCTAACTATAAATGCACATACCCTAACTATAAATGAACATACCCCAACTATAAATGCACATACACTAACTATAAATGTATATACACTAACTATAAATGCACATACCCTAGCTATAAATGCACATACACTAACTATATGTGCACATACCTTATCTATAAATGCACATACACTAACTATAAATGCACATACCCTAACTATAAATGCACATGCCCTAACTATAAATGCACATACCCCAACTACAAATGCACATACACTAACTATAAATGCACATACACTAACTATAAATGCACATACCCCAACTATAAATGCACATACACTAACTATATATGAACATACCTTAACTATAAATAAACATACCCCAACTATAAATACACATACACTAACTATATATGAACATACCCTAACTATAAATGCACATACCCCAACTATAAATGCACATACACTAACTATATATGAACATTCCCTAACTATAAATGCACATACCCCAACTACAAATGCACATACACTAACTATAAATGCACATACACTAACTATAAATGCACATACCCCAACTATAAATGCACATACACTAACTATAAATGCACATACCCTAACTATAAATGAACATACCCTAACTATAAATTTTATATACACTAACAATAAATGTACATACACTAACTATAAATGCACATACCTTAACTATAAATGCACATACCCTAACTATAAATGAACATACACTAACTATAAATGCACATACCCTAACTATAAATGCACTTACACTAACTATAAATGTACATACACTAACTACAAATGCACATACCCCAATTATAAATGCACATGCACTAACTATAAATGCACATACCCCAACTATATATGCGCATACCCTAACTACAAATGCACATACATTAAGTATAAATGCACATACCCCAACTATAAATGCGCATACCCTAAGTATAAATGCACATACCCTAACTATATATATGCACATACCCCAACTATAAATGCACATACACTAACTATAAATGCGCATACCCCAACTATAAATGCACATACCCTATCTATACATGCACATACACTAACTATAAATGCAAATACCCTAACTATAAATGCACATACCCTTGGTATAAATGCACATACACTATCTATAAATGCACATACCCTTACTATAAATGCACATACACTGACTATAAATGCACATACTCTTACTATAAATGCACATACACTAACTATAAATGTACATCCCCCAACTATAAATGCACATTCCCTAACTATAAATGCACATACACTAACTATAACTGCACATACCCTAACTATAAATGCACATACACTAACTATAAATGCACATACCCTAACTATAAATGCACATACCACAACTACAAATGCACATACACTAACTATAAATGCACATACACTAACTATAAATGCACATACACTAACTATAAATGCACATACCCCAACTACAAATGCACATACTCTAACTATAATTGCACATACCCTAACTATAAATGCACATACACTAACTATAAATGCACATACCCTAACTATAAATGCACATTCCCTAACTATAAATGCACATACACTAACTATAAATGCACATACCCCAACTATAAATGTACATACACTAACTATAAATGCACATAACCCAATTATAAATGCACATACACTAACTATAAAAGCACATACCCCAACTATAAATGCGCATACCCTAACTATAAATGCACATACACTAACAATAAATGCACATACCCCAACTATAAATGCACATACCCCAACTATAAATGCACATACACTAACTATAAATGCACATACACTAACTTTAAGTGCACATACCCTAACTATAAGTGCACATACCCCAACTATAAATGAACATACCCTAACTATAAATGCACATACCCTAGCTATAAATGCAAATACAATAACTATAAATGCACATACACTAACTATAAATGCACATACCCCAACTATAAATGCACATATACTAACTATAAATGCACATACACTAACTATAAGTGCACATACACTAACTATAAATGTACATACACTAACTATAAATGTACATACACTAACTAGAAATGCACATACCCCAACTATAAATGCACATACACTAACTATAAATGCACATACACTAACTATAAATGCACATACCCCAACTATAAATGCACATACACTAACTATAAATGCACATACCCTAACAATAAATGCACATACACTGTCTATAAATGTACATACACTAACTAGAAATGCACATACCCCAACTATAAATGCACATATCCCAACTATAAATGCACATACACTAACTATAAATGCACATACACTAAATATAAATGCACATTCACTAACTATAAATGCACATACACTAACTATAAATGCACATACCCCAACTATACATGCACATACCCTAACTATAAGTGCACATACCCTAACTATAAATGCACATACCCTAACTATAAATGCAAATACCCTAACTATAAATGCACATACACTAACTATAAATGCACATACCCTAACAATAAATGCACATACACTAACTAAAAATGCACATACACTAACTATAAATGTACATACACTAACTATGAATGCACATACCCTAAATTTAAATGCACATACCCTAACTATAAATGCGCATACCCTAACTATAAATGCACATACACTAACTATAAGTGCACATACCCCAACTATAAATGCACATACACTAACTATAAATGCACATACCCTAACAATAAATGCACATACACTAATTATAAATGCACATACCCCAAATATAAGTGCACATACCATATCTATAAATGCACATACCCTAACTATAAATGCACATACCCTAACTATAAATGCACATACCCCAACTATAAATGCACATACCCCAACTATAAATGCACATACCCTATCTATAAATGCACATACACTAACTATAAATGTATATACACTAACTATAAATGCACATACCCTAACTATAAATGCACATACACTAACTATTCATGCACATACCCTAACAATAAATGCACATACCCTAACTATAAATGAACATACCCCAACTATAAATGCATATACACTAACTATAAATGCACATACCCTAACAATAAATGCACATACACTAACTATAAATGCACATACCCCAACTATAATTGCACATACCCTAACTATAAGTGCACATACCCTATCTATAAATGCACATACCCTAACTATAAATGCACATACCCTAACTATAAATGCACATACACTAACTATAAATGCACATACCCCAACTAAAAATGCACATACCCCAACTATTAATGCACATACCCTATCTATAAATGCACATACACTATCTATAAATGTATATACACTAACTATAAATGCACATACCCTAATTATAAATGTACATACCCTAACTATAAATGCACATACACTATCTATAAATGTATATACACTATCTAAAAATGCACACACCCCAACTATAAATGAACATACCCTAACTATAAATTTTATATACACTAACTATAAATGCACATACCCCAACTATAAATGCACATACACTAACTATAAATGCACATACCCTAACAATAAATGCACATACACTAACTAAAAATGCACATACACTAACTATAAATGTACATACACTAACTATGAAAGCACATACCCTAAATTTAAATGCACATACCCTAACTATAAATGCACATACCCTAACTATAAATGCGCATACCATAATTATAAATGTGCATACCCCGACTACAAATGCACATACACTAACTATAAATGCACATACACTAACTAAAAGTGTGCATACCCTAACTATAAATGCACATACACTAACTATAAATGCACATACCCCAACTATAAATGAACATACCCTAACTATAAATTTTATATACACTAACTATGAATGCACATACCCCAACTATAAATGCGCATACCCCAACTATAAATGCACATACACTAACTATAAATGCACATACACTGACTATAAATGCACATACACTAACTATAAATGTACATACCCTAACTATAAATGCACATTCACTAACTATAAATGCACATACCCTAACTATAAATGCACATACACTAACTATAAATGCACATACACTAACTATAAGTGCACATACCCCAACTATAAGTGCACATACCCCAACTATAAATGCACATACCCCAACTATAAATGCACATACCCTAACTATAAATGCACATACACTAACTAGAAATGCACATACCCCAACTATAAATGCACATACACTAACTATAAATGCACATACCCTAACTATAAATGCACAAACCCTAACTATAAATGCACATACCCTTACTATAAATGTACATACACTAACTATAAATGCACATACACTAACTATAAATGCACATACACTAACTATAAATGCACATACCCTAACTATAAATGCACATACCCTAACTATAAATGCACATACACTAACTATAAATGCACATACCCTAACTATAAATGCACATACCCTAACTATAAATGCACAGAAGCTAACTATAAATGCACATACCCTAACTATAAATGCACATTCCCTAACTAGAAAAGCACATACACTAACAATAAATGCACATACCCCAACTATAAATGAACATACCCTAACTATAAATGCACATACACTAACTATAAGTGCACATACCCTAACTATAAGTGCACATACCCTAACTATAAATGCACATACCCCAACTATAAATGAACATACCCTAACTATAAATGCAAATACCCTAGCTATAAATGCACATACACTAACTATAAATGCACATACACTAACTATAAATGCACATACCCCAACTATAAATGCACATATACTAACTATAAATGCACATACACTAACTATAAGTGCACATACCCCAACTATAAATGCACATACACTAACTATAAATGCACATACACTAACTAAAAATGCACATACACTAACTATAAATGCACATACCCCAACTATAAATGCACATACACTAACTATAAATGCACATACCCCAACAATAAATGCACATACACTAATTATAAATGTACATACACTAACTAGAAATGCACATACCCCAACTATAAATGCACATATCCCAACTATAAATGCACATACATTAACTATAAATGCACATACACTAACTATAAATGCACATACACTAACTATAAATGCACATACCCCAACTATAAATGCACATACCCTAACTATAAGTGCACATTCCCTAACTATAAATGCACATACACTAACTATAAATGCACATACACTAACTATTAATGCACATACCCTAACTATAAATGCACATACCCTAACTATAAATGCACATACCCTAACTATAAATGCACATACACTAACTATTAATGCACATACCCTAACTATAAATGCACATACCCTAACTATAAATGAACATACCCCAACTATAAATGCATATACACTAACTATAAATGCACATACCCTAATTATAAATGCACATACCCTAACTATAAATGCACATACCCCAACTATAAATGCACATACTCTAACTATTAATGCACATACCCTAACTATAAATGCACATACCCTAACTATAAATGAACATACCCCAACAATAAATACACATACATTAACTATAAATGCACATACCCTAACAATAAATGCACATACACTAATTATAAATGCACATACCCTAAATATAAGTGCACATACCCTATCTATAAATGCACATACCCTAACTATAAATGCACATACCCTAACTATAAATGCACATACCCCAACTATAAATGCACATACCCCAACTATAAATGCACATACCCTATCTATAAATGCACATACACTAACTATAAATGTATATACACTAACTATAAATGCACATACCCTAACTATAAATGTACATACCCTAACTATAAATGCACATACCCTAACTATAAATGCACAGAAACTAACTATAAATGCACATACCCTAACTATAAATGCACATTCCCTAACTAGAAAAGCACATACACTAACAATAAATGCACATACCCCAACTATAAATGCACATACCCCAACTATAAATGAACATACCCTAACTATAAATGCACATACACTAACTATAAGTGCACATACCCTAACTATAAGTGCACATACCCTAACTATAAATGCACATACCCCAACTATAAATGAACATACCCTAACTATAAATGCAAATACCCTAGCTATAAATGCACATACACTAACTATAAATGCACATACACTAACTATAAATGCACATACCCCAACTATAAATGCACATATACTAACTATAAATGCACATACACTAACTATAAGTGCACATACCCCAACTATAAATGCACATACACTAACTATAAATGCACATACCCTAACAATAAATGCACATACACTAATTATAAATGCACATACCCTAAATATAAGTGCACATACCATATCTATAAATGCACATACCCTAACTATAAATGCACATACCCTAACTATAAATGCACATACCCCAACTATAAATGCACATACCCCAACTATAAATGCACATACCCTATCTATAAATGCACATACACTAACTATAAATGTATATACACTAACTATAAATGCACATACCCTAACTATAAATGCACATACACTAACTATTCATGCACATACCCTAACAATAAATGCACATACCCTAACTATAAATGAACATACCCCAACTATAAATGCATATACACTAACTATAAATGCACATACCCTAACAATAAATGCACATACACTAACTATAAATGCACATACCCCAACTATAAATGCACATACCCTAACTATAAGTGCACATACCCTATCTATAAATGCACATACCCTAACTATAAATGCACATACCCTAACTATCAATGCACATACACTAACTATAAATGCACATACCCCAACTAAAAATGCACATACCCCAACTATTAATGCACATACCCTATCTATAAATGCACATACACTAACTATAAATGTATATACACTAACTATAAATGCACATACCCTAATTATAAATGTACATACCCTAACTATAAATGCACATACACTATCTATAAATGTATATACACTATCTATAAATGCACACACCCCAACTATAAATGAACATACCTTAACTATAAATTTTATATACACTAACTATAAATGCACATACCCCAACTATAAATGCACATACACTAGCTATAAATGCACATACCCTAACAATAAATGCACATACACTAACTAAAAATGCACATACACTAACTATAAATGTACATACACTAACTATGAATGCACATACCCTAAATTTAAATGCACATACCCTAACTATAAATGCACATACCCTAACTATAAATGCGCATACCATAATTATAAATGTGCATACCCCGACTACAAATGCACATACACTAACTATAAATGCACATACACTAACTAAAAGTGTGCATACCCTAACTATAAATGCACATACACTAACTATAAATGCACATACCCCAACTATAAATGAACATACCCTAACTATAAATTTTATATACACTAACTATAAATGCACATACCCCAACTATAAATGCGCATACCCCAACTATAAATGCACATACACTAACTATAAATGCACATACACTAACTATAAATGCACATACACTAACTATAAATGTACATACCCTAACTATAAATGCACATTCACTAACTATAAATGCACATACCCTAACTATAAATGCACATACACTAACTATAAATGCACATACACTAACTATAAGTGCACATACCCCAACTATAAGTGCACATACCCAAACTATAAATGCACATACCCCAACTATAAATGAACATACTCTAACTATAAATGAACATACCCTAACTATAAATGCACATACACTAACTATAAATTCACATACACTAACTATAAATGCACATACACTAACTAGAAATGCACATACCCCAACTATAAATGCACATACACTAACTATAAATGCACATACCCTAACTATAAATGCACATACCCTAACTATAAATGCACATACCCTTACTATAAATGTACATACACTAACTATAAATGCACATACACTAACTATAAATGCACATACACTAACTATAAATGCACATACCCTAACTATAAATGCACATACCCTAACTATAAATGCACATACACTAACTATAAATGCACATACCCTAACTATAAATGCACATACCCTAACTATAAATGCACAGAAACTAACTATAAATGCACATACCCTAACTATAAATGCACATTCCCTAACTAGAAAAGCACATACACTAACAATAAATGCACATACCCCAACTATAAATGCACATACCCCAACTATAAATGAACATACCCTAACTATAAATGCACATACACTAACTATAAGTGCACATACCCTAACTATAAGTGCACATACCCTAACTATAAATGCACATACCCCAACTATAAATGAACATACCCTAACTATAAATGCAAATACCCTAGCTATAAATGCACATACACTAACTATAAATGCACATACACTAACTATAAATGCACATACCCCAACTATAAATGCACATATACTAACTATAAATGCACATACACTAACTATAAGTGCACATACCCCAACTATAAATGCACATACACTAACTATAAATGCACATACACTAACTATACATGCACATACACTAACTATAAATGCACATACCCCAACTATAAATGCACATACACTAACTATAAATGCACATACCCCAACAATAAATGCACATACACTAATTATAAATGTACATACACTAACTAGAAATGCACATACCCCAACTATAAATGCACATATCCCAACTATAAATGCACATACACTAACTATAAATGCACATACACTAACTATAAATGCACATACACTAACTATAAATGCACATACCCCAACTATACATGCACATACCCTAACTATAAGTGCACATTCCCTAACTATAAATGCACATACACTAACTATAAATGCACATACACTAACTATTAATGCACATACCCTAACTATAAATGCACATACCCTAACTATAAATGCACATACCCTAACTATAAATGCACATACACTAACTATTAATGCACATACCCTAACTATAAATGCACATACCCTAACTATAAATGAACATACCCCAACTATAAATGCATATACACTAACTATAAATGCACATACCCTAATTATAAATGCACATACCCTAACTATAAATGCACATACCCCAACTATAAATGCACATACTCTAACTATTAATGCACATACCCTAACTATAAATGCACATACCCTAACTATAAATGAACATACCCCAACAATAAATGCACATACACTAACTATAAATGCACATACCCTAACAATAAATGCACATACACTAATTATAAATGCACATACCCTAAATATAAGTGCACATACCCTATCTATAAATGCACATACCCTAACTATAAATGCACATACCCTAACTATAAATGCACATATCCCAACTATAAATGCACATACCCCAACTATAAATGCACATACCCTATCTATAAATGCACATACACTAACTATAAATGTATATACACTAACTATAAATGCACATACCCTAACTATAAATGTACATACCCTAACTATAAATGCACATACACTAACTATAAATGTATATACACTATCTATAAATGCACACACCCCAACTATAAATGCACATAAACTAACTATAAATGCACATACCCTAACTATAAATGCACATACCCTAACTATAAATGCACATACACTAACTATTAATGCACATACCCTAACAATAAATGCACATACCCTAACTATAAATGAACATACCCCAACTATAAATGCATATACACTAACTATAAATGCACATACCCTAACAATAAATGCACATACACTAACTATAAATGCACATACCCCAACTATAAATGCACATACCCTAACTATAAGTGCACATACCCTATCTATAAATGCACATACCCTAACTATAAATGCACATACCCTAACTATAAATGCACATACACTAACTATAAATGCACATACCCCAACTAAAAATGCACATACCCCAACTATTAATGCACATACACTAACTATAAATGCACATACCCTAACAATAAATGCACATACACTAACTATAAATGTACATACACTAACTATGAATGCACATACCCTAAATTTAAATGCACATACCCTAACTATAAATGCACATACCCTAACTATAAATGCGCATACCATAATTATAAATGTGCATACCCCGACTACAAATGCACATACACTAACTATAAATGCACATACACTAACTAAAAGTGTGCATACCCTAACTATAAATGCACATACACTAACTATAAATGCACATACACCAACTATAAATAAACATACCCTAACTATAAATTTTATATACACTAACTATAAATGCACATACCCCAACTATAAATGCGCATACCCCAACTATAAATGCACATACACTAACTATAAATGCACATACACTAACTATAAATGCACATACACTAACTATAAATGTACATACCCTAACTATAAATGCACATTCACTAACTATAAATGCACATACCCTAACTATAAATGCACATACACTAACTATAAATGCACATACACTAACTATAAGTGCACATACCCTAACTATAAGTGCACATACCCCAACTATAAATGCACATACCCCAACTATAAATGAACATACTCTAACTATAAATGAACATACCCTAACTATAAATGCACATACACTAACTATAAATTCACATACACTAACTATAAATGCACATACACTAACTAGAAATGCACATACCCCAACTATAAATGCACATATACTAACTAGAAATGCACATACACTAACTATAAATGCACATACCCCAACTATAATTGAACATACCCTAACTATAAGTGCACATTCCCTAACTATAAATGCACATACCCCAACTATAAATGCACATACAATAACTATTAATGCACATACCCCAACTATAAATGCACATACACTAGCTATAAATGCACATACACTAACTATAAATCAACATACCCCAACTATAAATGCATATACACTAACTATAAATGCACATATCCTAACTATAAATGCACATACCCTAACTATAAATGCACATACACTAACTATAAATGCACATACCCTAACTATAAATGCACATACACTAACTATAAATGCACATACCCCAACTATAAATGCACATACACTAACTATAAATGCACATACCCTAACAATAAATGCACATACACTAAATATAAAAGCACATACCCCAACTATAAATCCGCATACCCTAACTATAAATGCACATACCCTATCTATAAATGCACATACCCCAACTATAAATGCACATACACTAACTATAAATGCACATACCCTAACTATACATGCACATACCTTAACTATAAATGCACATACACTAACTATAAATGCACATACCTTAACTATAAATGCACATACCCCAACTATAAATGCACATACACTAACTATAAATGCACATACCCTAACAATAAATGCACATACACTAACTATAAAAGCACATACCCCAACTATAAATGCGCATACCCTAACTATAAATGCACATACCCTATCTATAAATGCACATACCCCAACTATAAATGCACATACACTAACTATAAATGCACATACCCTAACTATACATGCACATACCTTAACTATAAATGCACATACACTAACTATAAATGCACATACCCTAACTATAAATGCACATACCCTAACTATAAATGCACAGACACTAACTATAAATGCACATACCCTAACTATAAATGCACATTCCCTAACTATAAATGCACATACACTAACTATAAATGCACATATCCCAACTATAAATGTACATACACTAACTATAAATGCACATAACCCAATTATAAATGCACATACACTAACTATAAAAGCACATACACTAACAATAAATGCACATACCCCAATTATAAATGCACATACCCCAACTATAAATGCACATACACTAACTATAAATGCACATACCCTAGCTATAAATGCACATGCACTAACTATAAATGCACATACACTAACTATATATGCACATACCCCAACTATAAATGCACATATACTAACTATAAATGCACATACACTGACTATAAGTGCACATACCCCAACTATAAATGCACATATCCCAACTATAAATGCACATACACTAACTATAAATGCACATACCCTAGCTATAAATGCACATGCACTAACTATAAATGCACATACACTAACTATATATGCACATACCCCAACTATAAATGCACATATACTAACTATAAATGCCCATACACTAACTATAAATGCACATACCCTAACAATAAATGCACACACACTAACTATAAATGTACATACACTAACTATAAATGCACATACCCTAACTATAAATGCACATACCCTAACTATAAATGCACATACACTAACTATTAATGCAAATACCCTAACAATAAATGCACATACCCTAACTATAAATGAACATACCCCAACTATAAATGCACATACACTAACTATAAATGCACATACCCCAACTATAAATGCACATACCCTAACTATAAGTGCACATACCCTATCTATAAATGCACATACCCTAACTATAAATGCACATACCCTAACTATAAATGCACATACACTAACTATAAATGCACATACCCCAACTATAAATGCACATACCCCAACTATTAATGCACATACCCTATCTATAAATGCACATACACTAACTATAAATGTATATACACTAACTATAAATGCACATACCCTAATTATAAATGTACATACCCTTACTATAAATGCACATACACTAACTATAAATGTATATACACTATCTATAAATGCACACACCCCAACTATAAATGAACATACCCTAACTATAAATTTTATATACACTAACTATAAATGCACATACCCCAACTATAAATGGACATACACTAACTAAAAATGCACATACACTAACTATAAATGTACATACACTAACTATGAATGCACATACCCTAACTATAAATGCACATACCCTAACAATAAATGCACATACCCCAACTATAAATGCACATACCCTAACTATAAATACACATACCCCAACTATAAATGCACATACAATAACTATAAATGCACATACACTAACTATAAATGCACATACACTAACTATAAATGCACATACCCCAACTATAAATGCACATACACCAACTATAAATGCACATACCCTAACAATAAATGCACATACACTAATTATAAATGTACATACACTAACTAGAAATGCACATACCCAAACTATAAATGCACATATCCCAACTATAAATGCACATACACTAACTATAAATGCACATACACTAACTATAAATGCACATACACTAACTATAAATGCACATTCCCCAACTATAAATGCACATACACCAACTATAAATGCACATACCCTAACAATAAATGCACATACACTAATTATAAATGCACATTCACTAACTATAAATGCACATACCCCAACTATAAATGCACATTCACTAACTATAAATGCACATACACTAACTATAAATGCACATACCCCAACTATACATGCACATACCCTAACTATAAGTGCACATACCCTAACTATAAATGCACATACCCTAACTATAAATGCACATACCCTAACTATAAATGCACATGCACTCACTATAAATGCACATACCCTAACTATAAATGAACATACCCCAACTATAAATGTACATACCCCAACTATAAATGCACATACACTAACTATAAATGCACATACCCTAACAATAAATGCACATACACTAACTAAAAATGCACATACACTAACTATAAATGTACATACACTAACTATGAATGCACATACCCTAAATTTAAATGCACATACCCTAACTATAAATGCGCATACCATAATTATAAATGTGCATACCCCGACTACAAATGCACATACACTAACTATAAATGCACATACACTAACTAAAAGTGTGCATACCCTAACTATAAATGCACATACCCTAACTATAAATGCACATACCCTAACTATAAATGCACATACCCTAACTATAAATGCACATACCCCAACTATAAATGTACATACACTAACTATAAATGCACATAACCCAATTATAAATGCACATACACTAACTATAAAAGCACAAACACTAACAATAAATGCACATACCCCAACTATAAATGCACATACCCCAACTATAAATACACATACACTAACTATAAATGCACATACACTAACTATAAGTGCACATACCCTAACTATAAGTGCACATACCCTAACTATAAATGCACATACCCCAACTATAAATGAACATACCCTAACTATAAATGCACATACCCTAGCTATAAATGCACATACCCTAACTATAAATGCACATACACTAACTATAAATGCACATATCCCAACTATAAATGCACATACCCTAACTATAAATGCACATACCCTAACAATAAATGCACATACACTAACTATAAAAGCACATACACCAACTATAAATGCGCATACCCTAACTATAAATGCACATACCCTAACAATAAATGCACATACACTAACTATAAAAGCACATACACCAACTATAAATGCGCATACCCTAACTATAAATGCACATACCCTAACTATAAATGCACATACACTAACTATAAATGAACATACCCTAACTATAAATGCACATACCCTAACTATAAATGCACAGAAACTAACTATAAATGCACATACCCTAACTATAAATGCACATTCCCTAACTATAAATGCACATACCCTAACTATAAATGCACAGAAACTAACTATAAATGCACATACCCTAACTATAAATGCACATTCCCTAACTAGAAAAGCACATACACTAACAATAAATGCACATACCCCAACTATAAATGCACATACCCCAACTATAAATGAACATACCCTAACTATAAATGCACATACACTAACTATAAGTGCACATACCCTAACTATAAGTGCACATACCCTAACTATAAATGCACATACCCCAACTATAAATGAACATACCCTAACTATAAATGCACATACCCTAGCTATAAATGCACATACACTAACTATAAATGCACATACACTAACTATAAATGCACATACCCCAACTATAAATGCACATATACTAACTATAAATGCACATACACTAACTATAAGTGCACATACACTAACTATAAATGCACATACACTAACTATAAATGCACATACACTAACTATACATGCACATACCCTAACTATAAATGCACATACACTAACTATTAATGCACATACCCTAACTATAAATGCACATACCCTAACTATAAATGAACATACCCCAACTATAAATGCACATACACTAACTATAAATGCACATACCCTAACAATAAATGCACATACACTAATTATAAATGCACATACCCTAAATATAAGTGCACATACCCTATCTATAAATGCACATACCCTAACTATAAATGCACATACCCTAACTATAAATGCACATACCCCAACTATAAATGCACATACCCCAACTATAAATGCACATACCCTATCTATAAATGCACATACACTAACTATAAATGTATATACACTAACTATAAATGCACATACTCTAACTATAAATGTACATACCCTAACTATAAATGCACATACACTAACTATAAATGTATATACACTATCTATAAATGCACACACCCCAACTATAAATGCACATACACTAACTATAAATGCACATACCCTAACTATAAATGCACATACCCTAACTATAAATGCACATACACTAACTATTAATGCACATACCCTAACAATAAATGCACATACCCTAACTATAAATGAACATACCCCAACTATAAATGCATATACACTAACTATAAATGCACATACCCTAACAATAAATGCACATACACTAACTATAAATGCACATACACTAACTATAAATGCACATACCCCAACTATAAATGCACATACCCTAACTATAAGTGCACATACCCTATCTATAAATGCACATACCCTAACTATAAATGCACATACCCTAACTATAAATGCACATACACTAACTATAAATGCACATACCCCAACTAAAAATGCACATACCCCAACTATTAATGCACATACCCTATCTATAAATGCACATACACTAACTATAAATGTATATACACTAACTATAAATGCACATACCCTAATTATAAATGTACATACCCTAACTATAAATGCACATACACTAACTATAAATGTATATACACTATCTATAAATGCACACACCCCAACTATAAATGAACATACCCTAACTATAAATTTTATATACACTAACTATAAATGCACATACCCCAACTATAAATGCACATACACTAACTATAAATGCACATACCCTAACAATAAATGCACATACACTAACTAAAAATGCACATACACTAACTATAAATGTACATACACTAACTGTCACGATGCCGGCTGGCAGGAGGTGGATCCTCTGTGCCAGAGAGGGATAGGCGTGGACCGTGCTAGTGGACCGGTTCTAAGTCACTACTGGTTTTCACCAGAGCCCGCCGCAAAGCGGGATGGTCTTGCTGCGGCGTTAGTGACCAGGTCGTATCCACTAGCAACGGCTCAACCTCTCTGACTGCTGAAGATAGGCGCGGTACAAGGGAGTAGGCAGAAGCAAGGTCGGACGTAGCAGAAGGTCGGGGCAGGCAGCAAGGATCGTAGTCAGGGGCAACGGCAGGAGGTCTGGAACACAGGCTAGGAACACACAAGGAAACGCTTTCACTGGCACAATGGCAACAAGATCCGGCGAGGGAGTGCAGGGGAAGTGAGGTATACATAGGGAGTGCACAGGTGAACACACTGATTAGAACCACTTGCGCCAATCAGCGGCGCAGTGGCCCTTTAAATCGCAGAGACCCGGCGTGCGCGCGCCCTAGGGAGCGGGGCCGCGCGTGCCGGGACAGGACCGACGGAGAGCGAGTCAGGTACGGGAGCCGGGGTGCGCATCGCGAGCGGGCGCCACCCGCATCGCGAATCACATCCCGGCTGGAGGCGGTATCGCAGCGCACCGGGTCAGTGGATCTGACCGGAGCGCTGCAGTAGCGAGAGTGTAGCGAGCGCTCCGGGGAGGAGCGGGAACCCGGAGCGCTCGGCGTAACAGTACCCCCCCCCTTGGGTCTCCCCCTCTTCTTAGAGCCTGAGAACCTGAGGAGCAGACTTTTGTCTAGGATATTGTCCTCAGGTTCCCAGGATCTCTCTTCAGGACCACAACCCTCCCAATCGACCAAAAAAAAAGTTTTCCCTCTGACCTTCTTGGAGGCCAGTATCTCCTTTACGGAGAAGATGTCCGAGGAGCCGGAAACAGGAGTGGGAGAAACAAGTTTGGGAGAGAAACGGTTGATGATGAGTGGTTTAAGAAGAGAAACGTGAAAGGCATTAGGAATACGAAGAGAAGGAGGAAGAAGAAGTTTGTAAGAGACAGGATTAATCTGGCACAAAATTTTGAAAGGACCAAGATAGCGTGGTCCCAATTTGTAGCTAGGGACACGGAAGCGGACATATTTAGCGGAGAGCCATACCTTGTCTCCAGGAGAAAAAATGGGGGGAGCTCTTCTTTTCTTATCAGCAAACTTCTTCATGCGTGATGAAGCCTGTAAGAGAGAATTTTGGGTCTCTTTCCATATGGTGGAAAGATCACGAGATATTTCATCCACAGCGGGCAAACCAGAGGGCAAGGGAGTAGGGAGGGGGGGGAAGAGGGTG
Organism: Hyla sarda; assembly: GCF_029499605.1. Classification (NCBI taxonomy): domain Eukaryota; kingdom Metazoa; phylum Chordata; class Amphibia; order Anura; family Hylidae; genus Hyla; species Hyla sarda. The sequence continues at coordinate 142,527,385 of NC_079197.1, read as the reverse complement.
ACGGCCGTACACCACGAAAAATGGGGATTTGGAGGAAGATTCAGAGACTCTGAAGTTATACGAGAATTCGGCCCATGGTAGAAGATCTGCCCAGTCATCCTGGCGGGAGGAAACAAAATGCCGTAAATAATCACCCAGGACCTGGTTAATTCTTTCTACTTGCCCATTGGATTGAGGATGATAGGCAGAAGAAAAGTTTAATTTAATCTTGAGTTGTTTACAGAGAGCCCTCCAGAATTTTGACACGAATTGGACGCCTCTGTCCGAGACGATCTGCGTGGGCAACCCGTGAAGACGAAAAATGTGTACAAAAATTTTTTTGCCAACTGAGGCGCTGAAGGAAGACCAGGAAGAGGGATGAAATGTGCCATCTTGGAGAATCGATCAACGACCACCCAAACAACAGTGTTGCCACGGGATGGGGGTAAGTCTGTAATAAAGTCCATACCAATCAGAGACCAAGGCTGTTCGGGGACAGGCAGAGGATGAAGAAGACCAGCGGGCTTCTGGCGAGGAGTCTTATCCCGGGCACAGACAGTGCAGGCTCGCACAAAATCCACAACATCCGTCTCCAGAGTCGGCCACCAATAGAAACGAGAGATGAGTTGCACGGATTTCTTGATTCCCGCATGACCTGCGAGATGGGAGGAGTGACCCCATTTGAGGATTCCGAGGCGTTGGCGTGGAGAGACGAAGGTCTTCCCTGGAGGAGTTTGCCTGATGGAGGCTGGAGAAGTGGAGATCAGGCAGTCAGGAGGAATGATGTGTTGCGGAGAGAGCTCTACTTCCGAGGCATCCGAGGAACGAGAGAGAGCATCGGCCCTAATGTTCTTATCGGCAGGCCGAAAGTGAATTTTAAAATTAAATTGGGCAAAGAACAGAGACCACCTGGCCTGGCGAGGATTCAGCCGTTGGGCAGACTGGAGATAGGAGAGGTTCTTGTGATCGGTGTAAATAATAACTGGAAATCTTGATCCCTCCAGCAGATGCCTCCATTCCTCAAGTGCTAATTTAATGGCTAGTAGCTCTCGATCCCCGATGGAGTAGTTCCTCTCCGCCGGAGATAAGGTCCTAGAAAAAAAACCACAAGTAACAGCATGCCCGGAAGAATTTTTTTGTAGAAGGACCGCTCCAGCTTCTACTGAGGAGGCATCAACCTCCAATAGGAAGGGTTTAGATGGGTCAGGTCTGGAGAGCACGGGAGCCGAAGAAAAGGCAGACTTGAGCTGTTTAAAGGCGTCTTCCGCTTGAGGAGGCCATGACTTAGGATTGGCATTCTTTTTGGTTAAAGCCACGATAGGAGCCACAATGGTAGAAAAATGTGGAATAAATTGTCTGTAATAATTGGCGAACCCCAAAAAACGTTGGATAGCACGGAGTCCGGAGGGGCGTGGCCAATCTAAGACGGCAGAGAGTTTGTCTGGATCCATTTGTAGTCCCTGGCCAGAGACCAAGTATCCTAGGAAAGGAAGAGATTGACATTCAAACAGACATTTCTCCATTTTGGCATAAAGTTGATTGTCACGAAGTCTCTGAAGAACCATGCGGACATGCTGGCGGTGTTCTTCTAGGTTGGCAGAAAAAATCAGGATATCGTCCAGATACACAACAACACAGGAATATAAGAGATCACGAAAAATTTCATTAACAAAGTCTTGGAAGACGGCAGGGGCGTTGCACAGGCCAAAGGGCATGACCAGATACTCAAAGTGTCCATCTCTAGTGTTAAATGCCGTTTTCCATTCATCCCCCTCTCTGATGCGGATGAGATTATAAGCACCTCTTAAGTCCAGTTTGGTAAAGATGTGGGCACCTTGGAGGCGATCAAAGAGTTCAGAGATGAGAGGTAGGGGGTAGCGGTTCTTTACCGTGATTTTATTAAGACCGCGGTAGTCAATGCAAGGACGTAGGGAGCCATCTTTTTTGGACACAAAGAAAAAACCGGCTCCGGCAGGAGAGGAGGATTTGCGGATAAAGCCCTTTTTTAAATTCTCCTGGATGTACTCAGACATAGCAAGAGTCTCTGGGGCAGAGAGAGGATAAATTCTGCCCCGGGGTGGAGTAGTGCCCGGGAGGAGGTCAATAGGACAGTCATAAGGCCTGTGAGGAGGTAGAGTCTCAGCTTGTTTTTTGCAAAAAACATCCGCAAAGTCAATATAGGCCTTAGGGAGACCGGTTACAGGGGGAACCACAGGGTCACGGCAAGGAGAACTGGGAACCGGTTTAAGGCAGTCCTTGAAACAAGAGGAACCCCAACTCTTGATCTCCCCAGTGGACCAATCCAGGGTTGGGGAATGGTGTTGAAGCCAGGGTAGTCCGAGGAGAATTTCGGAAGTGCAATTGGGGAGGACCAAAAACTCAATTTTCTCGTGATGAGGTCCGATGCACATTAGGAGGGGCTCCGTGCGGAAACGTATGGTACAGTCCAATCTTTCATTGTTAACACAATTGATGTAGAGGGGTCTGGCGAGACTGGTCACTGGGATGTTGAACCTGTTGATGAGAGAGGCTAAAATAAAATTTCCTGCAGATCCGGAATCCAAGAAGGCCATAGTAGAGAAGGAGAAGGTAGAGGCAGATATCCGCACAGGCACAGTAAGACGTGGAGAAGCAGAGTTGACATCAAGGACTGTGTCACCTTTGTGCGGAGTCAGCGTACGTCTTTCCAGGCGGGGAGGACGGATAGGACAATCCTTCAGGAAGTGTTCGGTACCGGCACAGTACAGGCAGAGATTCTCCATGCGGCGTCGTGTCCTCTCTTGAGGTGTCAGGCGAGACCGGTCGACCTGCATAGCCTCCACGGCGGGAGGCACAGGAACGGATTGCAGGGGACCAGAGGAGAGAGGAGCCGGGGAGAAAAAACGCCTCGTGCGAACAAAGTCCATATCCTGGCGGAGCTCCTGACGCCTTTCGGAAAAACGCATGTCAATGCGAGTGGCTAGAAGAATGAGTTCATGTAGGTTAGCAGGGATTTCTCGTGCGGCCAGAACATCTTTAATGTTGCTGGATAGGCCTTTTTTAAAGGTCGCGCAGAGGGCCTCATTATTCCAGGATAGTTCAGAAGCAAGAGTACGGAATTGTACGGCGTACTCGCCAACGGAAGAATTACCCTGGACCAGGTTCAACAGGGCAGTCTCAGCAGAAGAGGCTCGGGCAGGTTCCTCAAAGACACTTCGAATTTCCGAGAAGAAGGAGTGTACAGAGGCAGTGACGGGGTCATTGCGGTCCCAGAGCGGTGTGGCCCATGACAGAGCTTTTCCAGATAGAAGGCTGACTACGAAAGCCACCTTAGACCTTTCAGTAGGAAACTGGTCCGACATCATCTCCAAGTGCAGGGAACATTGAGAAAGAAAGCCACGGCAAAATTTAGAGTCCCCATCAAATTTATCCGGCAAGGATAGTCGTAGGCCTGAAGCGGCCACTCGCTGCGGAGGAGGTGCAGGAGCTGGCGGAGGAGATGATTGCTGAAGCTGTGGTAGTAGCTGCTGTAGCATCACGGTCAGTTGAGACAGCTGGTGGCCTTGTTGCGCTATCTGTTGTGACTGCTGGGCGACCACCATGGTGAGGTCGGCGACAACTGGCAGAGGGACTTCAGCGGGATCCATGGCCGGATCTACTGTCACGATGCCGGCTGGCAGGAGGTGGATCCTCTGTGCCAGAGAGGGATAGGCGTGGACCGTGCTAGTGGACCGGTTCTAAGTCACTACTGGTTTTCACCAGAGCCTGCCGCAAAGCGGGATGGTCTTGCTGCGGCGGTAGTGACCAGGTCGTATCCACTAGCAACGGCTCAACCTCTCTGACTGCTGAAGATAGGCGCGGTACAAGGGAGTAGGCAGAAGCAAGGTCGGACGTAGCAGAAGGTCGGGGCAGGCAGCAAGGATTGTAGTCAGGGGCAACGGCAGGAGGTCTGGAACACAGGCTAGGAACACACAAGGAAACGCTTTCACTGGCAAAATGGCAACAAGATCCGGCGAGGGAGTGCAGGGGAAGTGAGGTATACATAGGGAGTGCACAGGTGAACACACTGATTAGAACCACTTGCGCCAATCAGCGGCGCAGTGGCCCTTTAAATCGCAGAGATAACTAGGGAGCGGGGCCGCGCGCGCCGGGACAGGACCGACGGAGAGCGAGTCAGGTACGGGAGCCGGGGTGCGCATCGCGAGCGGGCGCCACCCGCATCGCGAATCGCATCCCGGCTGGAGGCGGTATCGCAGCGCACCGGGTCAGTGGATCTGACCGGAGCGCTGCAGTAGCGAGAGTGTAGCGAGCGCTCCGGGGAGGAGCGGGAACCCGGAGCGCTCGGCGTAACACTAACTATGAATGCACATACCCTAAATTTAAATGCACATACCCTAACTATAAATGCACATACCCTAACTATAAATGCGCATACCATAATTATAAATGTGCATACCCCGACTACAAATGCACATACACTAACTATAAATGCACATACACTAACTAAAAGTGTGCATACCCTAACTATAAATGCAAATACACTAACTATAAATGCACATACCCCAACTATAAATGAACATACCCTAACTATAAATTTTATATACACTAACTATAAATGCACATACCCCAACTATAAATGCGCATACCCCAACTATAAATGCACATACACTAACTATAAATGCACATACACTAACTATAAATGCACATACACTAACTATAAATGTACATACCCTAACTATAAATGCACATTCACTAACTATAAATGCACATACCCTAACTATAAATGCACATACACTAAGTATAAATGCACATACACTAACTATAAGTGCACATACCCTAACTATAAGTGCACATACACTAACTAGAAATGCACATACCCCAACTATAAATGCACATATCCCAACTATAAATGCACATACACTAACTATAAATGCACATACACTAACTATAAATGCACATACCCCAACTATAAATGCACATATCCCAAATATAAATGCACATACCCTAACTATAAATGCACATACCCTAACTATAAATGCACATACCCTAACTATAAATGCACATACACTAACTATTAATGCACATACCCTAACTATAAATGCACATACCCTAACTATAAATGAACATACCCCAACTATAAATGCATATACACTAACTATAAATGCACATATCCTAACTATAAATGCACATACCCTAACTATAAATGTACATACCCCAACTATAAATGCACATACACTAACTATAAATGCACATACCCTAACAATAAATGCACATACACTAACTATAAATGCACATACACTAACTGTAAATGCACATACCCCAACTATAAATGCACATATACTAACTATAAATGCACATACACTAACTATAAATGCACATACCCCAACTATAAATGCACATACCCTAACAATAAATGCACATACACTAACTTTAAATGCACATACCCCAACTATAAATGCACATACCCTAACTATAAGTCCACATACCATATCTATAAATGCACATACCCTAACTATAAATGCACATACCCTATCTATAAATGCACATACACTAACTATAAATGCACATACCCTAACTATAAATGTACATACCCTAACTATAAATGCACATACACTAACTATAAATGCACATACCCCAACTATAAATGCACATACCCCAACTATAAATGCACATACACTAACTAGAAATGCACATACCCTAACTATAAATACACATACCCCAACTATAAATGCACATACACTAACTAGAAATGCACACACCCCAACTATAAATGTGCATACACTAACTATAAATGCACATACTCTAACTATAAATGCACATACCCTAACTTTAAATGCACAAACCTTAACTATAAATGCGCATACCCTAACTATAAATGCACATACCCTAACTATAAATGCACATACACTAACTATAAATGCCCATACACTAACTATAAATGCACATACCCTAACTATAAATGCACATACCCCAACTATAAATGCCCATACACTAACTATAAATTCGGACACACTAACTATAAATGCACATACACTGACTATAAATGCACATACTCTAACTATAAAAGCACATACCCTAACTTTAAATGCACAAACCATAACTATAAATGCGCATACCCTAACTATAAATGCACATACCCTAACTATAAATGCACATACACTAACTATAAATGCACATACACTAACTATAAATGCACATACCCCAACTATAAATGCACATATACTAACTATAAATGCACATACACTAACTATAAGTGCACATACCCCAACTATAAATGCACATACACTAACTAAAAATGCACATACCCTAACAATAAATGCACACACACTAACTATAAATGTACATACACTAACTAGAAATGCACATACCCCAACTATAAATGCACATATCCCAACTATAAATGCACATACACTAACTATAAATGCACATACCCTAACTATACATGCACATACCTTAACTATAAATGCACATACCCCAACTATAAATGCACATATACTAACTATAAATGCACATACACTAACTATAAGTGCACATACCCCAACTATAAATGCACATACACTAACTATAAATGCACATACCCTAACAATAAATGCACACACACTAACTATAAATGTACATACACTAACTAGAAATGCACATACCCCAACTATAAATGCACATACACTAACTATAAATGCACATACCCTAACTATACATGCACATACCTTAACTATAAATGCACATACACTAACTATAAATGCACATACCCTAACTATAAATGAACATACTCCAACTATAAATGCACATACCTTAACTATAAATGCACATACCCTAACTATGAATGCACAGACACTAACTATAAATGCACATACCCTAACTATAAATGCACATTCCCTAACTATAAATGCACATACACTAACTATAAATGCACATATCCCAACTATAAATGTACATACACTTACTATAAATGCACATAACCCAATTATAAATGCACATACACTAACTATAAAAGCACATACACTAACAATAAATGCACATACCCCAACTATAAATGCACATACCCCAACTATAAATGCACATACCCTAACTATAAATGCACATACCCTAGCTATAAATGCACATACACTAACTATAAATGCACATACACTAACTTTATATGCACATACCCCAACTATAAATGCACATATACTAACTATAAATGCACATACACTAACTATAAGTGCACATACCCCAACTATAAATGCACATACACTAACTATAAATGCACATACTCTAACAATAAATGCACACACACTAACTATAAATGTACATACACTAACTAGAAATGCACATACCCCAACTATAAATGCACATATCCCAACTATAAATGCACATACACTAACTATAAATGCACACACACTAACTATAAATGCACATACACTAACTATAAATGCACATATCCCAACTATAAATGCACATACCCCAACTATAAATGCATATACCCTAACTATAAATGCACATACCCTAACTATAAATGTACATACCCCAACTATAAATGCACATACACTAACTATAAATGCACATACCCTAACAATAAATGCACATACACTAACTATAAATGCACATACACTAACTGTAAATGCACATACCCCAACTATAAATGCACATATACTATTTATAAATGCACATACACTAACTATAAATGCACATACCCCAACTATAAATGCACATACCCTAACAATAAATGCACATACACTAACTTTAAATGCACATACCCCAACTATAAATGCACATACCCTAACTATAAGTCCACATACCCTATCTATAAATGCACATACCCTAACTATAAATGCACATACCCTAACTATAAATGCACATACACTAACTATAAATGCACATACCCCAACTATAAATGCACATACCCCAACTATAAATGCACATACCCTATCTATAAATGCACATACACTAACTATAAATGCACATACCCTAACTATAAATGTACATACCCTAACTATAAATGCACATACACTAACTATAAATGCACATACCCCAACTATAAATGCACATACCCCAACTATAAATGCACATACACTAACTAGAAATGCACATACCCTAACTATAAATACACATACCCCAACTATAAATGCACATACACTAACTAGAAATGCACATACCCCAACTATAAATGTGCATACACTAACTATAAATGCACATACTCTAACTATAAATGCACATACCCTAACTTTAAATGCACAAACCTTAACTATAAATGCGCATACCCTAACTATAAATGCACATACCCTAACTATAAATGCACATATACTAACTATAAATGCCCATGCACTAACTATAAATGCACATACCCTAACTATAAATGCACATACCCCAACTATAAATGCCCATACACTAACTATAAATTCGGACACACTAACTATAAATGCACATACACTGACTATAAATGCACATACTCTAACTATAAAAGCACATACCCTAACTTTAAATGCACAAACCATAACTATAAATGCGCATACCCTAACTATAAATGCACATACCCTAACTATAAATGCACATACACTAACTATAAATGCACATACACTAACTATAAATGCACATACCCCAACTATAAATGCCCATACACTAACTAAAAATGCATATACCCTAACTATAAATGCCCATACACTAACTATAAATGCCCATACACTAACTATAAATGCATATACCCCAACTATAAATGCCCATACACTAACTATAAATGCACATACCCCAACTATAAATGCATATACACTAACTATAAATGCACATACCCTAACTATAAATGCGCATATCCTAACTATAAATGCACATACCCTAACTATAAATGCACATACACTAACTATAAATGCCCATACACTAACTATAAATGCACATACCCTAACTATAAATGCACATACCCCAACTATAAATGCCCATACACTAACTATAAATTCAAACACACTAACTATAAATGCACATACACTGACTATAAATGCACATACACTAACTATAAATGCACATACACTGACTATAAATGCACATACCCTAACTATAAATGCACATACCCTAACTATAAATGCACATACCCTAACTATAAATGCACATACACTAACTATAAATGCACATACACTAACTATATATGCACATACCCCAACTATAAATGCACATACACTAACTATAAAAGCACATACACTAACAATAAATGCACATACCCCAACTATAAATGCACATACCCCAACTATAAATGCACATACCCTAACTATAAATTCACACACCCTAGCTATAAATGCACATACACTAACTATAAATGCACATACACTAACTATAAGTGCACATACCCCAACTATAAATGCACATACACTAACTATAAATGCACATACCCTAACAATAAATGCACACACACACTAACTATAAATGTACATACACTAACTAGAAATGCACATACCCCAACTATAAATGCACATATCCCAACTATAAATGCACATACACTAACTATAAATGCATATACACTAACTATAAGTGCACATACCCTAACTATAAATGCACATACCCTAACTATAAATGTACATACCCCAACTATAAATGCACATACACTAACTATAAATGCACATACCCTAACTATAAATGCACATACCCCAACTATAAATGCACATATACTAACTATAAATGCACATACCCTAACAATAAATGCACATACACTAACAATAAATGCACATACACTAACTATAAATGCACATACCCCAACTATAAATGCACATATACTAACTATAAATGCACATACACTAACTATAAATGCACATACCCCAACTATAAATGCACATACCCTAACAATAAATGCACATACACTAACTATAAATGCACATACCCCAACTAAAAATGCACATACCCTAACTATAAGTCCACATACCCTATCTATAAATGCACATACCCTAACTATAAATGCACATACCCTAACTATAAATGCACATACACTAACTATAAATGCACATACCCCAACTATAAATGCACATACCCCAACTATAAATGCACATACCCTAACTATAAATGTACATACCCTAACTATAAATGCACATACACTAACTATAAATGTAAATACACTATCTATAAATGCACACACCCCAACTATAAATGCACATACACTAACTATAAATGCACATACCCCAACTATAAATGCACATACCCCAACTATAAATGCACATACACTAACTAGAAATGCACATACCCTAACTATAAATGCACATACCCCAACTATAAATGCACATACACTAACTAGAAATGCACATACCCCAACTATAAATGTGCATACACTAACTATAAATGCACATTCTCTAACTATAAATGCACATACCCTAACTATAAATGCACATACACTAACTATAATTGCACATACACTAACTATAAATGCACATACCCCAACTATAAATGCCCATACACTAACTATAAATTCGGACACACTAACTATAAATGCACATACACTGACTATAAATGCACATACTCTAACTATAAAAGCACATACCCTAACTTTAAATGCACAAACCATAACTATAAATGCGCATACCCTAACTATAAATGCACATACCCTAACAATAAATGCACATACACTAACTATAAATGCACATACACTAACTATAAATGCACATACCCCAACTATAAATGCCCATACACTAACTAAAAATGCACATACCCTAACAATAAATGCACATACACTAACTATAAATGTACATACACTAACAATAAATGCACATACTCTAACTATAAATGTACATACACTAACTATAAATGCACATACACTAACTATAAATGCACATACACCAACTATAAATGCACATACACTAACTATAAATGCACATACCCCAACTATAAAAGCACATACCCTAACTATAAGTGCACATACCCTATCTATAAATGCACATACCCTAACTATAAATGCACATACCCTAACTATAAATGCACATGCACTAACTATAAATGCACATACACTAACTATAAATTCAAACACACTAACTATAAATGCACATACATTGACTATAAATGCACATACACTAACTATAAATGCACATACACTGACTATAAATGCACATACCCTAACTATAAATGCACATACCCTAACTATAAATGCACATACCCTAACTATAAATGCACATACACTAACTATAAATGTACATACACTAACTATATATGCACATACCCCAACTATAAATGCACATACACTAACTATAAAAGCACATACACTAACAATAAATGCACATACCCCAACTATAAATGCACATACCCCAACTATAAATGCACATACCCTAACTATAAATTCACACACCCTAGCTATAAATGCACATACACTAACTATAAATGCACATACACTAACTATATATGCACATACCCCAACTATAAATGCACATATACTAACTATAAATGCACATACACTAACTATAAGTGCACATACCCCAACTATAAATGCACATACACTAACTATAAATGCACATACCCTAACAATAAATGCACACACACACTAACTATAAATGCCCATACACTAACTAGAAATGCACATACCCCAACTATAAATGCACATATCCCAACTATAAATGCACATACACTAACTATAAATGCACATACCGTAACAATAAATGTACATACACTAACTATAAATGCACATACACTAACTATAAATGCACATTCACTAACTATAAATGCACATACACTAACTATAAATGCACATACCCCAACTATACATGCACATACCCTAACTATAAGTGCACATACCCTAACTATAAATGCACATACCCTAACTATAAATGCACATACCCTAACTATAAATGCACATACACTAACTATTAATGCACATACCCTAACTATAAATGAACATACCCCAACTATAAATGCATATACACTAACTATAAGTGCACATACCCTAACTATAAATGCACATACCCTAACTATAAATGTACATACCCCAACTATAAATGCACATACACTAACTATAAATGAACATACCCTAACAATAAATGCACATACACTAACTATAAATGCACATACACTAACTATAAATGCACATACCCCAACTATAAATGCACATATACTAACTATAAATGCACATACACTAACTATAAATGCACATACCCCAACTATAAATTCACATACCCTAACAATAAATGCACATACACTAACTATAAATGCACATACCCCAACTAAAAATGCACATACCCTAACTATAAATGCACATACCGTAACTATAAATGCATATACACTAACTATAAATGCACATACCCCAACTATAAATGCACATACCCCAACTATAAATGCACATACCCTATCTATAAATGCACATACACTAACTATAAATGCACATACCCTAACTATAAATGTACATACCCTAACTATAAATGCACATACACTAACTATAAATGTAAATACACTATCTATAAATGCACACACCCCAACTATAAATGCACATACACTAACTATAAATGCACATACCCCAACTATAAATGCACATACCCCAACTATAAATGCACATACCCCAACTATAAATGCACATACACTAACTAGAAATGCACATACCCTAACTATAAATGCACATACCCCAACTATAAATGCACATACACTAACTAGAAATGCACATACCCCAACTATAAATGTGCATACACTAACTATAAATGCACATTCTCTAACTATAAATGCACATACCCCAACTATAAATGCCCATACACTAACTAAAAATGCAAATACCCTAACTATAAATGCCCATACACTAACTATAAATGCCCATACACTAACTATAAATGCATATACCCCAACTATAAATGCCCATACACTAACTATAAATGCAAATACACTAACTATAAATGCATATACACTAACTATTAATGCACATACCCTAACTATAAATGCGCATATCCTAACTATAAATGCACATACCCTAACTATAAATGCGCATACCCTAACTATAAATGCACATACACTAACTATAAATGCCCATACACTAACTATAAATGCACATACCCTAACTATAAATGCACATACCCCAACTATAAATGCCCATACACTAACTATAAATTCAAACACACTAACTATAAATGCACATACACTGACTATAAAAGCACATACCCTAACTTTAAATGCACAAACCATAACTATAAATGCGCATACCCTAACTATAAATGCACATACCCTAACTATAAATGCACATACACTAACTATAAATGCACATACACTAACTATAAATGCACATACCCCAACTATAAATGCCCATACACTAACTAAAAATGCATATACCCTAACTATAAATGCCCATACACTAACTATAAATGCCCATACACTAACTATAAATGCATATACCCCAACTATAAATGCCCATACACTAACTATAAATGCACATACCCCAACTATAAATGCATATACACTAACTATAAATGCACATACCCTAACTATAAATGCGCATATCCTAACTATAAATGCACATACCCTAACTATAAATGCACATACCCTAACTATAAATGAACATACCCCAACTATAAATGCATATACACTAACTATAAATGCACATACCCTAACTATAAATGCACATACCCTAACTATAAATGTACATAACCCAACTAAAAATGCACATATACTAACAATAAATGCACATACCCTAACAATAAATGCACATACACTAACTATAAATGTACATACACTAACAATAAATGCACATACCCCAACTATAAATGCACATACCCTAACTATAAGTGCACATACCCTATCTATAAATGCACATACCCTATCTATAAATGCAAATACCCTAACTATAAATGCACATGCACTAACTATAAATGCACATACACTAACTATAAATGCACATACCCCAACTATAAATGCACATACCCTAACTATAAGTGCACATACCCTATCTATAAATGCACATACCCTAACTATAAATGCACATACCCTAACTATAAATGCACATGCACTAACTATAAATGCACATACACTAACTATAAATGCACATACCGCAACTATAAATGCACATACCCCAACTATAAATGCACATTCCCTAACTATAAGTGCACATACACTAACTATAAATGCACATACCCTAACTATAAATGTACATACACTAACAATAAATGCAAATACCCTAACTATAAATGCGCATACCCTAACTATACATGTACATACCCCAACTATAAATGCACACACCCCAACTATAAATGGACATACACTAACTATAAATGCACATACCCCAACTAAAAATGCACATACCCTAACTATAAGTCCACATACCCTATCTATAAATGCACATACCCTAACTATAAATGCACATACCCTAACTATAAATGCACATACCCCAACTATAAATGCACATACCCCAACTATAAATGCACATACCCTATCTATAAATGCACATACACTAACTATAAATGCACATACCCTAACTATAAATGCACATACCCTAACTATAAATGCACATACACTAACTATAAATGTAAATACACTATCTATAAATGCACACACCCCAACTATAAATGCACATACACTAACTATAAATGCACATACCCCAACTATAAATGCACATATCCCAACTATAAATGCACATACACTAACTAGAAATGCACATACCCTAACTATAAATGCACATACCCCAACTATAAATGCACATACACTAACTAGAAATGCACATACCCCAACTATAAATGTGCATACACTAACTATAAATGCACATACTCTAACTATAAATGCACATACCCTAACTATAAATGCACATACACTAACTATAAATGCACATATACTAACTATAAATGCACATACCCAAACTATAAATGCCCATACACTAACTAAAAATGCAAATACCCTAACTATAAATGCCCATACACTAACTATAAATGCCCATACACTAACTATAAATGCATATACCCCAACTATAAATGCCCATACACTAACTATAAATGCAAATACACTAACTATAAATGCATATACACTAACTATAAATGCACATACCCTAACTATAAATGCGCATATCCTAACTATAAATGCACATACCCTAACTATAAATGCGCATACCCTAACTATAAATGCACATAAACTAACTATAAATGCCCATACACTAACTATAAATGCACATACCCTAACTATAAATGCACATACCCCAACTATAAATGCCCATACACTAACTATAAATTCAAACACACTAACTATAAATGCACATACACTGACTATAAATGCACATACTCTAACTATAAAAGCACATACCCTAACTTTAAATGCACAAACCATAACTATAAATGCGCATACCCTAACTATAAATGCACATACCCTAACTATAAATGCACATACACTAACTATAAATGCACATACACTAACTATAAATGCACATACCCCAACTATAAATGCCCATACACTAACTATAAATGCATATACCCCAACTATAAATGCCCATACACTAACTATAAATGCACATACCCCAACTATAAATGCATATACACTAACTATAAATGCACATACCCTAACTATAAATGCGCATATCCTAACTATAAATGCACATACCCTAACTATAAATGCACATACCCTAACTATAAATGAACATACCCCAACTATAAATGCATATACACTAACTATAAATGCACATACCCTAACTATAAATGCACATACCCTAACTATAAATGTACATAACCCAACTATAAATGCACATACACTAACTATAAATGCACATACCCTAACAATAAATGCACATACACTAATTATAAATGTACATACACTAACAATAAATGCACATACCCTAACTATAAATGTACATACACTAACTATAAATGCACATACACTAACTATAAATGCACATACACCAACTATAAATGCACATACACTAACTATAAATGCACATACCCCAACTATAAATGCACATACCCTAACTATAAGTGCACATACCCTATCTATAAATGCACATACCCTAACTATAAATGCACATACCCTAACTATAAATGCACATGCACTAACTATAAATGCACATACACTAACTATAAATGCACATACCCCAACTATAAATGCACATACCCTAACTATAAGTGCACATACCCTATCTATAAATGCACATACCCTAACTATAAATGCACATACCCTAACTATAAATGCACATGCACTAACTATAAATGCACATACACTAACTATAAATGCACATACCGCAACTATAAATGCACATACCCCAACTATAAATGCACATTCCCTAACTATAAGTGCACATACACTAACTATAAATGCACATACCCTAACTATAAATGTACATACACTAACAATAAATGCAAATACCCTAACTATAAATGCGCATACCCTAACTATACATGTACATACCCCAACTATAAATGCACACACCCCAACTATAAATGGACATACACTAACTATAATTGCACATACCTTAACTATAAATATACATACCCCAACTATAAATGCACATGCCTTAACTATAAATGCACATACACTAACTAAAAATGCACATTAACTAACTATAAATGCACATCCCCTAACTGTAAGTGCACATACCCCAACTATAAATGTACATACACTAACTATAAATGCACATACCCCAACTATAAATGCACATACCATAACTATAAATGCACATACACTAACTATAAATGCAGATACCCTAACTATAAGAACACATACCCCAACTATAAATTTACATACACTAACTATAAATGCACATACACTAACTATAAATGCACACACCCCAACTATAAATGCACATACACTAACTATAAATGCACATACCCCAATTATAAATGCACATACCCTATCTATACATGCACATACACTAACTATAAATGCCCATACCCTAACTATAAATGCACATACCCTAACTATAAATGCACATACACTAACTATAAATGTACATACACTAACTATGAATGCACATACCCTAAATTTAAATGCACATACCCTAACTATAAATGCACATACCCTAACTATAAATGCGCATACCCTAACTATAAATGTGCATACCCCGACTACAAATGCACATACACTAATTATAAATGCACATACACTAACTAAAAGTGCGCATACCTTAACTATAAATGCACATACACTAACTATAAATGCACATACCCCAACTATAAATGCACATACCCTATCTATAAATGCACATACAGTAACTATAAATGCACATACCCTATCTATAAATGCACATACACTAACTACAAATGCACATACACTAACTATAAATGCATATACCCTTACTATAAATGCACATACACTAACTATAAATGCACATACCCTGACTATAAATGTACATACCCTAACTATAAATGCACATACACTTACTATAAATGCACATACACTAACTATAAATGCACATACCCTAACTATAAATGTACATACCCTAACTATAAATGCACATACCCCAACTATAAATGCACATACCCTATCTCTAAATGCACATACACTAAGTATAAATGCACAAACCCTAACTATAAATGCACATCCCCTTACTATAAATGCACATACACTAACTATAAATGCACATACCCTAACTATAAATGCACATACACTAACTATAAATGCACATACCCTAACTATAAATGCACATACCCTAACTATACATGCACATACACTAACTATAAATGCACATACCCCAACTATAAATGCACATACCCCAACTATAAATACACATACACTAACTATAATTGTACATACCCTAACTATAAATGCACATACCCCAACTATAAATGCACATACACTAACTATAAATGCACATACCCCAACTATAAATACACATACACTAACTATAAATGCACATACCCCAACTATAAATGCACATACACTAACTATAAATGCACATACCCCAACTATAAATGCTCATACACTAACTATAAATGCACATACACTAACTATAAATGCACACACACTAACTATAAATGCACATACCCTAACTATAAATGCCCATACACTGACTATAAATGCACATACCCCAACTATAAATGCGCATTCCCTAACTATAAATGCACATACCCTAACTATAAATGCACATACACTAACTATAAATGCCCATACACTAACTATAAATGCACATACCCTAACTATAAATGCACATACTCAAACTATAAATGCCCATACACTAACTATAAATGCCCATACACTAACTATAAATGCACATACCACAACTATAAATGCACATACACTAACTATAAATGCACATACACTAACTATAAATGCACATACACTAACTATAAATGCGCATACCCCAACTATAAATGCACATACCCTAACTATAAATGCACATACCCTAACTATAAATGCACATACCCTAACTATAAATGCACATACCCTTACTATAAATGCACATACACTAACTATTAATGCACATACCCTAACTATAAATGAACATACCCCAACTATAAATGCATATACACTAACTATAAATGCACATACCCTAACTATAAATGCACATACCCTTACTATAAATGCACATACACTAACTATTAATGCACATACCCTAACTATAAATGAACATACCCCAACTATAAATGTTCATACACTAACTATAAATGCACATACCCTAATTATAAATATGCATACTCTAACTATAAATGTACATACACTAACTATAAATGCACATACACTAACTATAAATGCACATACACCAACTATAAATGCACATACACTAACTATAAATGCACATACCCCAACTATAAATGCACATACCCTAACTATAAGTGCACATACCCTAACTATAAATGCACATACCCCAACTATAAATGCACATACACCAACTATAAATGTATATACACTAACTATAAATGCACATACCCTAACTATAAATACGAATACCCTAACTATAAATATATGTACCCTAACTATAAATGCACATACACTAACTATAAATGTATATACACTAACTATAAATGCACACACCCCAACTATAAATGCACATACACTAACTATAAATGCACATACACTAACTATAAATGCACATATCCAAACTATAAATGCGCATACACTTACTATAAATGCACATACAATAACTTTAAATGCACATACCCCAACTATAAATGCACATACCCTAACTATAAATGCACATACACTAACTTTAAATGCACATACACTAACTATAAATGCACAAACCCTAATTATAAATGCCCATACCCTTACTATAAATGCACATACACTTACTATAAATGCACATACAATAACTATAAATGCACATACCCCAACTATAAATGCATATACCCTAACTATAAATGCACATACCCTAACTATAAATGCACATACCCTTACTATAAATGCACATACACTAACTATAAATGCACATACCCTAACAATAAATGCACATACACTAACTATAAATGCACATACACTGACTATAAATGCACATTCACTAACTATAAATGCACATACATTAACTATAAATGCGCATACCCCAACTATAAATGCACATACCCTAACTATAAGTGCACATACCCTAACTATAAATGCACATACCCTAACTATAAATGCACATACCCTTACTATAAATGCACATACACTAACTATTAATGCACATACCCTAACTATAAATGAACATACCCCAACTATAAATGCATATACACTAACTATAAATTTACATACCCTAACTATAAATGCACATACCCTTACTATAAATGCACATACACTAACTATTAATGCACATACCCTAACTATAAATGAACATACCCCAACTATAAATGTTCATACACTAACTATAAATGCACATACACTAACTATAAATGCACATACCCTAACAATAAATGCACATACACTAACTATAAATATGCATACCCTAGCTATAAATATACATACACTAACTATAAATGCACATACACTAACTATAAATGCACATACACCAACTATAAATGCACATACACTAACTATAAATGCACATACACTAACTATAAATGCACATACACTAATTATAAATGCACATACCCTAACTATAAATGCACATACACTAACTATAAATGCACACACACTAACTATAAGTGCACATACCCTAACTACAAATGCACATACCCTAACTACAAATGCACATACCCTAACTATAAATGTACATCCCCAACTATAAATGCACATACCCTAACTATAAATGCACATACACTACCTATAAATGCACATACCCTAACTATAAATGCACATACACTAACTATAAATGCACATATCCCAACTATAAATGTACATACACTAACTATAAATGTGCATACCCTAACTATAAATGCACATACACTAACTATAAATGTACATACCCTCACTATAAATGCACATACCCTAACTATAAATGCACATACCCTAACTATAAATGCACATACCCTAACTATAAATGCACATACACTAACTATAAATGCGCATACCCTAACTATAAATGCACATACCCTAACTATAAATGCACATACACTAACTATAAATGCACATACACTAACTATAAATGCACATACACTAACTATAACTGCACATACACTAAATATAAATGCACATACTCCAACTATAAATGCACACACACTAACTATAAATGCACATACCCTAACTATAAATGCACATACTCCAACTATAAATGCACACACACTAACAATAAATGCACATACCCTAACTATAAATGCACATACTCCCACTATAAATGCACACACACTAACTATAAATGCACATACCCTAACTTTAAATGCACATACCATAACTATAAATGCACATACACTAACTATAAATGCAGATACCCTAACTATAAGTACACATACCCTAACTATAAATGCACATACACCAACTATAAATTTACATACACTAACTATAAATGTACATACACTAACCATAAATGCACATACCCTAAGTATAAATGCACATACCCTAACTACAAATGCACATACCCTAACTACAAATGCACATACCCTAACTATAAATGTACATCCCCCAACTATAAATGCACATACCCTAACTATAAATGCACATACACTACCTATAAATGCACATACCCTAACTATAAATGCACATACACTAACTATAAATGTACATACACTAACTATAAATGTGCATACCCTAACTATAAATGCACATACACTAACTATAAATGTACATACCCTCACTATAAATGCACATACCCTAACTATAAATGTGCATACACTAACTATAAATGTACATACCCTCACTATAAATGCACATACCCTAACTATAAATGCACATACACTAACTATAAATGCACATACCCCAACTATAAATGCACATACACTAACTATAAATGGACATACCCCAACTATAAATGCACATACCCTATCTATAAATGCACATACATTAACTATAAATGCACATACCCTAACTATAAATGCACATACCCTAACTATAAATGCACATACCCTAACTATAAATGCACATATACTAACTATAAATGCACATACCCCAACTATAAATGCACATACACTAACTATAAATGTACATACACTAACTATGAATGCACATACACTAACTATACATGCACATACCCCAACTATAAATGAACATACCCTAACTATACATTTTATATACACTAACTATAAATGCACATACCCCAACTATAAATGCACATACCCTATCTATAAATGCACATACACTAACTATAAATGCACATACCCTATCTATAAATGCACAAACACTAACTATAAATGCACATACACTAACTATAAATGCACATACCCTTACTATAAATGCACATACACTAACTATAAATGCACATACACTAACTATAAATGCACATACACTAACTATTAATGCACATACCCTTACTATAAATGCACATATCCTAACTATAAATGCACATACACTAACTATAAATGCACATACCCCAACTATAAATGCACATACACTAACTATAAATGCACATACACTAACTATTAATGCACATACCCTTACTATAAATGCACATACTCTAACTATAAATGCACATACACTAACTATAAATGCACATACCCCAACTATAATTGAAAATACCCTAACAATAAATTTTATATACACTAACTATAAATGTACATACACTAACTATAAATGCACATACCCTAACTATAAATGCACATACACTAACTATAAATGTACATACACTAACTATAAATGCACATAACCCAATTATAAATGCACTTACACTAACTATAAAAGCACATACCCTAACTATAAATGCTCATACCCTAACTATAAATGCACATACCCAATCTATAAATACACATACACTATCTATAAATGCACATACACTAACTTTAAATGCACATACCCCAACTATAAATGAACATACCCTAACTATAAATGCACATACCCTAACTATAAATGCACATACCCTAATTATAAATGCACATACCCTTACTATAAATGCACATACACTAACTATAAATGCACATACCCTTACTATAAATGCACATACACTAACTATAAATGCACATACACTAACTATAAATGCACATACACTAACTATTAATGCACATACCCTTACTATAAATGCACATATCCTAACTATAAATGCACATACACTAACTATAAATGCACATACCCCAACTATAAATGCACATACACTAACTATAAATGCACATACACTAACTATTTATGCACATACCCTTACTATAAATGCACATTCACTAACTATAAATGCACATACACTA